>NC_138860.1:52354982-52772008 GCF_965194805.1 Balaenoptera borealis | reverse complement strand
GCCATGCTCCCTGTCATCACAATGCCACATGACCCTTGTCATCACAATTATCCATGACTCCTTTCATCACAATGCTCCATGACCCCTTTCATCACAATGCTCCTTGACCCCTGTCATCACAATGCTCCATGACACTTTTCATCACAGTGCTCCATGACCAATTTCATCACAGTTCTCCATGATCGCAATCATCACAATGATCCATGACCCCTTTCATCTCAATAGTCCATGACTACTTTCATCACAATTCTCCATGATCTTTTTCATCACACTGATCTATGACGCTTTTCATCACAATGCTCCCGTAACCCTTTCATCACAATGCCAGATGACCCCTGTCATCCCAATACTCCATGCCTCTTGTCATCACAATCCTCCAGTAACCCTTTCAACACAATGCCAGATGACCCCTGTCATCCCAATACTCCATGGCTCTTGGCATCACAATGCCAAAGGACCCCTGTAATCACAATGCTCCATGGCCCTTGTCATCACAATTCTCCATGCCACTTTTCATCACAATGCTCCATGCCCACTGTCATCAAAATACCCCATGACCCATTTCATCACAATGCTCCAGTAACCCTTTCATCACAATGCCAGATGACCACTGTCATTCCAATACTCCATGGCTCTTGGCATCACAATGCCAAAGGACCCCTGTAATCACAATGCTCCATGGCCCTTGTCATCACAATTCTCCATGCCACTTGTCATCACAATGCTCCATGCCCCCTGTCATCAGAATACCCCATGACCCCTTTCATCACAATGCTCCATGGCCCTTCTCATCACAATGCTCCATGACATCTGTCATCAGAATGCTCCATGCCACCTTTCATCACAATGCTCCATGACTACTTTCATTACAGTACTCCATTATCGCTATCATCTCAATGATCCAGGACCCGTTTCATGACAATGCTTAATGGCCCTTGTCCTGACAATGCTCCATGGCGTTTGTCATCACAATGCTCCATAACCCCTGACCTCACAATGTCCCATGACCCCTGTCATCACAATGCCCCATGACCCCTGTCATCACAATGCTCCAAAAACCCTGTCATCACAATGCTCCATGCGCCTTCTCATCACAATGCTCCATGACCACTTTCATCACAATGCACCATGCCCCATGTATTCACAATGCTCCATGATCCTTTTCATCATAATTATGCATTACTCCTTTCATCACAGTGCTCCAGCATGCCTTTCATCACAATGCTCCATGACACTTGTCATCACAATGCTCCATGACCCTTGTTATCACACTGCTCAATGCCCACTGGCATCACAAACTCCATGACCACATTCATCACAATGCTCCATGACCCGTTTCAGCACAATGCTAAATGGCACTTGTCATCAAAAGGCTCCATGGCGCTTATCATCACAATGCTCCATGACCCCTTTTATCAAAAGGCTCCATACTCCCTCTCATCACAATGCTCCATGACGATTTTCATCACAATGCTCCAGTACCCCTTCCATCACAATGCTCCAAGGCCCTTGTCATCACAATGCTCCATGACACTTCTCATCAAAATGCTCCATGACCCTTCTCATCACAATGCTCCATGCCCCCTGTCATAACAATGCTCCATGACCACATTCATCACAATGCTCACTGAATCATTTCATCACAATGCTCCATGCCACTTCTCATCACAGTGCTCCATGGCATTTGTCTTCACAATGCTCCATGCCTCCTATCATCTCAGTGTCCCATGACTCCTTTTATCACAATGCTCCATTACCCTATTCATCACAATGAGCCCTGACAACTTTCACCACAATGCTCCATGACCACTCTCATTACAATGCTCCATGAACCCTGTCATCACAATGCTCCTAGACCCTTGTCATCACAATGCTCCATGACACCTGTCATCACAATGCTCCATGACCACTTTCATCACAATGCTCCATGATCACTATCATCACAATAATCCATGACCCCTTTCATCACAATGCTCCAGTACCCCTTTCATCACAATGCTCCATGGCCCCTCTTATCACAATGCACCATGACCCTTGTCATCAATGCTCCATGCCCCTTGTCATCACAATGGTCCATGGCGCTTGTCATTACAATGCTCTATGCCCACAGTCATCACAATGCTCCAAGCCACCTGTCATCACAATGCCCCATGACCCCTTTCATCACAATGCTACATGACAATATTGATCACAATGATCCATGACGCATTTCATCAGTATGTTCCATAGCCCATGTCATCACAATGCTCCATGCCCACTGTCACCACAATGCTCTGTAACCCCTGACATCACAATGCGCCATGACCGCTGTCATCACAATGCTCCATGGCCTCTTTCATCACAATGCTCCATGATCGCTATAATCACAATGACCCATGACCCCTTTCATCACAATGCTCCATGATCCTTTTCATCACACTGATCCATGACGCCTTTCATCACAATACTCCAGTTACCCTTATATCACAATGCCAGATGACCCCTGTCATACCAATACTCCATGGCTCTTGTCATCACAATGCCAAATGACCGCTGTAATCACAATGCTCCATGGCCCTTGTCATCACAATTCTCCATGCCGCTTATCATCACAATGCTCCATGCTCCCTGTCATCAGAATACTCCATGACCCCTTTCATCACAATGCTCCAGTAACCCTTTCATCACAATGCTCTATGACCACTTTCATCACAATGCTCCATTATCTCTTTCATCACAATGCTCCATGAGCAATTTCATCACAATGCTCCATGATCGCGATAATCACCATGATCCAGGACACGTTTCATCACAATGCTAAATGGTCCTTGTCCTGACAATGCTCCATGGCGTTAGTCATCACAATGCTCCATAACCTCTGTCATCACAATGCTACATGGCCCTTGTCATCACAGTGCTCTATGTCCCCTGTCATCACAATGCCCTATGACCCCTGTCATCACAGTGCTCCATGGCCATTGCTATTAAAGTGCTCCATAACCCCTGTCATCACAATGCTACATAAACCACGTCATCACAATGCTCCATGCCCTTTCTCATCACAATGCTCCATGACCACTTTTATCACAATGCACCATGCCCCATGTATTCACAATGCTCGTTTATCCTTTTCATCATTACTATCCATTCCTCCTTTCATCACAGTGCTCCAGCACGCCTTTCACCAAAATGCTCCATGACCCTTGTCATCAAAATGCTCCAATGTCCGTTTCATCACGATGTTCCATGCCCAGTGTCATCACAATGCTCCATGACCATATTCATCACAATGCTCCATGACCCGTTTCATCACAATGTTAATGGCACTTGTCATCACATTGCTCCATGGGGTTTTCCTCACAATGCTCCATGACCCCTTTTATTACAAGGCTCCATTACCCCTTTCATCACAATGCTGGCTGACCACTTTCATCACAATGCTCCATGACTCTTCTCATCACAATTCTCCATGCCCCCTGTCATCACAATGCTTCATGACTACTTTCAACAAAATGATCCATGACACCTCTCATCACAATGCTCCTTGACCCCTCTAATCACAATGTTCCATGCTGTATTCTTCACCAGGCTCCATGCCCTTGTCATCACAATGCTACATGACCCCTTTCATCACCATGCTAAATGGCCCTTTTCATCACAATGCTCCATGATCCATTTCATCAAAATGCTCCGGGACTGATTTCATAACAATTCTCCATGATAGATATCATCACAATGCCCCATGACCCCTGTCATCACAATGCTCCATGACAACTTTCATCACAATAGTCCATGACTCTTATCATCAAAATGCTCTATGGCCCTTGTCATCACAATGCTCCATGACTCCTTTCATCAAAATACTCCAAGACCCTTGTCATCACAATTCTCCTTGACCCCTGTCATCACAATTCTCCATGACCCTTTTCATCACAATGCTCCATGACAAATTCCATCACAATGCTCCATGATCGCAATCACCACAATGATCCTTGACCACTTTCATCACAATGCTCCATGATCCTTGTCATCACAATGCTCCATGACACTTGTCATCACAATGCTCCATGACCCTTGTTATCACACTGCTCAATGCCCACTGGCATCACAAAGCTCCATGACCACATTCATCACAATGCTCCATGACCCGTTTCATCACAATGCTAAATGGCACTTGTCATCAAAAGGCTCCATGGCGCTTATAATCACAATGCTCCATGACCCCTTTTATCAAAAGGCTCCATACTCCCTGTCATCACAACGCTCCATGATGATTTTCATCACAATGCTCCATCATCGCTATCATCATAATGATCCATGGCACATTTCATCACAATGCTCAAGTACCCCTTCCATCACAATGCTCCAAGGCCCTTGTCATCACAATGCTCCATGCCTCCTGTCATCACAGTGCCCCATGACTCCTTTTATCACAAGGCTCCATTACCCTATTCATCACAATGCGCCCTGACAACTTTCATCACAATGCTCCATGACCACTCTCATCACAATGCTCCATGAACCCTCTCATCACAATGCTCCAAGACCCTTGTCATCACAATGCTCCATGACACCTGTCATCACAATGCTCCATGACCACTTTCATCACAATGCTCCATGATCACTATCATCACAATAATCCATGACCCCTTTCATCACAATGCTCCAGTACCCCTTTCATCACAATGCTCCATGGCCCCTCTTATCACAATGCACCATGACCCCTGTCATCAATGCTCCATGCCCCTTGTCATCACAATGGTCCATGGTGCTTGTTATCACAATGCTCTATGCCCACTGTCATCACAATGCTCCAAGCCACCTGTCATCACAACGCCCCATGACACCTTTCATCACAAGGCTACATGACAATATTGATCACAATGATCCATGACGCCTTTCATCAAAATGTTCCATGGCCCATGTCATCACGATGCTCCATGCCCACTGTCACCACAATGCTCTGTAACCCCTGACATCACAATGCGCCATGACCGCTGTCATCACAATGCTCCATGGCCTCTTTCATCACAATGCTCCATGACCACTTTCATCACAATGCACCATGCCCCATGTATTCACAATGCTCGATTATCCTTTTCATCATTATTATCCATTCCTCCTTTCATCACAATGCTCCAGCACGCCTTTCACCAAAATGCTCCATGACCCTTGTCATCAAAATGCTCCATTGTCCTTTTCATCACGATGTTCCATGCCCAGTGTCATCACAATGCTCCATGACCATATTCATCACAAAGCTCCATGACCCGTTTCATCACAATGTTAATGGCACTTGTCATCACATTGCTCCATGGGGTTTTCCTCACAATGCTCCATGACCCCTTTTATTACAAGGCTCCATTACCCCTTTCATCACAATGCTGGCTGACCACTTTCATCACAATGCTCCATGACTCTTCTCATCACAATTCTCCATGCCCCCTGTCATCACAATGCTTCATGACTACTTTCAACAAAATGATCCATGACACCTCTCATCACAATGCTCCTTGACCCCTCTAATCACAATGTTCCATGCTGTATTCTTCACCAGGCTCCATGCCCTTGTCATCACAATGCTACATGACCCCTTTCATCACAATGCTAAATGGCCCTTTTCATCACAATGCTCCATGATCCATTTCATCAAAATGCTCCGGGACTGCTTTCATAACAATTCTCCATGATAGATATCATCACAATGCCCCATGACCCCTGTCATCACAATGCTCCATGACCCCACTCATCACAATGCTCCATGATCCGTTTCATCATAATAATCCATGAACACTTTGATCACAATACTCCAGTAAGCCTTTAATCTCAATGCGCCATGCCCCCTGTCATCACAATGCTCCATGACCCTTGTCATCACAAATATCCATGACTCCTTTCATCACAATGCTCCATTACCACTGTCATCACAATGCTCCATGAAACCTATCATCACTAAGCTCCAAGACACTTGTCATCACAATGCTCACTGACCTCTGTCATCACAATGCTCCATGACCCCTTTCATCACAATGCTCCGTGACAACTTTCATCAAAATGCTCCATGACCACTTTCATCACAATGCTCCTTGACCCCTGTCATCACAATGCTCCATGACCCTTTTCATCACAGTGCTCCATAACCAATTTCATCACAGTTCTCCATGATCGCAATCATCACAATGATCCATGACCCCTTTCATCACAATACTCCATGACTACTTTCATCACAATGCTCCATGATCTTTTTCATCACACTGATCCATGACGCCTTTCCTCACAATGCTCCAGTAACCCATTCATCACAATGCCAGATGACCCCTGTCATCCCAATACTCCATGGCTCTTGTCATCACAATGCTCCAGTAACCCTTTCATCACAATGCCAGATGACCCCTTTCATCCGAATACTCCATGGCTCTTGGCATCGCAATGCCAAAGGACCCCTGTAATCACAATGCTCCATGGCCCTTGTCATCACAATGCTCCATGCCCACTGTCATCAAAATACCCCATGACCCATTTCATCACAATGCTCCAGTAACCCTTTCATCACAATGCCAGATGACCACTGTCATTCCAATACTCCATGGCTCTTGGCATCACAATGCCAAAGGACCCCTGTAATCACAATGCTCCATGGCCCTTGTCATCACAATTCTCCATTCCACTTGTCATCACAATGCTCCATGCCTCCTGTCATCAGAATACCCCATGACCCCTTTCATCACAATGCTCCATGGCCCTTCTCATCACAATGCTCCATGACATCTGTCATCAGAATGCTCCATGCCACCTTTCATCACAATGCTCCATGACTACTTTCATTACAGTACTCCATTATCGCTATCATCACAATGATCCAGGACCTGTTTCATGACAATGCTAAATGGCCCTTGTCCTGACAATGCTCCATAGCGTTTGTCATCACAATGCTCCATAACCCCTGACATCACAATGTCCCATGACCCCTGTCATCACAATGCCCCATGACCCCTGTCATCACAATGCTCCAAAAACCCTGTCATCACAATGCTCCATGCCCCTTCTCATCACAATGCTCCATGACCACTTTCATCACAATGCACCATGCCCCATGTATTCACAATGCTCCATGATCCTTTTCATCATAATTATGCATTACTCCTTTCATCACAGTGCTCCAGCATGCCTTTCATCAAAATGCTCCATGACCCTTGTCATCACAATCCTCCATGACCACCTTCATCACAATGCCCCATGACCCCTTTCATCACAATGCTACATGACAATATTGATCACAATGATCCATGACGCCTTTCATCAGAATGTTCCATGGCCCATGTCATCACAATGCTCCATGCCCACTGTCACCACAATGCTCTGTAACCCCTGACATCACAATGCGCCATGACCGCTGTCATCACAATGTTCCATGGCCTCTGTCATCACAATGCTCCATGACCAATTTCATCACAGTTCTCCATGATCGCAATCATCACAATGATCCATGACCCCTTTCATCACAATACTCCATGACTACTTTCATCACAATGCTCCATGATCTTTTTCATCACACTGATCCATGACGCCTTTCCTCACAATGCTCCAGTAACCCTTTCATCACAATGCCAGATGACCCCTGTCATCCCAATACTCCATGGCTCTTGTCATCACAATGCTCCAGTAACCCATTCATCACAATGCCAGATGACCCCTGTCATCCGAATACTCCATGGCTCTTGGCATCGCAATGCCAAAGGACCCCTGTAATCACAATGCTCCATGGCCCTTGTAATCACAATTCTCCATGCCACTTGTCATCACAATGCTCCATGCCCCCTGTCATCAGAATACCCCATGACCCCTTTCATCACAATGCTCCATGGCCCTTCTCATCACAATGCTCCATGACATCTGTCATCAGAAAGTTCCATGCCACCTTTCATCACAATGCTCCATGACTACTTTCATTACAGTACTCCATTATCGCTATCATCTCAATGATCCAGGACCCGTTTCATGACAATGCTTAATGGCCCTTGTCCTGACAATGCTCCATGGCGTTTGTCATCACAATGCTCCATAACCCCTGACCTCACAATGTCCCATGACCCCTGTCATCACAATGCCCCATGACCCCTGTCATCACAATGCTCCAAAAACCCTGTCATCACAATGCTCCATGCCCCTTCTCATCACAATGCTCCATGACCACTTTCATCACAATGCACCATGCCCCATGTATTCACAATGCTCCATGATCCTTTTCATCATAATTATGCATTACTCCTTTCATCACAGTGCTCCAGCATGCCTTTCATCAAAATGCTCCATGACCCTTGTCATCACAATCCTCCATGACCACCTTCATCACAATGCCCCATGACCCCTTTCATCACAATGCTACATGACAATATTGATCACAATGATCCATGACGCCTTTCATCAAAATGTTCCATGGCCCATGTCATCACAATGCTCCATGCCCACTGTCACCACAATGCTCTGTAACCCCTGACATCACAATGCGCCATGACCGCTGTCATCACAATGTTCCATGGCCTCTGTCATCACAATGCTCCATGACCAATTTCATCACAGTTCTCCATGATCGCAATCATCACAATGATCCATGACCCCTTTCATCACAATACTCCATGACTACTTTCATCACAATGCTCCATGATCTTTTTCATCACACTGATCCATGACGCCTTTCCTCACAATGCTCCAGTAACCCTTTCATCACAATGCCAGATGACCCCTGTCATCCCAATACTCCATGGCTCTTGTCATCACAATGCTCCAGTAACCCATTCATCACAATGCCAGATGACCCCTGTCATCCGAATACTCCATGGCTCTTGGCATCGCAATGCCAAAGGACCCCTGTAATCACAATGCTCCATGGCCCTTGTAATCACAATTCTCCATGCCACTTGTCATCACAATGCTCCATGCCCCCTGTCATCAGAATACCCCATGACCCCTTTCATCACAATGCTCCATGGCCCTTCTCATCACAATGCTCCATGACATCTGTCATCAGAAAGTTCCATGCCACCTTTCATCACAATGCTCCATGACTACTTTCATTACAGTACTCCATTATCGCTATCATCTCAATGATCCAGGACCCGTTTCATCACAATGCTAAATGGCCCTTGTCCTGACAATGCTCCATGGCGTTTGTCATCACAATGCTCCATAAACCCTGTCATCACAATGCTCCATGCCCCTTCTCATCACAATGCTCCATGACCACTTTCATCACAATGCACCATGCCCCATGTATTCACAATGCTCCATGATCCTTTTCATCATAATTATGCATTACTCCTTTCATCACAATGCTCCAGCATGCGTTTCATCAAAATGCTCCATGACCCTTGTCATCACAATGCTCCATGACCACCTTCATCACAATGCTCCATGACCCGTTTCATCACAATGTTAATGGCACTTGTCATCACAATGCTCCATGGGGTTTTCATCACAGTGCTCCATGCCGTCTGTCATCACAATGCTCCCTGACCACTTTCATCACAATAGTCCATGACTCTTATCATCAAAATGCTCTATGGCCCTTGTCATCACAATGCTCCATGACTCCTTTCATCAAAATACTCCAAGACCCTTGTCATCACAATTCTCCTTGACCCCTGTCATCACAATTCTCCATGACCCTTTTCATCACAATGCTCCATGACAAATTCCATCACAATGCTCCATGATCGCAATCACCACAATGATCCTTGACCACTTTCATCACAATGCTCCATGATCCTTGTCATCACAATGCTCCATGACACTTGTCATCACAATGCTCCATGACCCTTGTTATCACACTGCTCAATGCCCACTGGCATCACAAACTCCATGACCACATTCATCACAATGCTCCATGACCCGTTTCAGCACAATGCTAAATGGCACTTGTCATCAAAAGGCTCCATGGCGCTTATCATCACAATGCTCCATGACCCCTTTTATCAAAAGGCTCCATACTCCCTCTCATCACAATGCTCCATGACGATTTTCATCACAATGCTCCAGTACCCCTTCCATCACAATGCTCCAAGGCCCTTGTCATCACAATGCTCCATGACACTTCTCATCAAAATGCTCCATGACCCTTCTCATCACAATGCTCCATGCCCCCTGTCATAACAATGCTCCATGACCACATTCATCACAATGCTCACTGAATCATTTCATCACAATGCTCCATGCCACTTCTCATCACAGTGCTCCATGGCATTTGTCTTCACAATGCTCCATGCCTCCTATCATCTCAGTGTCCCATGACTCCTTTTATCACAATGCTCCATTACCCTATTCATCACAATGAGCCCTGACAACTTTCACCACAATGCTCCATGACCACTCTCATTACAATGCTCCATGAACCCTGTCATCACAATGCTCCTAGACCCTTGTCATCACAATGCTCCATGACACCTGTCATCACAATGCTCCATGACCACTTTCATCACAATGCTCCATGATCACTATCATCACAATAATCCATGACCCCTTTCATCACAATGCTCCAGTACCCCTTTCATCACAATGCTCCATGGCCCCTCTTATCACAATGCACCATGACCCTTGTCATCAATGCTCCATGCCCCTTGTCATCACAATGGTCCATGGCGCTTGTCATTACAATGCTCTATGCCCACAGTCATCACAATGCTCCAAGCCACCTGTCATCACAATGCCCCATGACCCCTTTCATCACAATGTTACATGACAATATTGATCACAATGATCCATGACGCATTTCATCAGTATGTTCCATAGCCCATGTCATCACAATGCTCCATGCCCACTGTCACCACAATGCTCTGTAACCCCTGACATCACAATGCGCCATGACCGCTGTCATCACAATGCTCCATGGCCTCTTTCATCACAATGCTCCATGATCGCTATAATCACAATGACCCATGACCCCTTTCATCACAATGCTCCATGATCCTTTTCATCACACTGATCCATGACGCCTTTCATCACAATACTCCAGTTACCCTTATATCACAATGCCAGATGACCCCTGTCATACCAATACTCCATGGCTCTTGTCATCACAATGCCAAATGACCGCTGTAATCACAATGCTCCATGGCCCTTGTCATCACAATTCTCCATGCCGCTTATCATCACAATGCTCCATGCTCCCTGTCATCAGAATACTCCATGACCCCTTTCATCACAATGCTCCAGTAACCCTTTCATCACAATGCTCTATGACCACTTTCATCACAATGCTCCATTATCTCTTTCATCACAATGCTCCATGAGCAATTTCATCACAATGCTCCATGATCGCGATAATCACCATGATCCAGGACACGTTTCATCACAATGCTAAATGGTCCTTGCCCTGACAATGCTCCATGGCGTTTGTCATCACAATGCTCCATAACCTCTGTCATCACAATGCTACATGGCCCTTGTCATCACAGTGCTCTATGTCCCCTGTCATCACAATGCCCCATGACCCCTGTCATCACAGTGCTCCATGGCCATTGCTATTAAAGTGCTCCATAACCCCTGTCATCACAATGCTACATAAACCACGTCATCACAATGCTCCATGCCCTTTCTCATCACAATGCTCCAAGACCACTTTTATCACAATGCACCATGCCCCATGTATTCACAATGCTCGTTTATCCTTTTCATCATTACTATCCATTCCTCCTTTCATCACAGTGCTCCAGCACGCCTTTCACCAAAATGCTCCATGACCCTTGTCATCAAAATGCTCCAATGTCCGTTTCATCACGATGTTCCATGCCCAGTGTCATCACAATGCTCCATGACCATATTCATCACAATGCTCCATGACCCGTTTCATCACAATGTTAATGGCACTTGTCATCACATTGCTCCATGGGGTTTTCCTCACAATGCTCCATGACCCCTTTTATTACAAGGCTCCATTACCCCTTTCATCACAATGCTGGCTGACCACTTTCATCACAATGCTCCATGACTCTTCTCATCACAATTCTCCATGCCCCCTGTCATCACAATGCTTCATGACTACTTTCAACAAAATGATCCATGACACCTCTCATCACAATGCTCCTTGACCCCTCTAATCACAATGTTCCATGCTGTATTCTTCACCAGGCTCCATGCCCTTGTCATCACAATGCTACATGACCCCTTTCATCACCATGCTAAATGGCCCTTTTCATCACAATGCTCCATGATCCATTTCATCAAAATGCTCCGGGACTGATTTCATAACAATTCTCCATGATAGATATCATCACAATGCCCCATGACCCCTGTCATCACAATGCTCCATGACAACTTTCATCACAATAGTCCATGACTCTTATCATCACAATGCTCTATGGCCCTTGTCATCACAATGCTCCATGACTCCTTTCATCAAAATACTCCAAGACCCTTGTCATCACAATTCTCCTTGACCCCTGTCATCACAATTCTCCATGACCCTTTTCATCACAATGCTCCATGACAAATTCCATCACAATGCTCCATGATCGCAATCACCACAATGATCCTTGACCACTTTCATCACAATGCTCCATGATCCTTGTCATCACAATGCTCCATGACACTTGTCATCACAATGCTCCATGACCCTTGTTATCACACTGCTCAATGCCCACTGGCATCACAAAGCTCCATGACCACATTCATCACAATGCTCCATGACCCGTTTCATCACAATGCTAAATGGCACTTGTCATCAAAAGGCTCCATGGCGCTTATAATCACAATGCTCCATGACCCCTTTTATCAAAAGGCTCCATACTCCCTGTCATCACAACGCTCCATGACGATTTTCATCACAATGCTCCATCATCGCTATCATCATAATGATCCATGGCACATTTCATCACAATGCTCAAGTACCCCTTCCATCACAATGCTCCAAGGCCCTTGTCATCACAGTGCTCCATGCCTCCTGTCATCACAGTGCCCCATGACTCCTTTTATCACAAGGCTCCATTACCCTATTCATCACAATGCGCCCTGACAACTTTCATCACAATGCTCCATGACCACTCTCATCACAATGCTCCATGAACCCTCTCATCACAATGCTCCAAGACCCTTGTCATCACAATGCTCCATGACACCTGTCATCACAATGCTCCATGACCACTTTCATCACAATGCTCCATGATCACTATCATCACAATAATCCATGACCCCTTTCATCACAATGCTCCAGTACCCCTTTCATCACAATGCTCCATGGCCCCTCTTATCACAATGCACCATGACCCCTGTCATCAATGCTCCATGCCCCTTGTCATCACAATGGTCCATGGTGCTTGTTATCACAATGCTCTATGCCCACTGTCATCACAATGCTCCAAGCCACCTGTCATCACAACGCCCCATGACACCTTTCATCACAAGGCTACATGACAATATTGATCACAATGATCCATGACGCCTTTCATCAAAATGTTCCATGGCCCATGTCATCACGATGCTCCATGCCCACTGTCACCACAATGCTCTGTAACCCCTGACATCACAATGCGCCATGACCGCTGTCATCACAATGCTCCATGGCCTCTTTCATCACAATGCTCCATGACCACTTTCATCACAATGCACCATGCCCCATGTATTCACAATGCTCGATTATCCTTTTCATCATTATTATCCATTCCTCCTTTCATCACAATGCTCCAGCACGCCTTTCACCAAAATGCTCCATGACCCTTGTCATCAAAATGCTCCATTGTCCTTTTCATCACGATGTTCCATGCCCAGTGTCATCACAATGCTCCATGACCATATTCATCACAAAGCTCCATGACCCGTTTCATCACAATGTTAATGGCACTTGTCATCACATTGCTCCATGGGGTTTTCCTCACAATGCTCCATGACCCCTTTTATTACAAGGCTCCATTACCCCTTTCATCACAATGCTGGCTGACCACTTTCATCACAATGCTCCATGACTCTTCTCATCACAATTCTCCATGCCCCCTGTCATCACAATGCTTCATGACTACTTTCAACAAAATGATCCATGACACCTCTCATCACAATGCTCCTTGACCCCTCTAATCACAATGTTCCATGCTGTATTCTTCACCAGGCTCCATGCCCTTGTCATCACAATGCTACATGACCCCTTTCATCACAATGCTAAATGGCCCTTTTCATCACAATGCTCCATGATCCATTTCATCAAAATGCTCCGGGACTGCTTTCATAACAATTCTCCATGATAGATATCATCACAATGCCCCATGACCCCTGTCATCACAATGCTCCATGACCCCACTCATCACAATGCTCCATGATCCGTTTCATCATAATAATCCATGAACACTTTGATCACAATACTCCAGTAAGCCTTTAATCTCAATGCGCCATGCCCCCTGTCATCACAATGCTCCATGACCCTTGTCATCACAAATATCCATGACTCCTTTCATCACAATGCTCCATTACCACTGTCATCACAATGCTCCATGAAACCTATCATCACTAAGCTCCAAGACACTTGTCATCACAATGCTCACTGACCTCTGTCATCACAATGCTCCATGACCCCTTTCATCACAATGCTCCGTGACAACTTTCATCAAAATGCTCCATGACCACTTTCATCACAATGCTCCTTGACCCCTGTCATCACAATGCTCCATGACCCTTTTCATCACAGTGCTCCATAACCAATTTCATCACAGTTCTCCATGATCGCAATCATCACAATGATCCATGACCCCTTTCATCACAATACTCCATGACTACTTTCATCACAATGCTCCATGATCTTTTTCATCACACTGATCCATGACGCCTTTCCTCACAATGCTCCAGTAACCCATTCCTCACAATGCCAGATGACCCCTGTCATCCCAATACTCCATGGCTCTTGTCATCACAATGCTCCAGTAACCCATTCATCACAA
This sequence comes from Balaenoptera borealis, assembly GCF_965194805.1. Taxonomy (NCBI): domain Eukaryota; kingdom Metazoa; phylum Chordata; class Mammalia; order Artiodactyla; family Balaenopteridae; genus Balaenoptera; species Balaenoptera borealis. The sequence continues at coordinate 52,757,114 of NC_138860.1, read as the reverse complement.
TGCCAGATGACCCCTGTCATCCGAATACTCCATGGCTCTTGGCATCGCAATGCCAAAGGACCCCTGTAATCACAATGCTCCATGGCCCTTGTAATCACAATTCTCCATGCCACTTGTCATCACAATGCTCCATGCCCCCTGTCATCAGAATACCCCATGACCCCTTTCATCACAATGCTCCATGGCCCTTCTCATCACAATGCTCCATGACATCTGTCATCAGAAAGTTCCATGCCACCTTTCATCACAATGCTCCATGACTACTTTCATTACAGTACTCCATTATCGCTATCATCTCAATGATCCAGGACCCGTTTCATGACAATGCTTAATGGCCCTTGTCCTGACAATGCTCCATGGCGTTTGTCATCACAATGCTCCATAACCTCTGTCATCACAATGCTACATGGCCCTTGTCATCACAGTGCTCTATGTCCCCTGTCATCACAATGCCCCATGACCCCTGTCATCACAGTGCTCCATGGCCATTGCTATTAAAGTGCTCCATAACCCCTGTCATCACAATGCTACATAAACCACGTCATCACAATGCTCCATGCCCTTTCTCATCACAATGCTCCAAGACCACTTTTATCACAATGCACCATGCCCCATGTATTCACAATGCTCGTTTATCCTTTTCGTCATTACTATCCATTCCTCCTTTCATCACAGTGCTCCAGCACGCCTTTCACCAAAATGCTCCATGACCCTTGTCATCAAAATGCTCCAATGTCCGTTTCATCACGATGTTCCATGCCCAGTGTCATCACAATGCTCCATGACCATATTCATCACAATGCTCCATGACCCGTTTCATCACAATGTTAATGGCACTTGTCATCACATTGCTCCATGGGGTTTTCCTCACAATGCTCCATGACCCCTTTTATTACAAGGCTCCATTACCCCTTTCATCACAATGCTGGCTGACCACTTTCATCACAATGCTCCATGACTCTTCTCATCACAATTCTCCATGCCCCCTGTCATCACAATGCTTCATGACTACTTTCAACAAAATGATCCATGACACCTCTCATCACAATGCTCCTTGACCCCTCTAATCACAATGTTCCATGCTGTATTCTTCACCAGGCTCCATGCCCTTGTCATCACAATGCTACATGACCCCTTTCATCACCATGCTAAATGGCCCTTTTCATCACAATGCTCCATGATCCATTTCATCAAAATGCTCCGGGACTGATTTCATAACAATTCTCCATGATAGATATCATCACAATGCCCCATGACCCCTGTCATCACAATGCTCCATGACAACTTTCATCACAATAGTCCATGACTCTTATCATCACAATGCTCTATGGCCCTTGTCATCACAATGCTCCATGACTCCTTTCATCAAAATACTCCAAGACCCTTGTCATCACAATTCTCCTTGACCCCTGTCATCACAATTCTCCATGACCCTTTTCATCACAATGCTCCATGACAAATTCCATCACAATGCTCCATGATCGCAATCACCACAATGATCCTTGACCACTTTCATCACAATGCTCCATGATCCTTGTCATCACAATGCTCCATGACACTTGTCATCACAATGCTCCATGACCCTTGTTATCACACTGCTCAATGCCCACTGGCATCACAAACTCCATGACCACATTCATCACAATGCTCCATGACCCGTTTCAGCACAATGCTAAATGGCACTTGTCATCAAAAGGCTCCATGGCGCTTATCATCACAATGCTCCATGACCCCTTTTATCAAAAGGCTCCATACTCCCTCTCATCACAATGCTCCATGACGATTTTCATCACAATGCTCCAGTACCCCTTCCATCACAATGCTCCAAGGCCCTTGTCATCACAATGCTCCATGACACTTCTCATCAAAATGCTCCATGACCCTTCTCATCACAATGCTCCATGCCCCCTGTCATAACAATGCTCCATGACCACATTCATCACAATGCTCACTGAATCATTTCATCACAATGCTCCATGCCACTTCTCATCACAGTGCTCCATGGCATTTGTCTTCACAATGCTCCATGCCTCCTATCATCTCAGTGTCCCATGACTCCTTTTATCACAATGCTCCATTACCCTATTCATCACAATGAGCCCTGACAACTTTCACCACAATGCTCCATGACCACTCTCATTACAATGCTCCATGAACCCTGTCATCACAATGCTCCTAGACCCTTGTCATCACAATGCTCCATGACACCTGTCATCACAATGCTCCATGACCACTTTCATCACAATGCTCCATGATCACTATCATCACAATAATCCATGACCCCTTTCATCACAATGCTCCAGTACCCCTTTCATCACAATGCTCCATGGCCCCTCTTATCACAATGCACCATGACCCTTGTCATCAATGCTCCATGCCCCTTGTCATCACAATGGTCCATGGCGCTTGTCATTACAATGCTCTATGCCCACAGTCATCACAATGCTCCAAGCCACCTGTCATCACAATGCCCCATGACCCCTTTCATCACAATGCTACATGACAATATTGATCACAATGATCCATGACGCATTTCATCAGTATGTTCCATAGCCCATGTCATCACAATGCTCCATGCCCACTGTCACCACAATGCTCTGTAACCCCTGACATCACAATGCGCCATGACCGCTGTCATCACAATGCTCCATGGCCTCTTTCATCACAATGCTCCATGATCGCTATAATCACAATGACCCATGACCCCTTTCATCACAATGCTCCATGATCCTTTTCATCACACTGATCCATGACGCCTTTCATCACAATACTCCAGTTACCCTTATATCACAATGCCAGATGACCCCTGTCATACCAATACTCCATGGCTCTTGTCATCACAATGCCAAATGACCGCTGTAATCACAATGCTCCATGGCCCTTGTCATCACAATTCTCCATGCCGCTTATCATCACAATGCTCCATGCTCCCTGTCATCAGAATACTCCATGACCCCTTTCATCACAATGCTCCAGTAACCCTTTCATCACAATGCTCTATGACCACTTTCATCACAATGCTCCATTATCTCTTTCATCACAATGCTCCATGAGCAATTTCATCACAATGCTCCATGATCGCGATAATCACCATGATCCAGGACACGTTTCATCACAATGCTAAATGGTCCTTGCCCTGACAATGCTCCATGGCGTTTGTCATCACAATGCTCCATAACCTCTGTCATCACAATGCTACATGGCCCTTGTCATCACAGTGCTCTATGTCCCCTGTCATCACAATGCCCCATGACCCCTGTCATCACAGTGCTCCATGGCCATTGCTATTAAAGTGCTCCATAACCCCTGTCATCACAATGCTACATAAACCACGTCATCACAATGCTCCATGCCCTTTCTCATCACAATGCTCCAAGACCACTTTTATCACAATGCACCATGCCCCATGTATTCACAATGCTCGTTTATCCTTTTCATCATTACTATCCATTCCTCCTTTCATCACAGTGCTCCAGCACGCCTTTCACCAAAATGCTCCATGACCCTTGTCATCAAAATGCTCCAATGTCCGTTTCATCACGATGTTCCATGCCCAGTGTCATCACAATGCTCCATGACCATATTCATCACAATGCTCCATGACCCGTTTCATCACAATGTTAATGGCACTTGTCATCACATTGCTCCATGGGGTTTTCCTCACAATGCTCCATGACCCCTTTTATTACAAGGCTCCATTACCCCTTTCATCACAATGCTGGCTGACCACTTTCATCACAATGCTCCATGACTCTTCTCATCACAATTCTCCATGCCCCCTGTCATCACAATGCTTCATGACTACTTTCAACAAAATGATCCATGACACCTCTCATCACAATGCTCCTTGACCCCTCTAATCACAATGTTCCATGCTGTATTCTTCACCAGGCTCCATGCCCTTGTCATCACAATGCTACATGACCCCTTTCATCACCATGCTAAATGGCCCTTTTCATCACAATGCTCCATGATCCATTTCATCAAAATGCTCCGGGACTGATTTCATAACAATTCTCCATGATAGATATCATCACAATGCCCCATGACCCCTGTCATCACAATGCTCCATGACAACTTTCATCACAATAGTCCATGACTCTTATCATCACAATGCTCTATGGCCCTTGTCATCACAATGCTCCATGACTCCTTTCATCAAAATACTCCAAGACCCTTGTCATCACAATTCTCCTTGACCCCTGTCATCACAATTCTCCATGACCCTTTTCATCACAATGCTCCATGACAAATTCCATCACAATGCTCCATGATCGCAATCACCACAATGATCCTTGACCACTTTCATCACAATGCTCCATGATCCTTGTCATCACAATGCTCCATGACACTTGTCATCACAATGCTCCATGACCCTTGTTATCACACTGCTCAATGCCCACTGGCATCACAAAGCTCCATGACCACATTCATCACAATGCTCCATGACCCGTTTCATCACAATGCTAAATGGCACTTGTCATCAAAAGGCTCCATGGCGCTTATAATCACAATGCTCCATGACCCCTTTTATCAAAAGGCTCCATACTCCCTGTCATCACAACGCTCCATGACGATTTTCATCACAATGCTCCATCATCGCTATCATCATAATGATCCATGGCACATTTCATCACAATGCTCAAGTACCCCTTCCATCACAATGCTCCAAGGCCCTTGTCATCACAGTGCTCCATGCCTCCTGTCATCACAGTGCCCCATGACTCCTTTTATCACAAGGCTCCATTACCCTATTCATCACAATGCGCCCTGACAACTTTCATCACAATGCTCCATGACCACTCTCATCACAATGCTCCATGAACCCTCTCATCACAATGCTCCAAGACCCTTGTCATCACAATGCTCCATGACACCTGTCATCACAATGCTCCATGACCACTTTCATCACAATGCTCCATGATCACTATCATCACAATAATCCATGACCCCTTTCATCACAATGCTCCAGTACCCCTTTCATCACAATGCTCCATGGCCCCTCTTATCACAATGCACCATGACCCCTGTCATCAATGCTCCATGCCCCTTGTCATCACAATGGTCCATGGTGCTTGTTATCACAATGCTCTATGCCCACTGTCATCACAATGCTCCAAGCCACCTGTCATCACAACGCCCCATGACACCTTTCATCACAAGGCTACATGACAATATTGATCACAATGATCCATGACGCCTTTCATCAAAATGTTCCATGGCCCATGTCATCACGATGCTCCATGCCCACTGTCACCACAATGCTCTGTAACCCCTGACATCACAATGCGCCATGACCGCTGTCATCACAATGCTCCATGGCCTCTTTCATCACAATGCTCCATGACCACTTTCATCACAATGCACCATGCCCCATGTATTCACAATGCTCGATTATCCTTTTCATCATTATTATCCATTCCTCCTTTCATCACAATGCTCCAGCACGCCTTTCACCAAAATGCTCCATGACCCTTGTCATCAAAATGCTCCATTGTCCTTTTCATCACGATGTTCCATGCCCAGTGTCATCACAATGCTCCATGACCATATTCATCACAAAGCTCCATGACCCGTTTCATCACAATGTTAATGGCACTTGTCATCACATTGCTCCATGGGGTTTTCCTCACAATGCTCCATGACCCCTTTTATTACAAGGCTCCATTACCCCTTTCATCACAATGCTGGCTGACCACTTTCATCACAATGCTCCATGACTCTTCTCATCACAATTCTCCATGCCCCCTGTCATCACAATGCTTCATGACTACTTTCAACAAAATGATCCATGACACCTCTCATCACAATGCTCCTTGACCCCTCTAATCACAATGTTCCATGCTGTATTCTTCACCAGGCTCCATGCCCTTGTCATCACAATGCTACATGACCCCTTTCATCACAATGCTAAATGGCCCTTTTCATCACAATGCTCCATGATCCATTTCATCAAAATGCTCCGGGACTGCTTTCATAACAATTCTCCATGATAGATATCATCACAATGCCCCATGACCCCTGTCATCACAATGCTCCATGACCCCACTCATCACAATGCTCCATGATCCGTTTCATCATAATAATCCATGAACACTTTGATCACAATACTCCAGTAAGCCTTTAATCTCAATGCGCCATGCCCCCTGTCATCACAATGCTCCATGACCCTTGTCATCACAAATATCCATGACTCCTTTCATCACAATGCTCCATTACCACTGTCATCACAATGCTCCATGAAACCTATCATCACTAAGCTCCAAGACACTTGTCATCACAATGCTCACTGACCTCTGTCATCACAATGCTCCATGACCCCTTTCATCACAATGCTCCGTGACAACTTTCATCAAAATGCTCCATGACCACTTTCATCACAATGCTCCTTGACCCCTGTCATCACAATGCTCCATGACCCTTTTCATCACAGTGCTCCATAACCAATTTCATCACAGTTCTCCATGATCGCAATCATCACAATGATCCATGACCCCTTTCATCACAATACTCCATGACTACTTTCATCACAATGCTCCATGATCTTTTTCATCACACTGATCCATGACGCCTTTCCTCACAATGCTCCAGTAACCCATTCATCACAATGCCAGATGACCCCTGTCATCCCAATACTCCATGGCTCTTGTCATCACAATGCTCCAGTAACCCTTTCATCACAATGCCAGATGACCCCTTTCATCCGAATACTCCATGGCTCTTGGCATCGCAATGCCAAAGGACCCCTGTAATCACAATGCTCCATGGCCCTTGTCATCACAATGCTCCATGCCCACTGTCATCAAAATACCCCATGACCCATTTCATCACAATGCTCCAGTAACCCTTTCATCACAATGCCAGATGACCACTGTCATTCCAATACTCCATGGCTCTTGGCATCACAATGCCAAAGGACCCCTGTAATCACAATGCTCCATGGCCCTTGTCATCACAATTCTCCATTCCACTTGTCATCACAATGCTCCATGCCTCCTGTCATCAGAATACCCCATGACCCCTTTCATCACAATGCTCCATGGCCCTTCTCATCACAATGCTCCATGACATCTGTCATCAGAATGCTCCATGCCACCTTTCATCACAATGCTCCATGACTACTTTCATTACAGTACTCCATTATCGCTATCATCACAATGATCCAGGACCTGTTTCATGACAATGCTAAATGGCCCTTGTCCTGACAATGCTCCATAGCGTTTGTCATCACAATGCTCCATAACCCCTGACATCACAATGTCCCATGACCCCTGTCATCACAATGCCCCATGACCCCTGTCATCACAATGCTCCAAAAACCCTGTCATCACAATGCTCCATGCCCCTTCTCATCACAATGCTCCATGACCACTTTCATCACAATGCACCATGCCCCATGTATTCACAATGCTCCATGATCCTTTTCATCATAATTATGCATTACTCCTTTCATCACAGTGCTCCAGCATGCCTTTCATCAAAATGCTCCATGACCCTTGTCATCACAATCCTCCATGACCACCTTCATCACAATGCCCCATGACCCCTTTCATCACAATGCTACATGACAATATTGATCACAATGATCCATGACGCCTTTCATCAGAATGTTCCATGGCCCATGTCATCACAATGCTCCATGCCCACTGTCACCACAATGCTCTGTAACCCCTGACATCACAATGCGCCATGACCGCTGTCATCACAATGTTCCATGGCCTCTGTCATCACAATGCTCCATGACCAATTTCATCACAGTTCTCCATGATCGCAATCATCACAATGATCCATGACCCCTTTCATCACAATACTCCATGACTACTTTCATCACAATGCTCCATGATCTTTTTCATCACACTGATCCATGACGCCTTTCCTCACAATGCTCCAGTAACCCTTTCATCACAATGCCAGATGACCCCTGTCATCCCAATACTCCATGGCTCTTGTCATCACAATGCTCCAGTAACCCATTCATCACAATGCCAGATGACCCCTGTCATCCGAATACTCCATGGCTCTTGGCATCGCAATGCCAAAGGACCCCTGTAATCACAATGCTCCATGGCCCTTGTAATCACAATTCTCCATGCCACTTGTCATCACAATGCTCCATGCCCCCTGTCATCAGAATACCCCATGACCCCTTTCATCACAATGCTCCATGGCCCTTCTCATCACAATGCTCCATGACATCTGTCATCAGAAAGTTCCATGCCACCTTTCATCACAATGCTCCATGACTACTTTCATTACAGTACTCCATTATCGCTATCATCTCAATGATCCAGGACCCGTTTCATGACAATGCTTAATGGCCCTTGTCCTGACAATGCTCCATGGCGTTTGTCATCACAATGCTCCATAACCCCTGACCTCACAATGTCCCATGACCCCTGTCATCACAATGCCCCATGACCCCTGTCATCACAATGCTCCAAAAACCCTGTCATCACAATGCTCCATGCCCCTTCTCATCACAATGCTCCATGACCACTTTCATCACAATGCACCATGCCCCATGTATTCACAATGCTCCATGATCCTTTTCATCATAATTATGCATTACTCCTTTCATCACAGTGCTCCAGCATGCCTTTCATCAAAATGCTCCATGACCCTTGTCATCACAATCCTCCATGACCACCTTCATCACAATGCCCCATGACCCCTTTCATCACAATGCTACATGACAATATTGATCACAATGATCCATGACGCCTTTCATCAAAATGTTCCATGGCCCATGTCATCACAATGCTCCATGCCCACTGTCACCACAATGCTCTGTAACCCCTGACATCACAATGCGCCATGACCGCTGTCATCACAATGTTCCATGGCCTCTGTCATCACAATGCTCCATGACCAATTTCATCACAGTTCTCCATGATCGCAATCATCACAATGATCCATGACCCCTTTCATCACAATACTCCATGACTACTTTCATCACAATGCTCCATGATCTTTTTCATCACACTGATCCATGACGCCTTTCCTCACAATGCTCCAGTAACCCTTTCATCACAATGCCAGATGACCCCTGTCATCCCAATACTCCATGGCTCTTGTCATCACAATGCTCCAGTAACCCATTCATCACAATGCCAGATGACCCCTGTCATCCGAATACTCCATGGCTCTTGGCATCGCAATGCCAAAGGACCCCTGTAATCACAATGCTCCATGGCCCTTGTAATCACAATTCTCCATGCCACTTGTCATCACAATGCTCCATGCCCCCTGTCATCAGAATACCCCATGACCCCTTTCATCACAATGCTCCATGGCCCTTCTCATCACAATGCTCCATGACATCTGTCATCAGAAAGTTCCATGCCACCTTTCATCACAATGCTCCATGACTACTTTCATTACAGTACTCCATTATCGCTATCATCTCAATGATCCAGGACCCGTTTCATCACAATGCTAAATGGCCCTTGTCCTGACAATGCTCCATGGCGTTTGTCATCACAATGCTCCATAAACCCTGTCATCACAATGCTCCATGCCCCTTCTCATCACAATGCTCCATGACCACTTTCATCACAATGCACCATGCCCCATGTATTCACAATGCTCCATGATCCTTTTCATCATAATTATGCATTACTCCTTTCATCACAATGCTCCAGCATGCGTTTCATCAAAATGCTCCATGACCCTTGTCATCACAATGCTCCATGACCACCTTCATCACAATGCTCCATGACCCGTTTCATCACAATGTTAATGGCACTTGTCATCACAATGCTCCATGGGGTTTTCATCACAGTGCTCCATGCCGTCTGTCATCACAATGCTCCCTGACCACTTTCATCACAATAGTCCATGACTCTTATCATCAAAATGCTCTATGGCCCTTGTCATCACAATGCTCCATGACTCCTTTCATCAAAATACTCCAAGACCCTTGTCATCACAATTCTCCTTGACCCCTGTCATCACAATTCTCCATGACCCTTTTCATCACAATGCTCCATGACAAATTCCATCACAATGCTCCATGATCGCAATCACCACAATGATCCTTGACCACTTTCATCACAATGCTCCATGATCCTTGTCATCACAATGCTCCATGACACTTGTCATCACAATGCTCCATGACCCTTGTTATCACACTGCTCAATGCCCACTGGCATCACAAACTCCATGACCACATTCATCACAATGCTCCATGACCCGTTTCAGCACAATGCTAAATGGCACTTGTCATCAAAAGGCTCCATGGCGCTTATCATCACAATGCTCCATGACCCCTTTTATCAAAAGGCTCCATACTCCCTCTCATCACAATGCTCCATGACGATTTTCATCACAATGCTCCAGTACCCCTTCCATCACAATGCTCCAAGGCCCTTGTCATCACAATGCTCCATGACACTTCTCATCAAAATGCTCCATGACCCTTCTCATCACAATGCTCCATGCCCCCTGTCATAACAATGCTCCATGACCACATTCATCACAATGCTCACTGAATCATTTCATCACAATGCTCCATGCCACTTCTCATCACAGTGCTCCATGGCATTTGTCTTCACAATGCTCCATGCCTCCTATCATCTCAGTGTCCCATGACTCCTTTTATCACAATGCTCCATTACCCTATTCATCACAATGAGCCCTGACAACTTTCACCACAATGCTCCATGACCACTCTCATTACAATGCTCCATGAACCCTGTCATCACAATGCTCCTAGACCCTTGTCATCACAATGCTCCATGACACCTGTCATCACAATGCTCCATGACCACTTTCATCACAATGCTCCATGATCACTATCATCACAATAATCCATGACCCCTTTCATCACAATGCTCCAGTACCCCTTTCATCACAATGCTCCATGGCCCCTCTTATCACAATGCACCATGACCCTTGTCATCAATGCTCCATGCCCCTTGTCATCACAATGGTCCATGGCGCTTGTCATTACAATGCTCTATGCCCACAGTCATCACAATGCTCCAAGCCACCTGTCATCACAATGCCCCATGACCCCTTTCATCACAATGCTACATGACAATATTGATCACAATGATCCATGACGCATTTCATCAGTATGTTCCATAGCCCATGTCATCACAATGCTCCATGCCCACTGTCACCACAATGCTCTGTAACCCCTGACATCACAATGCGCCATGACCGCTGTCATCACAATGCTCCATGGCCTCTTTCATCACAATGCTCCATGATCGCTATAATCACAATGACCCATGACCCCTTTCATCACAATGCTCCATGATCCTTTTCATCACACTGATCCATGACGCCTTTCATCACAATACTCCAGTTACCCTTATATCACAATGCCAGATGACCCCTGTCATACCAATACTCCATGGCTCTTGTCATCACAATGCCAAATGACCGCTGTAATCACAATGCTCCATGGCCCTTGTCATCACAATTCTCCATGCCGCTTATCATCACAATGCTCCATGCTCCCTGTCATCAGAATACTCCATGACCCCTTTCATCACAATGCTCCAGTAACCCTTTCATCACAATGCTCTATGACCACTTTCATCACAATGCTCCATTATCTCTTTCATCACAATGCTCCATGAGCAATTTCATCACAATGCTCCATGATCGCGATAATCACCATGATCCAGGACACGTTTCATCACAATGCTAAATGGTCCTTGCCCTGACAATGCTCCATGGCGTTTGTCATCACAATGCTCCATAACCTCTGTCATCACAATGCTACATGGCCCTTGTCATCACAGTGCTCTATGTCCCCTGTCATCACAATGCCCCATGACCCCTGTCATCACAGTGCTCCATGGCCATTGCTATTAAAGTGCTCCATAACCCCTGTCATCACAATGCTACATAAACCACGTCATCACAATGCTCCATGCCCTTTCTCATCACAATGCTCCAAGACCACTTTTATCACAATGCACCATGCCCCATGTATTCACAATGCTCGTTTATCCTTTTCATCATTACTATCCATTCCTCCTTTCATCACAGTGCTCCAGCACGCCTTTCACCAAAATGCTCCATGACCCTTGTCATCAAAATGCTCCAATGTCCGTTTCATCACGATGTTCCATGCCCAGTGTCATCACAATGCTCCATGACCATATTCATCACAATGCTCCATGACCCGTTTCATCACAATGTTAATGGCACTTGTCATCACATTGCTCCATGGGGTTTTCCTCACAATGCTCCATGACCCCTTTTATTACAAGGCTCCATTACCCCTTTCATCACAATGCTGGCTGACCACTTTCATCACAATGCTCCATGACTCTTCTCATCACAATTCTCCATGCCCCCTGTCATCACAATGCTTCATGACTACTTTCAACAAAATGATCCATGACACCTCTCATCACAATGCTCCTTGACCCCTCTAATCACAATGTTCCATGCTGTATTCTTCACCAGGCTCCATGCCCTTGTCATCACAATGCTACATGACCCCTTTCATCACCATGCTAAATGGCCCTTTTCATCACAATGCTCCATGATCCATTTCATCAAAATGCTCCGGGACTGATTTCATAACAATTCTCCATGATAGATATCATCACAATGCCCCATGACCCCTGTCATCACAATGCTCCATGACAACTTTCATCACAATAGTCCATGACTCTTATCATCACAATGCTCTATGGCCCTTGTCATCACAATGCTCCATGACTCCTTTCATCAAAATACTCCAAGACCCTTGTCATCACAATTCTCCTTGACCCCTGTCATCACAATTCTCCATGACCCTTTTCATCACAATGCTCCATGACAAATTCCATCACAATGCTCCATGATCGCAATCACCACAATGATCCTTGACCACTTTCATCACAATGCTCCATGATCCTTGTCATCACAATGCTCCATGACACTTGTCATCACAATGCTCCATGACCCTTGTTATCACACTGCTCAATGCCCACTGGCATCACAAAGCTCCATGACCACATTCATCACAATGCTCCATGACCCGTTTCATCACAATGCTAAATGGCACTTGTCATCAAAAGGCTCCATGGCGCTTATAATCACAATGCTCCATGACCCCTTTTATCAAAAGGCTCCATACTCCCTGTCATCACAACGCTCCATGACGATTTTCATCACAATGCTCCATCATCGCTATCATCATAATGATCCATGGCACATTTCATCACAATGCTCAAGTACCCCTTCCATCACAATGCTCCAAGGCCCTTGTCATCACAGTGCTCCATGCCTCCTGTCATCACAGTGCCCCATGACTCCTTTTATCACAAGGCTCCATTACCCTATTCATCACAATGCGCCCTGACAACTTTCATCACAATGCTCCATGACCACTCTCATCACAATGCTCCATGAACCCTCTCATCACAATGCTCCAAGACCCTTGTCATCACAATGCTCCATGACACCTGTCATCACAATGCTCCATGACCACTTTCATCACAATGCTCCATGATCACTATCATCACAATAATCCATGACCCCTTTCATCACAATGCTCCAGTACCCCTTTCATCACAATGCTCCATGGCCCCTCTTATCACAATGCACCATGACCCCTGTCATCAATGCTCCATGCCCCTTGTCATCACAATGGTCCATGGTGCTTGTTATCACAATGCTCTATGCCCACTGTCATCACAATGCTCCAAGCCACCTGTCATCACAACGCCCCATGACACCTTTCATCACAAGGCTACATGACAATATTGATCACAATGATCCATGACGCCTTTCATCAAAATGTTCCATGGCCCATGTCATCACGATGCTCCATGCCCACTGTCACCACAATGCTCTGTAACCCCTGACATCACAATGCGCCATGACCGCTGTCATCACAATGCTCCATGGCCTCTTTCATCACAATGCTCCATGACCACTTTCATCACAATGCACCATGCCCCATGTATTCACAATGCTCGATTATCCTTTTCATCATTATTATCCATTCCTCCTTTCATCACAATGCTCCAGCACGCCTTTCACCAAAATGCTCCATGACCCTTGTCATCAAAATGCTCCATTGTCCTTTTCATCACGATGTTCCATGCCCAGTGTCATCACAATGCTCCATGACCATATTCATCACAAAGCTCCATGACCCGTTTCATCACAATGTTAATGGCACTTGTCATCACATTGCTCCATGGGGTTTTCCTCACAATGCTCCATGACCCCTTTTATTACAAGGCTCCATTACCCCTTTCATCACAATGCTGGCTGACCACTTTCATCACAATGCTCCATGACTCTTCTCATCACAATTCTCCATGCCCCCTGTCATCACAATGCTTCATGACTACTTTCAACAAAATGATCCATGACACCTCTCATCACAATGCTCCTTGACCCCTCTAATCACAATGTTCCATGCTGTATTCTTCACCAGGCTCCATGCCCTTGTCATCACAATGCTACATGACCCCTTTCATCACAATGCTAAATGGCCCTTTTCATCACAATGCTCCATGATCCATTTCATCAAAATGCTCCGGGACTGCTTTCATAACAATTCTCCATGATAGATATCATCACAATGCCCCATGACCCCTGTCATCACAATGCTCCATGACCCCACTCATCACAATGCTCCATGATCCGTTTCATCATAATAATCCATGAACACTTTGATCACAATACTCCAGTAAGCCTTTAATCTCAATGCGCCATGCCCCCTGTCATCACAATGCTCCATGACCCTTGTCATCACAAATATCCATGACTCCTTTCATCACAATGCTCCATTACCACTGTCATCACAATGCTCCATGAAACCTATCATCACTAAGCTCCAAGACACTTGTCATCACAATGCTCACTGACCTCTGTCATCACAATGCTCCATGACCCCTTTCATCACAATGCTCCGTGACAACTTTCATCAAAATGCTCCATGACCACTTTCATCACAATGCTCCTTGACCCCTGTCATCACAATGCTCCATGACCCTTTTCATCACAGTGCTCCATAACCAATTTCATCACAGTTCTCCATGATCGCAATCATCACAATGATCCATGACCCCTTTCATCACAATACTCCATGACTACTTTCATCACAATGCTCCATGATCTTTTTCATCACACTGATCCATGACGCCTTTCCTCACAATGCTCCAGTAACCCATTCATCACAATGCCAGATGACCCCTGTCATCCCAATACTCCATGGCTCTTGTCATCACAATGCTCCAGTAACCCTTTCATCACAATGCCAGATGACCCCTTTCATCCGAATACTCCATGGCTCTTGGCATCGCAATGCCAAAGGACCCCTGTAATCACAATGCTCCATGGCCCTTGTCATCACAATGCTCCATGCCCACTGTCATCAAAATACCCCATGACCCATTTCATCACAATGCTCCAGTAACCCTTTCATCACAATGCCAGATGACCACTGTCATTCCAATACTCCATGGCTCTTGGCATCACAATGCCAAAGGACCCCTGTAATCACAATGCTCCATGGCCCTTGTCATCACAATTCTCCATTCCACTTGTCATCACAATGCTCCATGCCCCCTGTCATCAGAATACCCCATGACCCCTTTCATCACAATGCTCCATGGCCCTTCTCATCACAATGCTCCATGACATCTGTCATCAGAATGCTCCATGCCACCTTTCATCACAATGCTCCATGACTACTTTCATTACAGTACTCCATTATCGCTATCATCACAATGATCCAGGACCCGTTTCATGACAATGCTAAATGGCCCTTGTCCTGACAATGCTCCATAGCGTTTGTCATCACAATGCTCCATAACCCCTGACCTCACAATGTCCCATGACCCCTGTCATCACAATGCCCCATGACCCCTGTCATCACAATGCTCCAAAAACCCTGTCATCACAATGCTCCATGCCCCTTCTCATCACAATGCTCCATGACCACTTTCATCACAATGCACCATGCCCCATGTATTCACAATGCTCCATGATCCTTTTCATCATAATTATGCATTACTCCTTTCATCACAGTGCTCCAGCATGCCTTTCATCAAAATGCTCCATGACCCTTGTCATCACAATCCTCCATGACCACCTTCATCACAATGCCCCATGACCCCTTTCATCACAATGCTACATGACAATATTGATCACAATGATCCATGACGCCTTTCATCAGAATGTTCCATGGCCCATGTCATCACAATGCTCCATGCCCACTGTCACCACAATGCTCTGTAACCCCTGACATCACAATGCGCCATGACCGCTGTCATCACAATGTTCCATGGCCTCTGTCATCACAATGCTCCATGACCAATTTCATCACAGTTCTCCATGATCGCAATCATCACAATGATCCATGACCCCTTTCATCACAATACTCCATGACTACTTTCATCACAATGCTCCATGATCTTTTTCATCACACTGATCCATGACGCCTTTCCTCACAATGCTCCAGTAACCCTTTCATCACAATGCCAGATGACCCCTGTCATCCCAATACTCCATGGCTCTTGTCATCACAATGCTCCAGTAACCCATTCATCACAATGCCAGATGACCCCTGTCATCCGAATACTCCATGGCTCTTGGCATCGCAATGCCAAAGGACCCCTGTAATCACAATGCTCCATGGCCCTTGTAATCACAATTCTCCATGCCACTTGTCATCACAATGCTCCATGCCCCCTGTCATCAGAATACCCCATGACCCCTTTCATCACAATGCTCCATGGCCCTTCTCATCACAATGCTCCATGACATCTGTCATCAGAAAGTTCCATGCCACCTTTCATCACAATGCTCCATGACTACTTTCATTACAGTACTCCATTATCGCTATCATCTCAATGATCCAGGACCCGTTTCATGACAATGCTTAATGGCCCTTGTCCTGACAATGCTCCATGGCGTTTGTCATCACAATGCTCCATAACCCCTGACCTCACAATGTCCCATGACCCCTGTCATCACAATGCCCCATGACCCCTGTCATCACAATGCTCCAAAAACCCTGTCATCACAATGCTCCATGCCCCTTCTCATCACAATGCTCCATGACCACTTTCATCACAATGCACCATGCCCCATGTATTCACAATGCTCCATGATCCTTTTCATCATAATTATGCATTACTCCTTTCATCACAGTGCTCCAGCATGCCTTTCATCAAAATGCTCCATGACCCTTGTCATCACAATCCTCCATGACCACCTTCATCACAATGCCCCATGACCCCTTTCATCACAATGCTACATGACAATATTGATCACAATGATCCATGACGCCTTTCATCAAAATGTTCCATGGCCCATGTCATCACAATGCTCCATGCCCACTGTCACCACAATGCTCTGTAACCCCTGACATCACAATGCGCCATGACCGCTGTCATCACAATGTTCCATGGCCTCTGTCATCACAATGCTCCATGACCAATTTCATCACAGTTCTCCATGATCGCAATCATCACAATGATCCATGACCCCTTTCATCACAATACTCCATGACTACTTTCATCACAATGCTCCATGATCTTTTTCATCACACTGATCCATGACGCCTTTCCTCACAATGCTCCAGTAACCCTTTCATCACAATGCCAGATGACCCCTGTCATCCCAATACTCCATGGCTCTTGGCATCGCAATGCCAAAGGACCCCTGTAATCACAATGCTCCATGGCCCTTGTCATCACAATTCTCCATGCCACTTGTCATCACAATGCTCCATGCCCCCTGTCATCAGAATACCCCATGACCCCTTTCATCACAATGCTCCATGGGACTTCTCATCACAATGCTCCATGACATGTGTCATCAGAATGCTCCATGCCACCTTTCATCACAATGCTCCATGACTACTTTCATTACATTACTCCATTATCGCTATCATCACAATGATTCAGGACCCGTTTCATCACAATGCTAAATGGCCCTTGTCCTGACAATGCTCCATGGCGTTTGTCATCACAATGCTCCATAAACCCTGTCATCACAATGCTCCATGCCCCTTCTCATCACAATGCTCCATGACCACTTTCATCACAATGCACCATGCCCCATGTATTCACAATGCTCCATGATCCTTTTCATCATAATTATGCATTACTCCTTTCATCACAATGCTCCAGCATGCGTTTCATCAAAATGCTCCATGACCCTTGTCATCACAATGCTCCATGACCACCTTCATCACAATGCTCCATGACCCGTTTCATCACAATGTTAATGGCACTTGTCATCACAATGCTCCATGGGGTTTTCATCACAGTGCTCCATGCCGTCTGTCATCACAATGCTCCCTGACCACTTTCATCACAATAGTCCATGACTCTTATCATCAAAATGCTCTATGGCCCTTGTCATCACAATGCTCCATGACTCCTTTCATCAAAATACTCCAAGACCCTTGTCATCACAATTCTCCTTGACCCCTGTCATCACAATTCTACATGACCCTTTTCATCACAATGCTCCATGACAAATTCCATCACAATGCTCCATGATCGCAATCACCACAATGATCCTTGACCACTTTCATCACAATGCTCCATGATCCTTGTCATCACAATGCTCCATGACACTTGTCATCACAATGCTCCATGACCCTTGTTATCACACTGCTCAATGCCCACTGGCATCACAAACTCCATGACCACATTCATCACAATGCTCCATGACCCGTTTCAGCACAATGCTAAATGGCACTTGTCATCAAAAGGCTCCATGGCGCTTATCATCACAATGCTCCATGACCCCTTTTATCAAAAGGCTCCATACTCCCTCTCATCACAATGCTCCATGACGATTTTCATCACAATGCTCCAGTACCCCTTCCATCACAATGCTCCAAGGCCCTTGTCATCACAATGCTCCATGACACTTCTCATCAAAATGCTCCATGACCCTTCTCATCACAATGCTCCATGCCCCCTGTCATAACAATGCTCCATGACCACATTCATCACAATGCTCACTGAATCATTTCATCACAATGCTCCATGCCACTTCTCATCACAGTGCTCCATGGCATTTGTCTTCACAATGCTCCATGCCTCCTATCATCTCAGTGTCCCATGACTCCTTTTATCACAATGCTCCATTACCCTATTCATCACAATGAGCCCTGACAACTTTCACCACAATGCTCCATGACCACTCTCATTACAATGCTCCATGAACCCTGTCATCACAATGCTCCTAGACCCTTGTCATCACAATGCTCCATGACACCTGTCATCACAATGCTCCATGACCACTTTCATCACAATGCTCCATGATCACTATCATCACAATAATCCATGACCCCTTTCATCACAATGCTCCAGTACCCCTTTCATCACAATGCTCCATGGCCCCTCTTATCACAATGCACCATGACCCTTGTCATCAATGCTCCATGCCCCTTGTCATCACAATGGTCCATGGCGCTTGTCATTACAATGCTCTATGCCCACAGTCATCACAATGCTCCAAGCCACCTGTCATCACAATGCCCCATGACCCCTTTCATCACAATGCTACATGACAATATTGATCACAATGATCCATGACGCATTTCAACAGTATGTTCCATAGCCCATGTCATCACAATGCTCCATGCCCACTGTCACCACAATGCTCTGTAACCCCTGACATCACAATGCGCCATGACCGCTGTCATCACAATGCTCCATGGCCTCTTTCATCACAATGCTCCATGATCGCTATAATCACAATGACCCATGACCCCTTTCATCACAATGCTCCATGATCCTTTTCATCACACTGATCCATGACGCCTTTCATCACAATACTCCAGTTACCCTTATATCACAATGCCAGATGACCCCTGTCATACCAATACTCCATGGCTCTTGTCATCACAATGCCAAATGACCGCTGTAATCACAATGCTCCATGGCCCTTGTCATCACAATTCTCCATGCCGCTTATCATCACAATGCTCCATGCTCCCTGTCATCAGAATACTCCATGACCCCTTTCATCACAATGCTCCAGTAACCCTTTCATCACAATGCTCTATGACCACTTTCATCACAATGCTCCATTATCTCTTTCATCACAATGCTCCATGAGCAATTTCATCACAATGCTCCATGATCGCGATAATCACCATGATCCAGGACACGTTTCATCACAATGCTAAATGGTCCTTGCCCTGACAATGCTCCATGGCGTTTGTCATCACAATGCTCCATAACCTCTGTCATCACAATGCTACATGGCCCTTGTCATCACAGTGCTCTATGTCCCCTGTCATCACAATGCCCCATGACCCCTGTCATCACAGTGCTCCATGGCCATTGCTATTAAAGTGCTCCATAACCCCTGTCATCACAATGCTACATAAACCACGTCATCACAATGCTCCATGCCCTTTCTCATCACAATGCTCCAAGACCACTTTTATCACAATGCACCATGCCCCATGTATTCACAATGCTCGTTTATCCTTTTCATCATTACTATCCATTCCTCCTTTCATCACAGTGCTCCAGCACGCCTTTCACCAAAATGCTCCATGACCCTTGTCATCAAAATGCTCCAATGTCCGTTTCATCACGATGTTCCATGCCCAGTGTCATCACAATGCTCCATGACCATATTCATCACAATGCTCCATGACCCGTTTCATCACAATGTTAATGGCACTTGTCATCACATTGCTCCATGGGGTTTTCCTCACAATGCTCCATGACCCCTTTTATTACAAGGCTCCATTACCCCTTTCATCACAATGCTGGCTGACCACTTTCATCACAATGCTCCATGACTCTTCTCATCACAATTCTCCATGCCCCCTGTCATCACAATGCTTCATGACTACTTTCAACAAAATGATCCATGACACCTCTCATCACAATGCTCCTTGACCCCTCTAATCACAATGTTCCATGCTGTATTCTTCACCAGGCTCCATGCCCTTGTCATCACAATGCTACATGACCCCTTTCATCACCATGCTAAATGGCCCTTTTCATCACAATGCTCCATGATCCATTTCATCAAAATGCTCCGGGACTGATTTCATAACAATTCTCCATGATAGATATCATCACAATGCCCCATGACCCCTGTCATCACAATGCTCCATGACAACTTTCATCACAATAGTCCATGACTCTTATCATCACAATGCTCTATGGCCCTTGTCATCACAATGCTCCATGACTCCTTTCATCAAAATACTCCAAGACCCTTGTCATCACAATTCTCCTTGACCCCTGTCATCACAATTCTCCATGACCCTTTTCATCACAATGCTCCATGACAAATTCCATCACAATGCTCCATGATCGCAATCACCACAATGATCCTTGACCACTTTCATCACAATGCTCCATGATCCTTGTCATCACAATGCTCCATGACACTTGTCATCACAATGCTCCATGACCCTTGTTATCACACTGCTCAATGCCCACTGGCATCACAAAGCTCCATGACCACATTCATCACAATGCTCCATGACCCGTTTCATCACAATGCTAAATGGCACTTGTCATCAAAAGGCTCCATGGCGCTTATAATCACAATGCTCCATGACCCCTTTTATCAAAAGGCTCCATACTCCCTGTCATCACAATGCTCCATGACGATTTTCATCACAATGCTCCATCATCGCTATCATCATAATGATCCATGGCACATTTCATCACAATGCTCAAGTACCCCTTCCATCACAATGCTCCAAGGCCCTTGTCATCACAGTGCTCCATGCCTCCTGTCATCACAATGCTCCATTACCCTATTCATCACAATGCGCCCTGACAACTTTCATCACAATGCTCCATGACCACTCTCATCACAATGCTCCATGAACCCTCTCATCACAATGCTCCAAGACCCTTGTCATCACAATGCTCCATGACACCTGTCATCACAATGCTCCATGACCACTTTCATCACAATGCTCCATGATCACTATCATCACAATAATCCATGACCCCTTTCATCACAATGCTCCAGTACCCCTTTCATCACAATGCTCCATGGCCCCTCTTATCACAATGCACCATGACCCCTGTCATCAATGCTCCATGCCCCTTGTCATCACAATGGTCCATGGTGCTTGTTATCACAATGCTCTATGCCCACTGTCATCACAATGCTCCAAGCCACCTGTCATCACAACGCCCCATGACACCTTTCATCACAAGGCTACATGACAATATTGATCACAATGATCCATGACGCCTTTCATCAAAATGTTCCATGGCCCATGTCATCACGATGCTCCATGCCCACTGTCACCACAATGCTCTGTAACCCCTGACATCACAATGCGCCATGACCGCTGTCATCACAATGCTCCATGGCCTCTTTCATCACAATGCTCCATGACCACTTTCATCACAATGCACCATGCCCCATGTATTCACAATGCTCGATTATCCTTTTCATCATTATTATCCATTCCTCCTTTCATCACAATGCTCCAGCACGCCTTTCACCAAAATGCTCCATGACCCTTGTCATCAAAATGCTCCATTGTCCTTTTCATCACGATGTTCCATGCCCAGTGTCATCACAATGCTCCATGACCATATTCATCACAAAGCTCCATGACCCGTTTCATCACAATGTTAATGGCACTTGTCATCACATTGCTCCATGGGGTTTTCCTCACAATGCTCCATGACCCCTTTTATTACAAGGCTCCATTACCCCTTTCATCACAATGCTGGCTGACCACTTTCATCACAATGCTCCATGACTCTTCTCATCACAATTCTCCATGCCCCCTGTCATCACAATGCTTCATGACTACTTTCAACAAAATGATCCATGACACCTCTCATCACAATGCTCCTTGACCCCTCTAATCACAATGTTCCATGCTGTATTCTTCACCAGGCTCCATGCCCTTGTCATCACAATGCTACATGACCCCTTTCATCACAATGCTAAATGGCCCTTTTCATCACAATGCTCCATGATCCATTTCATCAAAATGCTCCGGGACTGCTTTCATAACAATTCTCCATGATAGATATCATCACAATGCCCCATGACCCCTGTCATCACAATGCTCCATGACCCCACTCATCACAATGCTCCATGATCCGTTTCATCATAATAATCCATGAACACTTTGATCACAATACTCCAGTAAGCCTTTAATCTCAATGCGCCATGCCCCCTGTCATCACAATGCTCCATGACCCTTGTCATCACAAATATCCATGACTCCTTTCATCACAATGCTCCATTACCACTGTCATCACAATGCTCCATGAAACCTATCATCACTAAGCTCCAAGACACTTGTCATCACAATGCTCACTGACCTCTGTCATCACAATGCTCCATGACCCCTTTCATCACAATGCTCCATGACCACTTTCATCACTATGCTCCTTGACCCCTGTCATCACAATGCTCCATGACCCTTTTCATCACAGTGCTCCATAACCAATTTCATCACAGTTCTCCATGATCGCAATCATCACAATGATCCATGACCCCTTTCATCACAATACTCCATGACTACTTTCATCACAATGCTCCATGATCTTTTTCATCACACTGATCCATGACGCCTTTCCTCACAATGCTCCAGTAACCCATTCATCACAATGCCAGATGACCCCTGTCATCCCAATACTCCATGGCTCTTGTCATCACAATGCTCCAGTAACCCTTTCATCACAATGCCAGATGACCCCTTTCATCCGAATACTCCATGGCTCTTGGCATCGCAATGCCAAAGGACCCCTGTAATCACAATGCTCCATGGCCCTTGTCATCACAATGCTCCATGCCCACTGTCATCAAAATACCCCATGACCCATTTCATCACAATGCTCCAGTAACCCTTTCATCACAATGCCAGATGACCACTGTCATTCCAATACTCCATGGCTCTTGGCATCACAATGCCAAAGGACCCCTGTAATCACAATGCTCCATGGCCCTTGTCATCACAATTCTCCATTCCACTTGTCATCACAATGCTCCATGCCTCCTGTCATCAGAATACCCCATGACCCCTTTCATCACAATGCTCCATGGCCCTTCTCATCACAATGCTCCATGACATCTGTCATCAGAATGCTCCATGCCACCTTTCATCACAATGCTCCATGACTACTTTCATTACAGTACTCCATTATCGCTATCATCACAATGATCCAGGACCTGTTTCATGACAATGCTAAATGGCCCTTGTCCTGACAATGCTCCATAGCGTTTGTCATCACAATGCTCCATAACCCCTGACATCACAATATCCCATGACCCCTGTCATCACAATGCCCCATGACCCCTGTCATCACAATGCTCCATAAACCCTGTCATCACAATGCTCCATGCCCCTTCTCATCTCAATGCTCCATGACCACTTTCATCACAATGCACCATGCCCCATGTATTCACAATGCTCCATGATCCTTTTCATCATAATTATGCATTACTCCTTTCATCACAATGCTCCAGCATGCCTTTCATCAAAATGCTCCATGACCCTTGTCATCACAATCCTCCATGACCACCTTCATCACAATGCCCTGTAACCCCTGACATCACAATGCACCATGACCGCTGTCATCACAATGCTCCATGGCCTCTTTCATCACAATGCTCCATGATCTTTTTCATCACACTGATCCATGACGCCTTTCCTCACAATGCTCCAGTAACCCTTTCATCACAATGCCAGATGACCCCTGTCATCCCAATACTCCATGGCTCTTGTCATCACAATGCTCCAGTAACCCATTCATCACAATGCCAGATGACCCCTGTCATCCGAATACTCCATGGCTCTTGGCATCGCAATGCCAAAGGACCCCTGTAATCACAATGCTCCATGGCCCTTGTCATCACAATTCTCCATGCCACTTGTCATCACAATGCTCCATGCCCCCTGTCATCAGAATACCCCATGACCCCTTTCATCACAATGCTCCATGGGACTTCTCATCACAATGCTCCATGACATGTGTCATCAGAATGCTCCATGCCACCTTTCATCACAATGCTCCATGACTACTTTCATTACATTACTCCATTATCGCTATCATCACAATGATTCAGGACCCGTTTCATCACAATGCTAAATGGCCCTTGTCCTGACAATGCTCCATGGCGTTTGTCATCACAATGCTCCATAAACCCTGTCATCACAATGCTCCATGCCCCTTCTCATCACAATGCTCCATGACCACTTTCATCACAATGCACCATGCCCCATGTATTCACAATGCTCCATGATCCTTTTCATCATAATTATGCATTACTCCTTTCATCACAATGCTCCAGCATGCGTTTCATCAAAATGCTCCATGACCCTTGTCATCACAATGCTCCATGACCACATTCATCACAATGCTCCATGACCCGTTTCATCACAATGTTAATGGCACTTGTCATCACAATGCTCCATGGGGTTTTCATCACAGTGCTCCATGCCGTCTGTCATCACAATGCTCCCTGACCACTTTCATCACAATAGTCCATGACTCTTATCATCAAAATGCTCTATGGCCCTTGTCATCACAATGCTCCATGA
This sequence comes from Balaenoptera borealis, assembly GCF_965194805.1. Lineage (NCBI taxonomy): Eukaryota > Metazoa > Chordata > Mammalia > Artiodactyla > Balaenopteridae > Balaenoptera > Balaenoptera borealis. Next base: position 52,731,628 of record NC_138860.1, on the reverse strand, counting down.
CTCCTTTCATCAAAATACTCCAAGACCCTTGTCATCACAATTCTCCTTGACCCCTGTCATCACAATTCTCCATGACCCTTTTCATCACAATGCTCCATGACAAATTCCATCACAATGCTCCATGATCGCAATCACCACAATGATCCTTGACCACTTACATCACAATGCTCCATGATCCTTGTCATCACAATGCTCCATGACACTTGTCATCACAATGCTCCATGACCCTTGTTATCACACTGCTCAATGCCCACTGGCATCACAAAGCTCCATGACCACATTCATCACAATGCTCCATGACCCGTTTCAGCACAATGCTAAATGGCACTTGTCATCAAAAGGCTCCATGGCGCTTATCATCACAATGCTCCATGACCCCTTTTATCAAAAGGCTCCATACTCCCTCTCATCACAATGCTCCATGACGATTTTCATCACAATGCTCCAGTACCCCTTCCATCACAATGCTCCAAGGCCCTTGTAATCACAATGCTCCATGACACTTCTCATCAAAATGCTCCATGACCCTTCTCATCACAATGCTCCATGCCCCCTGTCATAACAATGCTCCATGACCACATTCATCACAATGCTCACTGAATCATTTCATCACAATGCTCCATGCCACTTCTCATCACAATGCTCCATGGCATTTGTCTTCACAATGCTCCATGCCTCCTATCATCTCAGTGTCCCATGACTCCTTTTATCACAATGCTCCATTACCCTATTCATCACAATGAGCCCTGACAACTTTCACCACAATGCTCCATGACCACTCTCATTACAATGCTCCATGAACCCTGTCATCACAATGCTCCTAGACCCTTGTCATCACAATGCTCCATGACACCTGCCATCACAATGCTCCATGACCACTTTCATCACAATGCTCCATGATCACTATCATCACAATAATCCATGACCCCTTTCATCACAATGCTCCAGTACCCCTTTCATCACAATGCTCCATGGCCCCTCTTATCACAATGCACCATGACCCTTGTCATCAATGCTCCATGCCCCTTGTCATCACAATGGTCCATGGCGCTTGTCATTACAATGCTCTATGCCCACAGTCATCACAATGCTCCAAGCCACCTGTCATCACAATGCCCCATGACCCCTTTCATCACAATGCTACATGACAATATTGATCACAATGATCCATGACGCCTTTCATCAGTATGTTCCATGGCCCATGTCATCACAATGCTCCATGCCCACTGTCACCACAATGCTCTGTAACCCCTGACATCACAATGCGCCATGACCACTGTCATCACAGTGCTCCATGGCCTCTTTCATCACAATGCTCCATGATCGCTATAATCACAATGACCCATGACCCCTTTCATCACAATGCTCCATGATCCTTTTCATCACACTGATCCATGACGCCTTTCATCACAATACTCCAGTTACCCTTATATCACAATGCCAGATGACCCCTGTCATACCAATACTCCATGGCTCTTGTCATCACAATGCCAAATGACCGCTGTAATCACAATGCTCCATGGCCCTTGTCATCACAATTCTCCATGCCGCTTATCATCACAATGCTCCATGCTCCCTGTCATCAGAATACTCCATGACCCCTTTCATCACAATGCTCCATGGCCCTTCTCATCACAATGCTCCATGACATCTGTCATCAGAATGCTCCAGTAACCCTTTCATCACAATGCCAGATGACCCCTTTCATCCGAATACTCCATGGCTCTTGGCATCGCAATGCCAAAGGACCCCTGTAATCACAATGCTCCATGGCCCTTGTCATCACAATTCTCCATGCCACTTTTCATCACAATGCTCCATGCCCACTGTCATCAAAATACCCCATGACCCATTTCATCACAATGCTCCAGTAACCCTTTCATCACAATGCCAGATGACCACTGTCATTCCAATACTCCATGGCTCTTGGCATCACAATGCCAAAGGACCCCTGTAATCACAATGCTCCATGGCCCTTGTCATCACAATTCTCCATGCCACTTGTCATCACAATGCTCCATGCCCCCTGTCATCAGAATACCCCATGACCCCTTTCATCACAATGCTCCATGGCCCTTCTCATCACAATGCTCCATGACATCTGTCATCAGAATGCTCCATGCCACCTTTCATCACAATGCTCCATGACTACTTTCATTACAGTACTCCATTATCGCTATCATCACAATGATCCAGGACCTGTTTCATGACAATGCTAAATGGCCCTTGTCCTGACAATGCTCCATAGCGTTTGTCATCACAATGCTCCATAACCCCTGACATCACAATATCCCATGACCCCTGTCTTCACTATGCCCCATGACCCCTGTCATTACAATGCTCCATAAACCCTGTCATCACAATGCTCCATGCCCCTTCTCATCACAATGCTCCATGACCACTTTCATCACGATGCACCATGCCCCATGTATTCACAATGCTCCATGATCCTTTTCATCATAATTATGCATTACTCCTTTCATCACAATGCTCCAGCATGCCTTTCATCAAAATGCTCCATGACCCTTGTCATCACAATCCTCCATGACCACCTTCATCACAATGCTCTGTAACCCCTGACATCACAATGCGCCATGACCGCTGTCATCACAATGCTCCATGGCCTCTTTCATCACAATGCTCCATGGCCTCTTTCATCACAATGCTCCATGCCCCATGTATTCACAATGCTCAATTATCCTTTTCATCATTATTATCCATTCCTCCTTTCATCACAATGCTCCAGCACGCCTTTCACCAAAATGCTCCATGACCCTTGTCATCAAAATGCTCCATTGTCCTTTTCATCACGATGTTCCATGCCCAGTGTCATCACAATGCTCCATGACCATATTCATCACAATGCTCCATGACCCGTTTCATCACAATGTTAATGGCACTTGTCATCACATTGCTCCATGGGGTTTTCCTCACAATGCTCCATGACCCCTTTTATTACAAGGCTCCATTACCCCTTTCATCAAAATGCTGGCTGACCACTGTCATCACAATACTCCAAGCCACCTGTCAACACAATGCCCCATGACACCTTTCATCACAATGCTACATGACAATATTGATCACAATGATCCATGACTCCTTTCATCAAAATGTTCCATGGCCCATGTCATCACAATGCTCCATGCCCACTGTCACCACAATGCTCTGTAATCCCTGACATCACAATGCGCCATGACCGCTGTCATCACAATCCTCCATGGCCTCTTTCATCACAATGCTCCATGACCACTTTCAACACATTGCTCCATGATCACTATAATCACAAAGACCCATGACCCCTTTCATCACAATAGTCCATGACTACTTTCATCACAATGCTCCATGATCTTTTTCATCACACTGATCCATGACGCCTTTCATCACAATGCTCCAGTAACCCTTTCATCACAATGCCAGATGACCCCTGTCATCCCAATACTCCATGGCTCTTGGCATCACCATGCCAAATGACCGCTGTAATCACAATGCTCCATGGCCCTTGTCATCACAATTCTCCATGCTGCTTGTCATCACAATGCTCCATGCTCCCTGTCATCAGAATGCCCCATGACCCCTTTCATCACAATGCTCCATGGCCCTTCTCATCACAATGCTCCATGACATCTGTCATCAGAATGCTCCAGTACCCCTTTCATCACAATGCTCCATGACCACTTTCATCACAATGCTCCATTATCCCTTTCATCACAATGCTCCATGAACACTTTCATCATAATGCTCCGTGATCGCGATAATCACCATGATCCAGGACCCGTTTCATCACAATGCTAAATGGTCCTTGTCCTGACAATGCTCCATGGCGTTTGTCATCAGAATGCTCCATAACCTCTGTCATCACAATGCTACATGGCCCTTGTCATCACAGTGCTCTATATCCCCTGTCATCACAATTCCCCATGACCACTGTCATCACAGTGCTCCATGACCGTTGTCATTAAAGTGCTCCATAACCCATGTCATCACAAGGCTACATAAACCACATCATCACAGTGCTCCATGCCCCTTCTCATCACAATGCTCCATGACCACTTTCATCACAATGCACCATGCCCCATGTATTCACAATGCTCGATGATCCTTTTCATCATCATTATCCATTCCTCCTTTCATCACAATGCTCCAGCACGCCTTTCACCAAAATGCTCCATGACCTTTGTCATCAAAATGCTCCATTGTCCTTTTCATCACAATGCTGGCTGACCTCTTTCATCACAATGCTCCCGGACTCTTCTCATCACAATTCTCCATGCCCCCTGTCATCACAATGCTTCATGACTACATTCAACAAAATGATCCATGACACCTCTCATCACAATGCTCCATGACCCCTGTCATCACAATGCTCCATGATCCGTTTCATCATAATAATCCATGAACACTTTGATCACAATACTCCAGTACGCATTTAATCTCAATGCGCCATGCCCCCTGTCATCACAATGCCACATGACCCTTGTCATCACAATTATCCATGACTCCTTTCATCACAATGATCCATGACCCCTTTCATCACAATGCTCCTTGACCCCTGTCATCACAATGCTCCATGACACTTTTCATCACAGTGCTCCATGACCAATTTCATCACAGTTCTCCATGATCGCAATCATCACAATGATCCATGACCCCTTTCATCTCAATAGTCCATGACTACTTTCATCACAATTCTCCATGATCTTTTTCATCACACTGATCTATGACGCTTTTCATCACAATGCTCCCGTAACCCTTTCATCACAATGCCAGATGACCCCTGTCATCCCAATACTCCATGGCTCTTGTCATCACAATCCTCCAGTAACCCTTTCAACACAATGCCAGATGACCCCTGTCATCCCAATACTCCATGGCTCTTGGCATCACAATGCCAAAGGACCCCTGTAATCACAATGCTCCATGGCCCTTGTCATCACAATTCTCCATGCCACTTTTCATCACAATGCTCCATGCCCACTGTCATCAAAATACCCCATGACCCATTTCATCACAATGCTCCAGTAACCCTTTCATCACAATGCCAGATGACCACTGTCATTCCAATACTCCATGGCTCTTGGCATCACAATGCCAAAGGACCCCTGTAATCACAATGCTCCATGGCCCTTGTCATCACAATTCTCCATGCCACTTGTCATCACAATGCTCCATGCCCCCTGTCATCAGAATACCCCATGACCCCTTTCATCACAATGCTCCATGGCCCTTCTCATCACAATGCTCCATGACATCTGTCATCAGAATGCTCCATGCCACCTTTCATCACAATGCTCCATGACTACTTTCATTACAGTACTCCATTATCGCTATCATCTCAATGATCCAGGACCCGTTTCATGACAATGCTTAATGGCCCTTGTCCTGACAATGCTCCATGGCGTTTGTCATCACAATGCTCCATAACCCCTGACCTCACAATGTCCCATGACCCCTGTCATCACAATGCCCCATGACCCCTGTCATCACAATGCTCCAAAAACCCTGTCATCACAATGCTCCATGCCCCTTCTCATCACAATGCTCCATGACCACTTTCATCACAATGCACCATGCCCCATGTATTCACAATGCTCCATGATCCTTTTCATCATAATTATGCATTACTCCTTTCATCACAGTGCTCCAGCATGCCTTTCATCACAATGCTCCATGACACTTGTCATCACAATGCTCCATGACCCTTGTTATCACACTGCTCAATGCCCACTGGCATCACAAACTCCATGACCACATTCATCACAATGCTCCATGACCCGTTTCAGCACAATGCTAAATGGCACTTGTCATCAAAAGGCTCCATGGCGCTTATCATCACAATGCTCCATGACCCCTTTTATCAAAAGGCTCCATACTCCCTCTCATCACAATGCTCCATGACGATTTTCATCACAATGCTCCAGTACCCCTTCCATCACAATGCTCCAAGGCCCTTGTCATCACAATGCTCCATGACACTTCTCATCAAAATGCTCCATGACCCTTCTCATCACAATGCTCCATGCCCCCTGTCATAACAATGCTCCATGACCACATTCATCACAATGCTCACTGAATCATTTCATCACAATGCTCCATGCCACTTCTCATCACAGTGCTCCATGGCATTTGTCTTCACAATGCTCCATGCCTCCTATCATCTCAGTGTCCCATGACTCCTTTTATCACAATGCTCCATTACCCTATTCATCACAATGAGCCCTGACAACTTTCACCACAATGCTCCATGACCACTCTCATTACAATGCTCCATGAACCCTGTCATCACAATGCTCCTAGACCCTTGTCATCACAATGCTCCATGACACCTGTCATCACAATGCTCCATGACCACTTTCATCACAATGCTCCATGATCACTATCATCACAATAATCCATGACCCCTTTCATCACAATGCTCCAGTACCCCTTTCATCACAATGCTCCATGGCCCCTCTTATCACAATGCACCATGACCCTTGTCATCAATGCTCCATGCCCCTTGTCATCACAATGGTCCATGGCGCTTGTCATTACAATGCTCTATGCCCACAGTCATCACAATGCTCCAAGCCACCTGTCATCACAATGCCCCATGACCCCTTTCATCACAATGCTACATGACAATATTGATCACAATGATCCATGACGCATTTCAACAGTATGTTCCATAGCCCATGTCATCACAATGCTCCATGCCCACTGTCACCACAATGCTCTGTAACCCCTGACATCACAATGCGCCATGACCGCTGTCATCACAATGCTCCATGGCCTCTTTCATCACAATGCTCCATGATCGCTATAATCACAATGACCCATGACCCCTTTCATCACAATGCTCCATGATCCTTTTCATCACACTGATCCATGACGCCTTTCATCACAATACTCCAGTTACCCTTATATCACAATGCCAGATGACCCCTGTCATACCAATACTCCATGGCTCTTGTCATCACAATGCCAAATGACCGCTGTAATCACAATGCTCCATGGCCCTTGTCATCACAATTCTCCATGCCGCTTATCATCACAATGCTCCATGCTCCCTGCCATCAGAATACTCCATGACCCCTTTCATCACAATGCTCCATGGCCCTTCTCATCACAATGCTCCATGACATCTGTCATCAGAATGCTCCAGTAACCCTTTCATCACAATGCTCTATGACCACTTTCATCTCAATGCTCCATTATCTCTTTCATCACAATGCTCCATGAGCAATTTCATCACAATGCTCCATGATCGCGATAATCACCATGATCCAGGACACGTTTCATCACAATGCTAAATGGTCCTTGTCCTGACAATGCTCCATGGCGTTTGTCATCACAATGCTCCATAACCTCTGTCATCACAATGCTACATGGCCCTTGTCATCACAGTGCTCTATGTCCCCTGTCATCACAATGCCCCATGACCCCTGTCATCACAGTGCTCCATGGCCATTGCTATTAAAGTGCTCCATAACCCCTGTCATCACAATGCTACATAAACCACGTCATCACAATGCTCCATGCCCTTTCTCATCACAATGCTCCATGACCACTTTTATCACAATGCACCATGCCCCATGTATTCACAATGCTCGTTTATCCTTTTCATCATTACTATCCATTCCTCCTTTCATCACAGTGCTCCAGCACGCCTTTCACCAAAATGCTCCATGACCCTTGTCATCAAACTGCTCCAATGTCCGTTTCATCACGATGTTCCATGCCCAGTGTCATCACAATGCTCCATGACCATATTCATCACAAAGCTCCATGACCCGTTTCATCACAATGTTAATGGCACTTGTCATCACATTGCTCCATGGGGTTTTCCTCACAATGCTCCATGACCCCTTTTATTACAAGGCTCCATTACCCCTTTCATCACAATGCTGGCTGACCACTTTCATCACAATGCTCCATGACTCTTCTCATCACAATTCTCCATGCCCCCTGTCATCACAATGCTTCATGACTACTTTCAACAAAATGATCCATGACACCTCTCATCACAATGCTCCTTGACCCCTCTAATCACAATGTTCCATGCTGTATTCTTCACCAGGCTCCATGCCCTTGTCATCACAATGCTACATGACCCCTTTCATCACAATGCTAAATGGCCCTTTTCATCACAATGCTCCATGATCCATTTCATCAAAATGCTCCGTGACTGCTTTCATAACAATTCTCCATGATAGATATCATCACAATGCCCCATGACCCCTGTCATCACAATGCTCCATGACCCCACTCATCACAATGCTCCATGATCCGTTTCATCATAATAATCCATGAACACTTTGATCACAATACTCCAGTAAGCCTTTAATCTCAATGCGCCATGCCCCCTGTCATCACAATGCTCCATGACCCTTGTCATCACAAATATCCATGACTCCTTTCATCACAATGCTCCATTACCACTGTCATCACAATGCTCCATGAAACCTATCATCACTAAGCTCCAAGACACTTGTCATCACAATGCTCACTGACCTCTGTCATCACAATGCTCCATGACCCCTTTCATCACAATGCTCCATGACCACTTTCATCACTATGCTCCTTGACCCCTGTCATCACAATGCTCCATGACCCTTTTCATCACAGTGCTCCATAACCAATTTCATCACAGTTCTCCATGATCGCAATCATCACAATGATCCATGACCCCTTTCATCACAATACTCCATGACTACTTTCATCACAATGCTCCATGATCTTTTTCATCACACTGATCCATGACGCCTTTCCTCACAATGCTCCAGTAACCCATTCATCACAATGCCAGATGACCCCTGTCATCCCAATACTCCATGGCTCTTGTCATCACAATGCTCCAGTAACCCTTTCATCACAATGCCAGATGACCCCTTTCATCCGAATACTCCATGGCTCTTGGCATCGCAATGCCAAAGGACCCCTGTAATCACAATGCTCCATGGCCCTTGTCATCACAATTCTCCATGCCACTTTTCATCACAATGCTCCATGCCCACTGTCATCAAAATACCCCATGACCCATTTCATCACAATGCTCCAGTAACCCTTTCATCACAATGCCAGATGACCACTGTCATTCCAATACTCCATGGCTCTTGGCATCACAATGCCAAAGGACCCCTGTAATCACAATGCCCCATGGCCCTTGTCATCACAATTCTCCATTCCACTTGTCATCACAATGCTCCATGCCCCCTGTCATCAGAATACCCCATGACCCCTTTCATCACAATGCTCCATGGCCTTTCTCATCACAATGCTCCATGACATCTGTCATCAGAATGCTCCATGCCACCTTTCATCACAATGCTCCATGACTACTTTCATTACAGTACTCCATTATCGCTATCATCACAATGATCCAGGACCTGTTTCATGACAATGCTAAATGGCCCTTGTCCTGACAATGCTCCATAGCGTTTGTCATGACAATGCTCCATAACCCCTGACATCACAATATCCCATGACCCCTGTCATCACAATGCCCCATGACCCCTGTCATCACAATGCTCCATAAACCCTGTCATCACAATGCTCCATGCCCCTTCTCATCACAATGCTCCATGACCACTTTCATCACAATGCACCATGCCCCATGTATTCACAATGCTCCATGATCCTTTTCATCATAATTATGCATTACTCCTTTCATCACAATGCTCCAGCATGCCTTTCATCAAAATGCTCCATGACCCTTGTCATCACAATCCTCCATGACCACCTTCATCACAATGCTCTGTAACCCCTGACATCACAATGCGCCATGACCGCTGTCATCACAATGCTCCATGGCCTCTTTCATCACTGCTCCATGACCACTTTCATCACATTGCTCCATGATCGCTATAATCACAATGACCCATGACCCCTTTCATCACAATAGTCCATGACTACTTTCATCACAATGCTCCAGCACGCCTTTCACCAAAATGCTCCATGACCTTTGTCATCAAAATGCTCCATTGTCCTTTTCATCACAATAGTCCATGACTACTTTCATCACAATGCTCCAGCACGCCTTTCACCAAAATGCTCCATGACCTTTGTCATCAAAATGCTCCATTGTCCTTTTCATCACAATGCTGGCTGACCTCTTTCATCACAATGCTCCCGGACTCTTCTCATCACAATTCTCCATGCCCCCTGTCATCACAATGCTTCATGACTACATTCAACAAAATGATCCATGACACCTCTCATCACAATGCTCCATGACCCCTGTCATCACAATGCTCCATGACCCCTTTCATCACAATGCTCCATGACCACTTTCATCACAATGCTCCTTGACCCCTGTCATCACAATGCTCCATGACCCTTTTCATCACAGTGCTCCATAACCAATTTCATCACAGTTCTCCATGATCGCAATCATCACAATGATCCATGACCCCTTTCATCACAATACTCCATGACTACTTTCATCACAATGCTCCATGATCTTTTTCATCACACTGATCCATGACGCCTTTCCTCACAATGCTCCAGTAACCCATTCATCACAATGCCAGATGACCCCTGTCATCCCAATACTCCATGGCTCTTGTCATCACAATGCTCCAGTAACCCTTTCATCACAATGCCAGATGACCCCTTTCATCTGAATACTCCATGGCTCTTGGCATCGCAATGCCAAAGGACCCCTGTAATCACAATGCTCCATGGCCCTTGTCATCACAATTCTCCATGCCACTTTTCATCACAATGCTCCATGCCCACTGTCATCAAAATACCCCATGACCCATTTCATCACAATGCTCCAGTAACCCTTTCATCACAATGCCAGATGACCACTGTCATTCCAATACTCCATGGCTCTTGGCATCACAATGCCAAAGGACCCCTGTAATCACAATGCTCCATGGCCCTTGTCATCACAATTCTCCATTCCACTTGTCATCACAATGCTCCATGCCCCCTGTCATCAGAATACCCCATGACCCCTTTCATCACAATGCTCCATGGCCTTTCTCATCACAATGCTCCATGACATCTGTCATCAGAATGCTCCATGCCACCTTTCATCACAATGCTCCATGACTACTTTCATTACAGTACTCCATTATCGCTATCATCACAATGATCCAGGACCTGTTTCATGACAATGCTAAATGGCCCTTGTCCTGACAATGCTCCATAGCGTTTGTCATGACAATGCTCCATAACCCCTGACATCACAATATCCCATGACCCCTGTCATCACAATGCCCCATGACCCCTGTCATCACAATGCTCCATAAACCCTGTCATCACAATGCTCCATGCCCCTTCTCATCACAATGCTCCATGACCACTTTCATCACAATGCACCATGCCCCATGTATTCACAATGCTCCATGATCCTTTTCATCATAATTATGCATTATTCCTTTCATCACAATGCTCCAGCATGCCTTTCATCAAAATGCTCCATGACCCTTGTCATCACAATCCTCCATGACCACCTTCATCACAATGCTCTGTAACCCCTGACATCACAATGCGCCATGACCGCTGTCATCACAATGCTCCATGGCCTCTTTCATCACTGCTCCATGACCACTTTCATCACATTGCTCCATGATCGCTATAATCACAATGACCCATGACCCCTTTCATCACAATAGTCCATGACTACTTTCATCACAATGCTCCAGCACGCCTTTCACCAAAATGCTCCATGACCTTTGTCATCAAAATGCTCCATTGTCCTTTTCATCACAATGCTGGCTGACCTCTTTCATCACAATGCTCCCGGACTCTTCTCATCACAATTCTCCATGCCCCCTGTCATCACAATGCTTCATGACTACATTCAACAAAATGATCCATGACACCTCTCATCACAATGCTCCATGACCCCTGTCATCACAATGCTCCATGATCCGTTTCATCATAATAATCCATGAACACTTTGATCACAATACTCCAGTACGCATTTAATCTCAATGCGCCATGCCCCCTGTCATCACAATGCCACATGACCCTTGTCATCACAATTATCCATGACTCCTTTCATCACAATGCTCCATGACCACTTTCATCACAATGCTCCGTGACAACTTTCATCAAAATTCTCCATGACCCCTTTCATCACAATGCTCCTTGACCCCTGTCATCACAATGCTCCATGACACTTTTCATCACAGTGCTCCATGACCAATTTCATCACAGTTCTCCATGATCGCAATCATCACAATGATCCATGACCCCTTTCATCTCAATAGTCCATGACTACTTTCATCACAATTCTCCATGATCTTTTTCATCACACTGATCTATGACGCTTTTCATCACAATGCTCCCGTAACCCTTTCATCACAATGCCAGATGACCCCTGTCATCCCAAAACTCCATGCCTCTTGTCATCACAATCCTCCAGTAACCCTTTCAACACAATGCCAGATGACCCCTGTCATCCCAATACTCCATGGCTCTTGGCATCACAATGCCAAAGGACCCCTGTAATCACAATGCTCCATGGCCCTTGTCATCACAATTCTCCATGCCACTTTTCATCACAATGCTCCATGCCCACTGTCATCAAAATACCCCATGACCCATTTCATCACAATGCTCCAGTAACCCTTTCATCACAATGCCAGATGACCACTGTCATCCCAATACTCCATGGCTCTTGTCATCACAATCCTCCAGTAACCCTTTCAACACAATGCCAGATGACCCCTGTCATCCCAATACTCCATGGCTCTTGGCATCACAATGCCAAAGGACCCCTGTAATCACAATGCTCCATGGCCCTTGTCATCACAATTCTCCATGCCACTTGTCATCACAATGCTCCATGCCCCCTGTCATCAGAATACCCCATGACCCCTTTCATCACAATGCTCCATGGCCCTTCTCATCACAATGCTCCATAACATCTGTCATCAGAATGCTCCATGCCACCTTTCATCACAATGCTCCATGACTACTTTCATTACAGTACTCCATTATCGCTATCATCTCAATGATCCAGGACCCGTTTCATGACAATGCTTAATGGCCCTTGTCCTGACAATGCTCCATGGCGTTTGTCATCACAATGCTCCATAAACCCTGTCATCACAATGCTCCATGCCCCTTCTCATCACAATGCTCCATGACCACTTTCATCACAATGCACCATGCCCCATGTATTCACAATGCTCCATGATCCTTTTCATCATAATTATGCATTACTCCTTTCATCACAATGCTCCAGCATGCCTTTCATCAAAATGCTCCATGACCCTTGTCATCACAATCCTCCATGACCACCTTCATCACAATGCCCCATGACCCCTTTCATCACAATGCTACATGACAATATTGATCACAATGATCCATGACGCCTTTCATCAAAATGTTCCATGGCCCATGTCATCACAATGTTCCATGCCCACTGTCACCACAATGCTCTGTAACCCCTGACATCACAATGCTCCATGGCCTCTGTCATCACAATGCTCCATGACCAATTTCATCACAGTTCTCCATGATCGCAATCATCACAATGATCCATGACCCCTTTCATCACAATACTCCATGACTACTTTCATCACAATGCTCCATGATCTTTTTCATCACACTGATCCATGACGCCTTTCCTCAAAATGCTCCCGTAACCCTTTCATCACAATGCCAGATGACCCCTGTCATCCCAATACTCCATGGCTCTTGTCATCACAATGCTCCAGTAACCCATTCATCACAATGCCAGATGACCCCTGTCATCCGAATACTCCATGGCTCTTGGCATCGCAATGCCAAAGGACCCCTGTAATCACAATGCTCCATGGCCCTTGTCATCACAATTCTCCATGCCACTTGTCATCACAATGCTCCATGCCCCCTGTCATCAGAATACCCCATGACCCCTTTCATCACAATGCTCCATGGGACTTCTCATCACAATGCTCCATGACATGTGTCATCAGAATGCTCCATGCCACCTTTCATCACAATGCTCCATGACTACTTTCATTACTTTACTCCATTATCGCTATCATCACAATGATTCAGGACCTGTTTCATCACAATGCTAAATGGCCCTTGTCCTGACAATGCTCCATGGCGTTTGTCATCACAATGCTCCATAAACCCTGTCATCACAATGCTCCATGCCCCTTCTCATCACAATGCTCCATGACCACTTTCATCACAATGCACCATGCCCCATGTATTCACAATGCTCCATGATCCTTTTCATCATAATTATGCATTACTCCTTTCATCACAATGCTCCAGCATGCGTTTCATCAAAATGCTCCATGACTATTGTCATCACAATGCTCCATGACCACCTTCATCACAATGCTCCATGACCCGTTTCATCACAATGTTAATGGCACTTGTCATCACAATGCTCCATGGGGTTTTCATCACAGTGCTCCATGCCCTCTATCATCACAATGCTCCCTGACCACTTTCATCACAATAGTCCATGACTCTTATCATCAAAATGCTCTATGGCCCTTGTCATCACAATGCTCCATGACTCCTTTCATCAAAATACTCCAAGACCCTTGTCATCACAATTCTCCTTGACCCCTGTCATCACAATTCTCCATGACCCTTTTCATCACAGTGCTCCATGACAAATTCCATCACAATGCTCCATGATCGCAATCACCACAATGATCCTTGACCACTTTCATCACAATGCTCCATGATCCTTGTCATCACAATGCTCCATGACACTTGTCATCACAATGCTCCATGACCCTTGTTATCACACTGCTCAATGCCCACTGGCATCACAAACTCCATGACCACATTCATCACAATGCTCCATGACCCGTTTCAGCACAATGCTAAATGGCACTTGTCATCAAAAGGCTCCATGGCGCTTATCATCACAATGCTCCATGACCCCTTTTATCAAAAGGCTCCATACTCCCTCTCATCACAATGCTCCATGACGATTTTCATCACAATGCTCCAGTACCCCTTCCATCACAATGCTCCAAGGCCCTTATCATCACAATGCTCCATGACACTTCTCATCAAAATGCTCCATGACCCTTCTCATCACAATGCTCCATGCCCCCTGTCATAACAATGCTCCATGACCACATTCATTACAATGCTCACTGAATCATTTCATCACAATGCTCCATGCCACTTCTCATCACAATGCTCCATGGCATTTGTCTTCACAATGCTCCATGCCTCCTATCATCTCAGTGCCCCATGACTCCTTTTATCACAATGCTCCATTACCCTATTCATCACAATGAGCCCTGACAACTTTCATCACAATGCTCCATGACCACTCTCATTACAATGCTCCATGAACCCTGTCATCACAATCCTCCTAGACCCTTGTCATCACAATGCTCCATGACACCTGTCATCACAATGTTCCATGACCACTTTCATCACAATGCTCCATGATCACTATCATCACAATAATCCATGACCCCTTTCATCACAATGCTCCAGTACCCCTTTCATCACAATGCTCCATGGCCCCTCTTATCACAATGCACCATGACCCTTGTCATCAATGCTCCATGCCCCTTGTCATCACAATGGTCCATGTCGCTTGTCATTACAATGCTCTATGCCCACAGTCATCACAATGCTCCAAGCCACCTGTCATCACAATGCCCCATGACCCCTTTCATCACAATGCTACATGATAATATTGATCACAATGATCCATGACGCCTTTCATCAAAATGTTCCATGGCCCATGTCATCACAATGCTCCATGCCCACTGTCACCACAATGCTCTGTAACCCCTGACATCACAATGCGCCATGACCGCTGTCATCACAATGCTCCATGGCCTCTTTCATCACAATGCTCCATGATCGCTATAATCACAATGACCCATGACCCCTTTCATCACAATGCTCCATGATCTTTTTCATCACACTGATCCATGACGCCTTTCATCACAATGCTCCAGTAACCCTTTCATCACAATGCCAGATAACCCCTGTCATTCCAATACTCCATGGCTCTTGGCATCACAATGCAAAAGGACCCCTGTAATCACAATGCTCCATGGCCCTTGTCATCACAATTCTCCATGCCGCTTATCATCACAATGCTCCATGCCCCCTGTCATCAGAATACCCCATGACCCATTTCATCACAATGCTCCAGTAACCCTTTCATCACAATGCCAGATGACCCCTGTCATCCCAATACTCCATGGCTCTTGGCATCACAATGCCAAAGGACCCCTGTAATCACAATGCTCCATGGCCCTTGTCATCACAATTCTCCATGCCACTTGTCATCACAATGTTCCATGCCCCCTGTCATCAGAATACCCCATGACCCCTTTCATCACAATGCTCCATGGCCCTTCTCATCACAATGCTCCATGACATCTATCATCAGAATGCTCCATGCCACCTTTCATCACAATGCTCCATGACTACTTTCATTACAGTACTCCATTATCGCTATCATCACAATGATCCAGGACCCGTTTCATCACAATGCTAAATGGCCCTTCTCCTGACAATGCTCCATGGCGTTTGTCATCACAATTCTCCATAACCCCTGACATCACAATGTCCCATGACCCCTGTCATCACAATGCCCCATGACCCCTGTCATCACAATGCTCCATAAACCCTGTCATCACAATGCTCCATGATCACTCTCATCACAATGCTCCATGACCACTTTCATCACAATGCTCCAGTACCCCTTCCATCACAATGCTCCAAGGCCCTTGTCATCACAATGCTTCATGACACTTCTCATCAAAATGCTCCATGACCCTTCTCATCACAATGCTCCATGCCCCCTGTCATAACAATGCTCCATGACCACATTCATCACAATGCTCACTGAATCATTTCATCACAATGCTAAATGGCCCTTGTCATAACAATGCTCCATGGCATTTGTCATCACAATGCTCCATGCCTCCTGTCATCACAGTGCCCCATGACTCCTTTTATCACAATGCTCCATTACCTATTCATCACAATGTGCCCTGACAACTTTCATCACAATGCTCCATGACCACTCTCATCACAATGCTCCATGAACCCTGTCATCACAATGCTCCAAGACACTTGTCATCACAATGCTCAATGACACCTGTCATCACAATGCTCCATGACCACTTTCATCACAATGCTCCATGATCACTATCATCACAATAATCCATGATCCCTTTCATCACAATGCTCCAGTACCCCTTTCATCACAATGCTCCATGGCCCCTGTTATCACAATGCACCATGACCCCTGTCATTAATGCTCCATGCCCCTTGTCATCACAATGGTCCATGGCACGTTTCATCACAATGCTCTATGCCCACTGTCATCACAATGCTCCAAGCCACCTGTCAACACAATGCCCCACGACACCTTTCATCACAATGCTACATGACAATATTGATCACAATGATCCATGACTCCTTTCATCAAAATGTTCCATGGCCCATGTCATCACAATGCTCCATGCCCACTGTCACCACAATGCTCTGTAATCCCTGACATCACAATGCGCCATGACCGCTGTCATCACAATGCTCCATGGCCTCTTTCATCACAATGCTCCATGACCACTTTCATCACATTGCTCCATGATCGCTATAATCACAATGACCCATGACCCCTTTCATCACAATAGTCCATGACTACTTTCATCACAATGCTCCATGATCTTTTTCATCACACTGATCCATGACGCCTTTCATCACAATGCTCCAGTAACCCTTTCATCACAATGCCAGATGACCCCTGTCATCCCAATACTCCATGGCTCTTGGCATCACAATGCCAAATGACCGCTGTAATCACAATGCTCCATGGCCCTTGTCATCACAATTCTCCATGCTGCTTGTCATCACAATGCTCCATGCTCCCTGTCATCAGAATGCCCCATGACCCCTTTCATCACAATGCTCCATGGCCCTTCTCATCACAATGCTCCATGACATCTGTCATCAGAATGCTCCAGTACCCCTTTCATCACAATGCTCCATGACCACTTTCATCACAATGCTCCATTATCCCTTTCATCACAATGCTCCATGAACACTTTCATCATAATGCTCCATGATCGCGATAATCACCATGATCCAGGACCCGTTTCATCACAATGCTAAATGGTCCTTGTCCTGACAATGCTCCATGGCGTTTGTCATCACAATGCTCCATAACCTCTGTCATCACAATGCTACATGGCCCTTGTCATCACAGTGCTCTATATCCCCTGTCATCACAATTCCCCATGACCACTGTCATCACAGTGCTCCATGACCGTTGTCATTAAAGTGCTCCATAACCCATGTCATCACAAGGCTACATAAACCACATCATCACAGTGCTCCATGCCCCTTCTCATCACAATGCTCCATGACCACTTTCATCACAATGCACCATGCCCCATGTATTCACAATGCTCGATGATCCTTTTCATCATCATTATCCATTCCTCCTTTCATCACAATGCTCCAGCACGCCTTTCACCAAAATGCTCCATGACCTTTGTCATCAAAATGCTCCATTGTCCTTTTCATCACAATGCTGGCTGACCTCTTTCATCACAATGCTCCCGGACTCTTCTCATCACAATTCTCCATGCCCCCTGTCATCACAATGCTTCATGACTACATTCAACAAAATGATCCATGACACCTCTCATCACAATGCTCCATGACCCCTGTCATCACAATGCTCCATGATCCGTTTCATCATAATAATCCATGAACATTTTGATCACAATACTCCAGTACGCATTTAATCTCAATGCGCCATGCCCCCTGTCATCACAATGCCACATGACCCTTGTCATCACAATTATCCATGACTCCTTTCATCACAATGCTCCATGACCACTTTCATCACAATGCTCCGTGACAACTTTCATCAAAATTCTCCATGACCCCTTTCATCACAATGCTCCTTGACCCCTGTCATCACAATGCTCCATGACACTTTTCATCACAGTGCTCCATGACCAATTTCATCACAGTTCTCCATGATCGCAATCATCACAATGATCCATGACCCCTTTCATCTCAATAGTCCATGACTACTTTCATCACAATGCTCCATGATCTTTTTCATCACACTGATCCATGACGCTTTTCATCACAATGCTCCAGTAACCCTTTCATCACAATGCCAGATGACCCCTGTCATCCCAATACTCCATGGCTCTTGTCATCACAATCCTCCAGTAACCCTTTCAACACAATGCCAGATGACCCCTGTCATCCCAATACTCCATGGCTCTTGGCATCACAATGCCAAAGGACCCCTGTAATCACAATGCTCCATGGCCCTTGTCATCACAATTCTCCATGCCACTTGTCATCAGAATGCTCCATGCCCCCTGTCATCAGAATACCCCATGACCCATTTCATCACATTGCTCCAGTAACCCTTTCATCACAATGCCAGATGACCCCTGTCATCCCAATACTCCATGGCTCTTGGCATCACAATGCTCCATGCCCCCTGTCATCAGAATACCCCATGACCCCTTTCATCACAATGCTCCATGGCCCTTCACATCACAATGCTCCATGACATCTGTCATCAGAATGCTCCATGCCACCTTTCATCACAATGCTCCATGACTATTTTCATTACAGTACTCCATTATCGCTATCATCACAATCATCCAGGACCCGTTTCATCACAATGCTAAATGGCCCTTGTCCTGACAATGCTCCATGGCGTTTGTCATCACAATGCTCCATAACCCCTGACATCACAATGTCCCATGACCCCTGTCATCACAATGCCCCATGACCCCTGTCATCACAATGCTCCATAAACCCTGTCATCACAATGCTCCATGACCACTCTCATCACAATGCTCCATGACCACTTTCATCACAATGCTCCAAGACCCTTGTCATCACAATGCTCCATGACACCTGTCATCACAATGCTCCATGACCACTTTCATCACAATGCTCCATGAAATATTTCATTACAATGCTCCATGATACCTTTCATCACAATAATCCATGACCCCTTTCATTACAATACTCCAGTACACCTTTCATCACAATGCTCCATGCCCCCTGTCATCACAATGTCCCATGATCCCTGTCATCACAATGCTCCATGGCCCTTGTCATCACAATGCTCCATATCCCCTGTCGTCACAATGATACATTACCACTTTCATCACAATGCTCCATCACCCCTCTCATTACAATGCTCCATGCTGTGATCTGCTCCAGACTCCATGCACTTCTCATCACAAGGCTACATGACCCTTTTCATCACAATGTTAAATGACCCTTCTCATCACAATGCTCCGTGACCTTTGTCATCACAATGCTCCATGGCCCTTCCCATCACAATGCTCCATGACAACTGTCATCACATTACTCCATGAACCCTGTCATCACAATGCTCCTTGACACTTGTCATCACAATGCTCCATGGCCCTTCCCATCACAATGCTCCATGACAACTGTCATCACATTACTCCATGAACCCTGTCATCACAATGCTCCTGGACCCTTGTCATCACAATGCTCCATGACCCCTTTCAACACAATGCTCCATGAGCACATTCATCACAAATCTCCATGACAGGTTTCATCAAAATGCTCCAAGACGAGTTTCATCCGAATGCTCCATAACTCCTGTCGTCCCAATGATCCATGACCCCTGTCAATACAAAGCCTCATGACCCCTGATATCACAATGCCCCATGACCCCTGACATCACAATTCTCCATGGCTCTTGTCATCACAATGCTCCATGACTTTGTCATCACAATACTCCATTGCATTTGTCATCACAATGCTCCATGACACTTGTCGTCACAATGCTTCATGACCCTTGTCATCACAATGCTCCATGGCTCTTGTGATCACAATGCTCCATTACCCCGTTCATCACAATGCTCCCTGACCACTTTCATCACAATGTTCCATGACACTTTCCATAACTTGAGCTGCAGACCTACCTCCATGAGTTCTGGCAAGTGATGCACCGGCTCCGCTCCCAGGAAGGTGCGGGCGCGGGGCTGCACGCAGGGGGCGGGGAGGGCCCGGGCTCTCCCGTGGTCCTCACGCAGGCCCTCGCCACGGCATTCTTCTGCTGATGTCACCCCGATTGTGGCGACGTCCTCGGTGTAAGTTTCCATCATCAATCCCCACGCACTGGGTGCGTAAACAACGGATGTGGATATCCTCGAGACTCTGGAGGCAGGAAGCCCCAGATCAAGGAGTCAGGACTGGTTCCCTGCATGTTAAATACATGTATTCAAGAGTTGCCTTTAAAAAAGACAAAAGAAAAGAAAGGAATGTTGCATGCAAGTATGGTTAGAGCCGGTGACGGGAACCAGAGGATAGGCTCTGGGGCCGGGAGCGCAGCGCCCTGTGAGGCCCTGGGTCTGCTGCCAGTCTTGGTGGAGGCTCAGCAAGAGCCAGTGACTTCCCCACGGGTGGGTCCACAACTGAGCGTCTGAGCCCAGAACCCAGTGCTCCTTCAGTCTTCCTGTGGTCAGCCCTTCGTCCTGAGAGCGATGCTCTCACAGGTTGCACCGGACCGCGTGGGGACACTTTACTGAGCTGTGCAGCCGTCACTACTGCCCTGATTTGGAACATTTCCCTCACCCCAAAAATGTCCCTCATGCCCTTAGTTATCATTCCCTCCCCTCCCCTGCCCCTGACAACCAGGAACCCACTCTGACTCTGTGGATCTACCTGTTCTGGACGTTTCTTCTCAGTGGGGTCACACCCTGTGTGTCCTTCTGTGTCTGACTTCTCTCCCTTAGCATCGTGTTCTCAGGGTGCATCCACGTGGCAGCGAGTGTCAGGGCTTCACACCTTTGCATGGTTGAGGGCCAGAAAAAAGACAAAAGAAAAGAAAGGCATGTTGCCTGCGACGCTGGTGACAGCCGGTGATGAGAACCAGAGGCTAGGCTCTGATTCCGGGATCGCCGCGCCTTTTGAGGCCCTGGGTCTGCTGCCAGTCTCGGTGGAGGCTCAGCATGTCCCAGTGACTTCCCCACAGGGGGGTCCCCAGCTGAGCGTCTGGGTCCAGGACCCAGTGCTCGTTCAGTCTTCCTGTGGTCAGCCCTTCGTCCTGAGAGCGATGCTCTCACAGGCTGCACCGGAGTACGAGGGGACAACTTAATGAGCTGTGCAGCCGTCACTACTGTCCTGTTCTGGAATATTTCCCTCACACCAAAAATGTCCCTCACGCCCTTAGTTATCATTCCCTCCCCTCCCCTGCCACTGACAACCAGGAAACCACCCTGACTCTGTGGATCTACCTGTTCTGGACGTTTCCCCTTAGTGGGGTCACACCCTGTGTGTCCTGTGTCTGACTTCTCTCGCTGAGCATCATGTTCTCAGGGTGCATCCAAGTGGCAGCGAGTGTCAGGGCCTCACACCTTTGCGTGGCTGAGGGCCTGAAAAAAGACAAACGAAAAGAAAGGCACATTGCCTGCGAGTCTGGTGACAGACGTTGTTGAGAACCAGAGGGAAGGCTCTGGAGCCGGGAGCTCCACGCCCTTTGAAGCCCTGACGCTGCTTCCAGTCTCGGTGGGGCACGGGTAGTGCAATCCCCCAGGAGCTGCTGGACAAGCTCATCAAGTCCCGGCTGGCCAAACCCGATGCGGCCGGGACGAGGGAAAGGAAAGGTGCTCCCGGACCGCCCGGCTGGAAAGCACGGCCTGGACACAGTGCCAGCCCCCCGTCTCCTTCCTCCCACCCTCCATGCCTCTTCAACCTGCGCCAGATCGTCCTGGCCAAGTTGGACCATGCCCTGCACATGCAGACGCCCTCGAACCCGGCCCAGGAGAATGCCCACATCTGCCAGGAGATCCTCGGGGTCCCAGCCACGCCAGGTAGCCAAGCGCACGCTGGGCCCACCTTAGCGGTCGGTTGGTGGCTACTGCCCAGATCAAGAGGATCCTCTGGTGGTGTGTGAAGGGAGACCGACTGACAGGCTCTAGCCGATGCCCGCTGACCTCTGGCCTCTTCCTGCCTGGGTTCCTGGGCTGGTCCCTCCAGCTGTGGCCCGTGGAGTCCGAGGGTGGGTTGGGCCTATCTGCACGTGCTTTCTGGAGAGCCTGGAAGAGGCAGGAGAGGGCTTCATACCCTGGATGGAACGCATCGACGAGGTTTGCCCGTGCATGTCGGTGCGGTGTGGAGACGCAGCTCACTCCCTCGTGAGCGCTTTAACCCACGTTTTCCCCGTGCTGGAGGGCGAGCCCTGATGCATCCCTCGGAGCCTCGGGCACCTATCCTTGTAAGAGGCTTAGGGGTGAACCCTCGTGAGCTTCAGCAGAAAGTCAGCAAAGATTGATTTGTGTCCCTCCACTGAGTTGCCCGCAAGGTCCCTGTTTTCTAGAAGTGTTGGGCCAATACTCCCTCTAGTGGCAGGGGACTCAGACAGGGCTGCTTTGAGGCCCCGGCTCTGGGGAAGGGGCATGGCGCAGCCAGGGGGCCGGGCAGGAGCCTCTCCACGTGTGTCCCAGGGACCCACCTGCCTGCGACCTTCGGCCACCTGGCAGGAAGCTTCGACGCCCAGTCCTATGGCTACCTGTGCAGCGAGGTGTACGCCACAGACACGGTCCACACACTTTTCAAGCAGGAGGGCGTCCTGAGTGGCAAGGTGAGAGGCCGGCCTGCCGTGCAGACTAATATGGAGGTCCTTGGCCTGGGCCTAGATTCTTGTGCCGCCCACCTGGGACTGCCAGGCTCTGAGGACCCTGCCCTGGACCCCCTGCTCCCCTGCCCTTTGTTGAGTCACAGCAGAGGTGGCCACACCCACACCCTCAGTGAAGGGGGTGCTCCACCCTCCTGCAGCCCCGCCCCCTCTCGTCAGGTTGCCATGGACTAAAGAAGCTGCATTCTGAGGCCAGGGAGCTCCGAGGATGCCAAGGGCATGGCGAAGCTCTTCCTGGGTTGTGACCCCACACAGGACGCCTTCCTCCTGAGCAAAGGGCTGCAGGTTGAGGGCTGCAAGCCGCCGGCCTGCTGACGGCATGGGGTTTTGCCCACCCAGGCGGGCCGGCTGCCTTAGCACCCCGTCGGGGCGGGGGAGGGGCTGTGTGTCCTCCCAGCCCCTGAGTCCCCGGTGGCCGGCCTAGGCCAAAAGTCTCCACCTGGAAGTGTCTGGAAAGCCTGGCATCAAGGCTCCCCCTTGTTGCACTAATGCAATCCCTTCCTGGGGAGCTTTCCTGGTAACAAAATGGTTCTTTGAAAACGCAGCCATTAATAAAAAGACTCTACCCCTGGTCTCTGCCTGACGTCCCTTCCACCACAGGAGTGGCACGGGGGCTGTCACACTGGAGGGCGTTCTGACCTTGGTCGGGGATCAGCTCTGGGGCCGTGGTGATGCGTCTTGGTCACTGGGAGATGGCTGAGCTGTGGGGTGAGTTCAGACGGGGATGGTGCCCCGCACCCCGGCCAGGCAGGCTCTCCAGTGAGGGGGTGTCAGTTTCCTGCTGGCCTCTCGCCCATCACTATTTGGCATCTCGGGGGCTGTGATTGGCCGTGCCACGCTCTGTCCTCCCCTCAGCCTGCCCGCCCATTCTCACCCACCCTAGGCCAGTCGGTTGTGGACCAGGCTGTGATGTCTGCCCTTCTGCAGACCCGGCTCAGCTCCCTGCACCCACTTCTGTGCCTTCTGTGTTCTGGGCTGGTCGCAGGCCCAGAGCCGGTGGGCAGGCACCCCGTGGCCGGGAGGGCTGTCCGTGTGAATTCCCTGGGGCTTGAAAAGGAGCACAGCCGGCCTTCCATCAGGCACCTCTCGATGGATATGGAAGGGGCATGTCGGGGCCTGGGGGCTGCTCGTCTTCCCATGCACTGAGCCCCCAGATGGTCCCCGTGCAAAATCCAGGTGTGGCGTTGGAACCCCAGCCGTGTGCCAGGCAGTCCGTGGCGGGCGCCACAGGCCTCGGGCTGGTGGGCCACAGGGTTCCCGAGCGGCAGGTCAGGACTGAGAGGGTGAGGCCTTTCCCTGGGTCCAGGGCCCAGACTGACGCCGGCTGGAGGCCCCTCCACTCACCGCCCGCACCCCCAGCCCCTGCCCTCACGTGAGCCCCCAGGGCTGAGCTCAGGTGTTGGATGCCCAGGCTCCCCAGCAGCCCAGCCCGTTCCCAGTCCTCCACGGTCACTGAAGGACTTGGAAACAGGTTGCCCCACAGAGACTGCTGTTCTCCGAGCCCTGGGCAGGGGGCAGGGAGGACGGGCACAGGGCCCTGCAGGGGTGTGGTCGCTGGGGCAGCCGGAGCAGCTCCACACAGTAAGTAAGAGCATCTCACCAAAAACAGTGCGTTTCTCCAGCCGCCCTGAGACCTGAGCTCAGGTCCTGGGGCAGGAAGGGGCAGCAGTGCAGCTGTTAGCTGTCACTGGGGGTCAACTGTGGCCCGGTGCCACCTCTTAGATCCTCCCCCGTCCCCTTCCGGGGCTGCGACCGGACCCCTGCCAATCGGGTTCTCACTCCTCCCCATCCCCTACGCCTGCTCCATGAAGGTGGAAGGAACACATTTTTAAAAAGGTTGGAGCCTGGGCTTCCCTGGTGGTGCAGTGGTTAAGAATCCGCCTGCCAATGCAGGGGACAAGGGTTCAAGCCCTGGTCCGGGAAGTTCCCACACGCCACGGAGCAATGAAGCCCGTGCGCCACAACTACTGAGCCTGCGCTCTAGAGCCCAAAAGCCACAACTACTGAGTCCTCGTGCCCCAACTACTGAAGCCCATGCGCCTAGAGCCCGTGCTCCGCAACAAGAGAAGCCACCGCAATGAGAAGCCCACGCACACAGCAAGGAAGACCCAACGCAGCCAAAAATAAATAAATTAAATAAATAAATAAATTTTTAAAAATCATATTAAATACCTATTAATGAGATTTTTAAAAATAGTCAGTTAGTTAATTAATTGTGCCAGGTCTTAGTTGCAACAGGCCAGCTCCTTAGTTGTGGTAATGACATATTTTATATTCTTTTTTGTTCCTGAACAAAGGCCTCAGAATCCAGTATCTATTTGATAATGCTCACAGCATAGCTCAGCACGGAATAGCCACATTGTATTTCTTTGGCTGCTATGTACCAAACAGCCTTTTGTACTGTTTTACCAAATGCATGTATTTAATACCTGTTTTAAAAAACATAGTGAGATCTCAAAACTTTAAATTGACTAAAGTAAGATTCTCTCTGTAGTACTACTTATTTGACCAACACCACCTGATAACACCGGTGTGGTGCACTGAGCCTTACTCTAGCATATCGGGATAAACCCTGTTTCGACAAGTGTTCATCCTCCAAGTCCCCAAGGCCTCTCACACACTGCCAGTGAAACTGCTTCCTGCTTGTGAAAGAGTGCCCCATTTCGTTTCTTTAGAAGCTTGAAGGCTATGTAAGCCCTCCAAAAGGTTAGAGGGCAAACAACAACTCTAAAACTGGCACATTTGTTGAAAAAAAAAGACTTGTCAACATTACAAGAGCCAGCTTGCTTTCACTTGTGACACGTTTACTTAGGAGGCAAGGGATGTGGCCATGTGAGTTGGACAAGCTGTTTCCCTCTGTCTCAGTGTCCCACCTGTGAGTGGGTAGTCTGACTAAACTTAATTACAGACATCTGAATAAGGATCATGAACAGTGGCATCTAATTTCCAAAATAAAAACAGGAGAATGAGTATGTCTTTTACAACAGGACGTCAAGTCTACCTCAAAGATATTGGTAACCTTGAGTCCATTGCTTCTCACTGAGTGCAACTGTGCCCCCCAGGGGACATCTGGGAAAGTCTGAAGGTGATTTTGGTTGTCACAACTGGGAGGAGAGAGGGGGAATGTTACGGGGACCTAGTGAGTAGAGGTCGGGACCTTGCTAAACACTCTACGATGCACAGGACTCACACACCACAGCAAAGGTTTATCTGGCCCCAAAAGTCAATGCCTTGGTTGAGAAACCCTGCCTTAGAGAAAACCACGGATACTCATCTTTAGCAGGTAACAGGGCATTTACTACCCACCTGTAAACCTACAGACTTCCCGACTTACATAGCTAATCCTCTGGCAGGAACGACATAGATAGCGTGTGACCATCTGGTATTATCTAGGTTTGCCCCTCAAGTCACATGGGACAGTGCTAGAGACTGACATTTTCTATACTGGAGGTCTTTGGCAAGCCACCAGTTTTCTAACCTAAAAAGTCTAAGCAGCATTATTACAATACACATAATAACACGAAAATTCTGCTTTTACAGAGAATTTAGATGTGGGAAAGGAGCTTATCTGACATCAGAAGCAAATGCTTTGAACACATCACATCTGCTGGTTCGACTGTCAAATCTTGACAGCTGGAGACGTAGGAAGGTAGACAGGAGAGAACAGACCAAAGTTACGGGCCTGCTGAGTCCTCGGGTCTAACCATAATACACTTCGTACTGCCCTGGGTCCAGGGATGTGTTCTAACACCCTCTCATCGAAAGACAAAGGAGAAGCCACAATGAGACGGTAGGAGGGGCACAATCAGAGTAAAATCAAATCCCATAACTGGTGGGTGGGTGACTCACAGACTGGCGAACACTTATACCACAGAAGTCCACCCACTGGAGTTAAGGTTCTGAGCCCCACGTCAGGGTTCCCAACCTGGGGGTCCGGCAACGGGAGGAGGAATTCATAGAGAATCAGACTTTGAAGCCTAGTGGGAATTGATTGCAGGACTTCGACAGGACTGGGGGAAACAGAGACCCCACTCTTGGAGGGTGCACACAAAATAGTGTGTGCATCAGGACCCAGGGGAAGGAGCAGTGACCCCGGGGGACACTGAACCAGACCTACCTGCTCGTGTTGGAAGGTCTCCGGCAGAGGAGGGGGGTGACTCTGTTTCACCGTGGGGACAAGGACATTGGCAGCAGAAGTTCTGGGAAGCACTCCTTGGTGTGAGCCCTCCCAGAGTCTGTCATTAGCCCCACCAAAGAGCCCAGGTAGGCTCCAGTGTTGGGTTGCCTCAAGCAAAACGACCAACAGGGAGGGAACCCAGCCCCACCCATCAACAGTCAAGTGGATTAAAGTTTTACTGAGCTCTGACCACCACAGCAACAGTCAGCTCTACCCACCACCAGAGCCTCCCATCAAGCCTCTTGGATAGCCTCAACCATCAGAGGGCAGACAGCAGAATCAAGAAAAACTATAATCCTGCAGCCTGTGGGAAAAAAACCACATTCACAGAAAGATAGACAAGATGAAAAGGCAGAGGGCTACATACCAGATGAAGGAACAAGATAAAACCCCAGAAAAACAGCTAAATGAAGTGGAGATAGGCAACCTTCCAGAAAAAGAATTCAGAATAATGATAGTGAAGGTCATCCAAGACCTCCGAATAAGAATGGAGGCAAAGATCGAGAAGATGCAAGAAATGTTTAACAAAGACCTAGAAGAATTAAAGAACAAACAAACAGAGATGAACAATATAATAACTGAAATGAAAACTACACTAGAAGAAATCAATAGCAGAACAACTGAGGCAGAAGAACGGATAAGTGACCTGGAAGACAGAATGGTGGAATTCACTGCTGCGTAACAGACTAAAGAAAAAAGAATGAAAAGAAATGAAGACAGCCTAAGAGACCTCTGGGACAACATTAAACACAGCAACATTCGCATTATAGGGGTCCCAGAAGGAGAAGAGAGAGAGAAAGGACCAGAGAAAATATTTGAAGAGATTATAATCGAAAACTTCCCTAACATGGGAAATAGCCACCCAAGTCCAGGAAGCGCAGCGAGTCCCATACAGGATAAACCCAAGGAGAAACACGCCGAGACACATAGTAATCAAATTGGCAAAAATTAAAGACAAAGAAAAATTATTGAAAGCAGCAAGGGAAAAATGACAAATAACATACAAGGGAACTCCCATAAGGCTAACAGCTGATTTCTCAGCAGAAACTCTACAAGCCAGAAGGGAGTGGCATGATATACTTAAAGTGATGAAAGGGAAGAACCTACAACCAAGATTACTCTACCCGGCAAGGATCTCATTCAGATTTGATGAAGAAATCAAAAGCTTTACAGACAAGCAAAAGCTAAGAGAATTCAGCATCACCAAACCAGCTCTACAACAAATGCTAAAGGAACTTCTCTAAGTGGGAAACACAAGAGAAGAAAAGGACCTACAAAAACAAACCCATAACAATTAAGAAAATGGTCATAGGAACATACATATTGATAATTACCTTAAACGTGAATGGATTAAATGCGCCAACCAAAAGACACAGGCTTGCTGAATGGATACAAAGACAAGACCCATATATATGCTGTCTACAAGAGACCCACTTCAGACCCAGGGACACATACAGACTGAAAGTGAGGGGATGGAAAAAGATATTCCATGCAAATGGAAATCAAAAGAAAGCTGGAGTAGCAATACTCATATCAGATAAAATAAACTTTAAAATAAAGAATGTTACAAGAGACAAGGAACGACACTACATAAAGATCAAGGGATCAATCGAAGAGGAAGATATAACAATTATAAATATATATGCACCCAACATAGGAGCACCTCAATACATAAGGCAACTGCTAACAGCTATAAAAGAGGAAATTGACAGTAACACAATAATAGTGGGGGACTTTAACACCTCACTTACACCAATGGACAGATCATCCAAAAAGACAACTACTAAGGAAACACAGCTTTAAATGACACAATAGACCATACAGATTAAATTGATATTTATAGGACATTCCATCCAAAAACAGTAGATTACACTTTCTTCTCAAGTGCGCACAGAACATTCTCCAGGATAGATCACATCTTGGGTCACAAATCAAGCCTCAGTAAATTTAAGAAAATTGAAATCATATCAAGCATCTTTTCCAACCACAACGCTATGAGATTCGAAATCAATAATAGGAAAAAGACATAAAAAACACAAACACATGGAGGCTAAACAATACCTTACTAAATAACCAAGAGATCACTGAAGAAATCAGAGAGGAAATCAAAAAATACCTAGAGACAAATGACAATGAAAACACGACGATCCAAAACCTATGGGATGCAGCAAAAGCAGTTCTAAGACAGAGGTTTATAGCTATACAAGCCTACCTAAAGAAACAAGAAAAATCTCAAGTAAACAATCTAACCATACACCTAAAGGAACTAGAGAAAGAAGAACAAACAAAACCCAAAGTTAGCAGAAGGAAAGAAATCATAAAGATCAGAGTGGAAAGAAATGAAATAGAAACAAAGAAAACAATAGCAAAGATCAATAAAACTAAAAGCGGTTCTTTGAGAAGGTAAACAAAATTGATAAGCCTTTAGCCATACTCATCAAGAAAAAGAGGGAGAGAACTCAAATCAATAAAATTAGAAATGAAAAAGGAGAAGTTACAATAGACACCGCAGAAATACAAAACATCTTAAGAGACTACTACAAGCCACTCTATGCCAATAAAATGGACAACCTGGAAGAAATGGACAAATTCTTAGAAAGGTATAACCTTCCAAGGCTGAACCAGGAAGAAACAGAAAATATGAACAGACCAATCACAAGTAATGAAATTGAAACTGTGATTAAAAATCTTCCAACAAACAAAAGTCCAGGAACAGATGGCTTCACAGGTGAATTCTATCAAACATTTAGAAAAGAGCTAACACCCATCCTTCTCAAACTCTTCCAAAAAATTGAAGAGGAAGGAACACTCCCAAACTCATTCTATGAGGCCACCATCACCCTGATACCAAAACCAGACAAAGATACTACAAAAAAAGAAAATTACAGACCTATATCACTGATGAATATAGATGCAAAAATTCTCAACAAAATACTGGCAAACAGAATCCAACAGCACATTAAAAGGATCATACACCACGATCAAGTGGGATTTATCCCAGGGATGCAAGGATTCTTCAATATACGCAAATCAATCAATGTGATACACCATATTAACAAATTGAAGAATAAAAACCATATGATCATCTCAATAGATGCAGAAAAAGCTTTTGACAAAATTCAACACCCATTTATGATAAAAACTCTCCAGAAAGTGGGCATAGAGGCAACTTTCCTCAACATAATAAAGGCCATATATGACAAACCCACAGCAAACATCATTCTCAATGGTGAAAAACTGGAAGCATTTCCTCTAAGATCAGGAACGAGACAAGAATGTCCACTCTCACCACTATTATTCAACATAGTTTGGAAGTCCTAGCCAAGGCAATCAGAGAAGAAAAAGGAATAAAAGGAATACAAATTGGAAAAGAAGAAGTAAAACTGTCACTGTTTGCAGATGACATGATACTATACATAGAGAATCCTAAAACTGCCACCAGAAAACTGCTAGAGCTAATTAATGAATATGGTAACGTTGCAGGATACAAAATTAATGCACAGAAATATCTTGCATTCCTATACACCAATGATGAAAAATATGAAAGAGAAATTATGGGAACACTCCCATTTACCATTGCAACATAAAGAATAAAATACCTAGGAATAAACCTACCTAGGGAGACAAAAGACCTGTATGCAGAAAACTATAAGACACTGATGAAAGAAATTAAAGATGATACCAACAGGTGGAGAGATATACCATGTTCTTGGATTGGAAAAATCAATATTGTGAACATGACTATACTACCCAAAGCAATCTACAGATTCAATGCAATCCCTATCAAATTACCAATGGCATTTTTTACGGAACTAGAACAAATCATCTTAAAATTTGTATGGAGACACAAAAGACCCCGAATAGCAAAAGCAGTCTTCAGGGAAAAAAACGGAGCTGGAGGAATCAGACTCCCTGACTTCAGACTATACTACAAAGCTACAGTAATCAAGACAATAGGCTACTGGCACATAAACGGAAACATAGATCAATAGAACAAGATAGAAAGCCCAGAGATATACTCACACACCTATGGTCAACTAAGCTATGATAAAGGAGGCAAAGATATACAATGGAGAAAAGACAGTCTCTTCAATAAGTGGTGCTGGGAAAACTGGACAGCTACATGTAAAAGAATGAAATTAGAATACTCCCTAACACCATACACAAAAATAAACTCAAAATGGATTAGAGACCTAAATGTAAGACTGGACACTATAAAACTCTTAGAGGAAAACGTAGGAAGAACACTCTTTGACATAAATCACATCAAGATCTTTTTTGATCCACCTCCTAGAGTAATGGAAATAAAAACAAAAATAAACAAATGGGACCTAATGAAACTTCAAAGCTTTTGCACAGCAAAGGAAACTATAAACAAGACGAAAAGACAACCCTCAGAATGGGAGAAAATATTTACAAACGAATCAACGGACAAAGGATTAATCTCCAAAATATATAAACAGCTCATTCAGCTCAATATTAAAGAAACAAACACCCCAATCCAAAAATGGGCAGAAGACCTAAATAGACATTTCTCCGAAGAAGACATACAGACGGCCACGAAGCACATGAAAAGATGCTCAACATCACTAATTATTAGAGAAATGCAAATCAAAACTACAATGAGGTATCACCTCACACCAGTTAGAATGGGTATCATCAGAAAATCTACAAACAACAAATGCTGGAGAGGGTGTGGAGAAAAGGGAACCCTCTTGCACTGTTGGTGGGAATGTAAATTGATACAGCCACTATGAAGAACAATATGGAGGTTCCTTAGAAAACTAAAAATAGAATTACCATATGACCCAGCAATCCCACTACTGGGCATATACCCAGAGAAAACCGTAATTAAAAAGACACATGCACCCGATTGTTCATTGCAGCATTATTTACAATAGCCAGGTCATGGAAGCAACCTACATGCCTATCAACAGACGAATGGATAAAGAAGTTGTGGTACACATATATAATGGAATATTACTCAGCCATAAAAAGGAACGAAATTGAGTCATTTGTTGCGACGTGGATGGATCTAGAGATTGTCATACAGAGTGAAGTAACTCAGAAAGAGAAAAACAAATATCGTATATTAACGCATGTACGTGGAACCTAGAAAAATGGTACAGATGAACCGGGTTTCAGGGTAGAAGTTGAGACACAGATGTAGAGAAAAAACGTATGGATACCAAGGGGGGAAAACTGCAGTGGGGTGGGGAAGGTGGTGTGCTGAATTGGGCGATTGGGATTGAAATGTATAAAGTGATGTGTATAAAGTTGATGACTGATTAAAAAAAAAATTCTCCATGACCCCTGTCATCACAACGTTCCATAACCCTTGTCATCACAATGCTCCATAACTCTTGTCATCACAATGCTCCATGGCCCTTGTCATCACAATGCTCCATGCCCCTGTCATCACAGTGCCCAAAGACACACAATGCTTTTATCACAATGCTCCTTTACCCCTCTTATCACAATGCTCCCTGACCACTTTCATCACAATTCTCCATGACCCCTGTCATCACAATGCTCCATGATCCCTTTCATCATAATAATCCATGACTCCACTCATCACAATGCTCCAGTACGCCTTTCATCACAATGCTCCATGACCCTTCTCATCACAAGGCTCCTCAGCCCGTGTCATCACAATGCTACATGCCCAATGTCATACCAATGCTCCATGACCACATTCATCACAATGCTCCATGACCCGTTTCATCACAATGCTAAATGGCCCTTGTCATCACAATGCTTCATGGCGTTTGTCATCACAATGCTCCATGCTCCCTGTCATCACAATGCTTCAACACAACTTTCATTACAATGCTCCAAGACCTCTTTCATCACAATGCTCCTTAGCCCGTGTCATCACAATGCTCCATGACTCCTTTCTTGGCAATGCTCCATGACCTCTGTCATCACAATGTTCCATAATCCCTGGCATCACAATGCTCAATGACCCCTGTCCAAACAATGCTTCATGACCCCTTTCATCACAATGCTCCGTGACCCATGTCATCACAATGCTACAGGATCCCTTTCATCACAATGCTCCTTGGCACGTGTCATCACAAGGCTCCATGTTCCTTATCATCACAATGCTCCAAGACACTTTTCATCACAATGCTCCATGACCCCTGTCATCACAATGCTCCATGACCCTTGTCATCACTATGCTCCATGACGCCTTTCATCACAATGTTCCAGTACCCCTTTCATCACAATTCTCGATGCCCTCTGTCACCACAGTGCTCCATAACCCCTGACATCACAATGCCCCATGACCCCTGTCATCACAATTCTCCATGGATCTTGTCATCAAAATGCTCCATGCCCGTGTCACCACAATGCTTCATGACCCTTGTCATCACAATGCTCCATGGCCCGTGTCATCACAATGCTCCATGACCTCTGTCATCACTATGATCCATGACCCTTTCATCACAGTGCTCCATGACCACTTTCATCACAATGCGCCATGATCCCTTTCATCACAATGCTCCATGACCCCTTTCATCACAATGCTCCATGATCCCTTTCATCACAATGCTCCATGACCCCTTTCATCACAGTGCTCCAGTACCCCCTTTCATCACAATGCTCCATGGCCCCTGTCATCACAATGCGCCATGAACCCTTTCATCACAATGTTCCATGACCGTTGTCATCACAATGTTCCATGGCCCTTGTCACCACAATGCTCCATGCCCACTGTCATCACAATGCTCCATGACCACATTCATCACAATACTCCAAGACACGTTTCATCACAATGTTAAATGGCCCTTGTCATCACAATGCTCCATGACCCTTGTCATCACAATGCTCCATGACACCTGTCATCACAATGCTCCATGACACCTGTCATCACAATGCTCCATGGCCCTTGTCCTCACAATTCTCTATGACCCTTCTCATCACAATGCTCCATGACACGTGTCATCACAACGCTCCATGACCCGTGTCATCCCAATACTCCATGACCCCTTTCATCCCAATGCTCCAGTATGCCTTTCATCACAATGCTCCCTGCCCCCTTTCATCACAATGCTCCCTGCCCCCTTTCATCACAATACCCCATGACCCCTGTCATCACAATGCTCCATGGCCCTTGTCATCACAGTGCTCCATGACCCCTGTCATCACAATGCTCCATGCCCCCTGTCATCACAATGCATCATGACCACTTTCATCACATAGCTCCATGACCCCTTTCATCACAATGCTCCTTGGCCCGCGTCATCACAATGCTCCATGACCCTTGTCACCACAATGCTCCATGGCCGTGGTCATAACCATGTTCCATGACTACTTTCATCACAATACTCCATGACCCCTGTCATCACAACGCTCCATGACCTGTGTCATCACAATACTCCATGACCCCTTTCATCCCAACGCTCCGTGACCCCTGTCATCACAATGATCCATGACCCCTTTCATCACAATGCTTCATGACAGCTTTCATCACAATGTTCCATGACCCTTTTCATCACAATGCTCCATGACACATGTCATCACAATGTTACCTGACCCTTGAAATCACAATGCCACATGACAGTGTCATCGCAATTCTCCATGCCCTTGTCATCACAATGCTCCATGACACATGTCATCACAATGTTCCCTGACCCTTGAAATCACAATGCCACATGACAGTGTCATCGCAATTCTCCATGCCCTTGTCATCACAATGCTCCATGCCCTTATCATCACAATGTTCCAAGACCTGTCTGCACAATGCTCCATGACCCTTGTCAGCACAATGCTCCATGGCTCTTGTCATCACAATGATCCATGACCCTTTTCATCACAACGCTCCAGGACCCTTGTCATCACAATGCTCCCTGACACTTGTCATCACAATGCTCCATGCCTTTATTATCATGATGTTCCATGCCCTTGTCATCACAATGCTCCATGACCCCTGTCATCACAATGCTAAATGGCCCTTTTCATCACAATGCTCCAAGCCCTTGTCATCACAATGCTCCATAACCCTAGTCATCACAATGCTCCATGACCCCTTTCATCACAATGCTCCATGATCCCATTCATCACGATGCTCCATGACCACTGTCATCATAATGCTCCATTCCCTTATCATCCCAGTGCTCCATGCCCCCTGTTATCACAATGCTCCATGACCCCTTTCATCACGATGTTCCATATCCCCTGTCATCACAATGCACCATGGGCCTTGTCATCTCAATGCTGCGTGGCACTTTTCATCACAATGTTCCATGATCCCTTTCGTCACAATGCTGCATGCCCCGTCATCACAATGCTCCATGACCCCTGTCATCACAATGCTCCATGACCCCTGTCATCACAATGCTCCATGACCCTTGTTCCTTCAGGCTTCATGCTCACCCTCCTCAGCTTAATGCCACTTTAAACTTTGGCCCGAAAGTTTAAATTTGCTTCCTACCCACTAGCCACAAACTTCACCTTGATCGTAACCAGCAATAGGTGGTATAATTTGAACATATTCCATATTATCCCCCAAATTATATAAATACATGACATCCCTACATTATGAAGGATATCAAGGTAACTAAGTTCTTGGAATATTTTTTTTAAGTACAACAGTTCTCACATTAGGCAGTAATTTCTGTGTTCATGTGTCTGGCTCCCTCACTAGACTTTGAGTATTTTAAGTGTGAAGACCACCTTGTTATGAAAGCAGTGCAATACCTGACACATCATTCAATTAATATTTGATGAATTAATGACAAATAAATGTACATATGTCCAGGGACAATGTAGCCAAAAGCCGAGATTCTGAGGCCAGACTACCTGGGTTCTAATCCCAGCTCCATCCTTACGAGATGTGTGACCTTGGACAAATTGTTTAATCTATCTCTTGAATTTTCAGATTCCTCATCTATAAAACATTGCAATACAACTACACACTTCATAGAATGTATATCACAGCACCTGACACAAAGTAAGTGTTATCAAACGCAAGTCCATGTGCCCGACGCCCAGTGAGGCCAAACAATAGCAAAACGTCAGAGTTTGGAGCAGAGAAAGGTTTATTGCAGGGCCATGCAAGGAGACAGGTGACTCATGCCTTAAAAACCCCGAACTCCCCAAAAGCTTTCAGCAAGCCCTTTTATAGGAAAGGTGAGGGAGGGGCATGATTAGTTGTTGCATACTTCTTGGTGTCAGATTCTTTGTTCTTGAGGTCAGGTCATGGTCAGGTCACGATGTTCCTATAAACCTCCACCAAAATGAACATTATTCTTTGTTCTGACAAGAAAGGGCAAGGTCCCAAGGCTCAACTTTTGCCCTCCGAGGTCCAGGCCTGGCTAAGAGGAGGGGTCCCTGCACAGGCCGGTTACCCTGCCGGGGAGCATTCATCCAGCACCCAGCCTGGGTCCTCCTGCCAGTGCCCAGCCCCGGCTGAGGAGGCAGATCTCAGCTGGTGGCACCCTCAGGGCCAGACCCTGCCCAGCCATCATCACTGAGGAAGCCAGGCTCCCAGGACCCAGCTGGCCCTCAGGCTTTTCTTTTTTCTTTTTTTTTTTTTTAATATTTATGTATTTATTTAGGCTGCGCTGGGTGTTAGTTGTGGCACACGGGATCCTCGTTGTGGCATATGGACTCTTAGTTGCGGCATGCATGCAGGATCTAGTTCCCCGACCAGGGATCAAACCCGGGCCCCCTGCATTGGGAGCACAGAGTCTTACCCACTGGACCACCAGGGAAGTCCCTCAGACTTTTCATTTAAACTGGAAAGAATCATTTGTATAGGATCAATAGGAATATGTGTAGCAAATACCAATCAGGTTAATTCCCAGCTCACAATTGCCCCTCTTAGGGAATAGCGCCAACCACAGAGGTGGACCCAAAGTAATAATGTGCAGTGTCCTTGCAACTTAACCCTGTCCTCTGGCCACCTCCTAGGGGTAGACAACCGATCTAAGCTGGACCAATTTTTGAAACTTAAACAGAGAGACTGAAGCTGGTTGAAGCTGTTACCTTAGTGGCAGTGTCCATATATTCCAGTTGCTGAAGCCTCCGCGGACTGTGACCCATGGAGATGCCACCACCATTAGGTCGCAGAGGTGGGGATGGGGGAGAGGTTCGCTGCTGCTTCCAGGCCTGGGCCTGGCCAGTGGGCGGCCGTGGAGAGGGCTCTAGAGCTCTGCGGGACACAGCCCTCAGCCTGTTCCCGGGCCCCCCAGCTCACCCGCCAGGCCCGAAGCCAGAGGGCCTGGAGGGCCCGAGGGAGAAGGACGCCATCCGCCTCTCACCGCACCGTCTGCCTGGAGAACCACTGCGATGTTAACTGCCGCCCACGTTAACTGCCGCCCACGTTAACTGCCGGCCGCGCTCAGGGTCTCGCGATAACGGTCTGGCTCTAACGGCTGCGCGCTCGCATGGCCCCTATCACATAAGTACTCAATAAATATATTTCTACTGTTACTGCAATTCAGAATGTCTGGTCACCATAGCTACCAAAAGATTCCAAGCATTTAGCTGGTTTAATTCCCAACTTTAGTCAAGAAAACCCCATTTTGTAAGCCTTCATTTCACAAGCTGAGACATGATTTAATGGGCTTACAGAACGTGGAAGAGTTCCAGGCACAGGTGGTGGGAAGCAGCTGTTTTCCCTCTCTGCTGAGGACCAGCTGAGAGTCTTAAAGAGCCACATGAGTGATTTGGGTGGAAAGTACTAGGAATAGCTTCCTAATAATGTGTGAGAGTGTGAAACCCTAGCCTGAAACCTCAGGGGAAGCCATGGAATCCTCTCCTGAGATTCTTTAAAAATGGGATACTTAATCGGCTCTAAGTTGGATAAAGACCAGGAAAACATCTCACATTAAAATAACAAGTTTGCATGGGTCAGTCAAGTCTGAGTTGCACTGCTGTTGACCTAGTTCCTGCAAAGTACCATTACCTGGAGATACAAATAAAAAGGAAGAGAGCATGGGAAGCAGATTCCTCTACTTAGTGAGATTGCAATGAAAACAGTTTAATATGCTCTAAATCCTCATTCAAAATAACTTTAAATCTCATTAAGAAACCATTTCTGAAGGATCTGAATGAATGGTGCCTGGTATAAGTACTTCATGAGAGCAGGCAGTGTTGAAGGCCGTGTTTGAGGCAAACCCAGGTAAGTACCTAATACCCTATTACGTGCAGACCATGCCATATGCAATTTCCAGCTTAAGATGACAAAAACAAGAGGGGAGAGGCGCGGTCAGGGCGGGCGGAGCGCAGGCACGGCCGCGGCCGCGGGGGCGCGGCCGCGGGCGGCGGGGGCGCGGCGCGGGCGGCGGGGGCGCGGCGCGGAGGCTGAGGTGAGCGCCGGGCGGCGGTGCAGAGCTACTGGAGCGCCCGGCGGCTCCGGGTGGTGGTGGCGGCGCAGACGAAGAAGGCGGCCCCGGCCCCGGCCCGTCCCGCGCCCCCACGGCCCCGCGGCCCCAAGCGCCCCCGGTCCCGGGCCCGTCCGCCGCCGCCATGGCCCGGCCGCTGGTGCCCAGCTCGCAGAAGGGGCTGCTTCTGGAGCTCAAGGGGATGCAGGAGGAGCCGGTGGAGGGCTTCCGGGTGACCCTGGTGGACGAGGGCGACCTGTACAATTGGGAGGTGGCCATCTTCGGGCCCCCCAAAACCTACTACGAGGGCGGCTGCTTCAAGGCGCGACTCAAGTTCCCCATTGACTACCCCTACTCTCCGCCGGCCTTTCGCTTCCTGACCAAAATGTGGCACCCCAACATCTACGAGACTGGGGGCGTGTGCATCTCCATCCTCCACACCCCCGTCGATGACCCCCAGAGCGGGGAGCTGCCCTCGGAGCGGTGGAAGCCCACGCAGAACGTCAGGACCATCCTCCTAAGCGTCATCTCCCTCCTCAAAAAAAAAACAAAAACAAAAAACCAAGAGGGGAAAAGGCACTTCCATGCCACTCTCTTGGTTCGGGAAGTGTCAGAGAAACCCCTGTGAGTGGAGAGACCCAAATTACACACCTATTATTCTTTTCAAGGGCAAGAGTGCTTTGCATATTTCCTGTGGGAAGAAAATATTCTGATTTTAGTGAAGAGGTGGATGCAGCCTCTTGCCCTTCTTGGTTGCTCAGAGGAAGAAACCAAAGAGAAAGGAGATTTCTAGGGTAAAGAAAAAAGCTAGCAGAGACTTTGATCCTGAGCAACCTGAAGCTTGAGTTAGGGCTGAAAGAGGAGTAGGTATAGGTGACTGAGGAAGCAAGGCTTGTTTGCAGTTTTATAGCCACATAAGGGGATTAGACAGAAGGCAGGAATGGTGATATGTGATAAAGACACTTAAATGGAATTTAACGGTTTATTCTCTTCCAAATTACTGAACATTAGGTTTAAGTGTTTCCATATAAATATTAAATTATATGTATATAGCAGGATCACAAATTTGCACATTACCACTCAGTTTTTTAAGAAAAATGTAGCTTCTTCATTTCCTATAACTATTCTTCCTCCAAGCTCATACCCCATTGAGGAGTAGGGGCAAAAACAAACTTGCCAATTAACAATATCTCAGTTTCTTCCCTTTTAAACAGTGTCTTTGGGTAATTCCTTTTTTAAAAGAGAGAGAATTCTGTTTATCTCCTGTCCCCAAAATGGCTTACGGTGATGGGAAAGAAGGCCTATGGCTGACACGGTCAGCCTTATGCTTTGCAGGTAGCTGGTCTGGCCCGGCGCTGACCTGGCATCTACAGGGGACAACTGGTCCCTTGTGGCCTTTTGGGACACTGTGCAATCATTGCCTGCAAGAGTCCACGTACACCAGACTGCAGGGAGCTGG
This sequence comes from Balaenoptera borealis, assembly GCF_965194805.1. Classification (NCBI taxonomy): domain Eukaryota; kingdom Metazoa; phylum Chordata; class Mammalia; order Artiodactyla; family Balaenopteridae; genus Balaenoptera; species Balaenoptera borealis. The sequence goes on along the minus strand of NC_138860.1, from coordinate 52,691,066 downwards.
AGGCTCTGCCTCAGACCATGGTCAAACCCAAGGCCAAGTTGCTATGGCTCCCAAGCCAAAGCCAGCTTCTCCTTGGCCTGCAGAGGCTTGCAGCCTCTCGGGAGCTGTAGATGAGAAAAGGCCCCAGTGTTCTCAGGCTCCCCGTTCCCAGCAGCATATTTCTAGCACAACCTGTTCTACTTCCCAAGCTTCCACCTTGTAAAGGAGGAACAAAGTATTTTCTTCTTACAGCTGCATTTGCTTTGTTTCACCACAACTGGTTTTAACCTCTAAAGCTCTGAAATAGTCATGACCTTTAGGAAACTCACCACCATCACGATCACTAAAAAAAGCTGATAAACAACTAAGAGCTCTGAGAGACCCCAGTTCATCATACCCTTACTGGGCCCAACTGAGGGCTCTTTCCTGACGAATGAACGACAGGACTTGTTTTAACCAACCATGCTCCATGTTAATGGATGCGTTCTGACTTTGCCAGAGTACAAGCTTCCAATCATGAATTAGCTTAAGTACCATGGCCTCCTCCCTTTCTAGTGCATAAAACCCTCTGATTTTCCCCTCAGAAAATGTGTCCACTGCTGCACATATTACTTCCTTTGCCTGGGAAGTAACTAATCCCAGTACATGCTTTGTTGACACTGTAGTCACTCGTTTTCCATGAATAATCCCAACAGGAGGCAGAAGTGAGGACACAGGCATCTGATGTCTTTACCTTCCTCTTTGGTCCTCACTGTCCTCCTCTAAAGTGCTTATTTTTATAGGGTAGGACTTCCCCTATGTCATTGTTCCTGCGGGCACTAAGCCACATGACCTAACATTGGTGGCAGGTGGGATTCAGGGAGAGAAACTGGCTTAGTCATAAGAACACCTATTGAGAAGTAATTTTAAATTATTCTTCCCATTACACACCTGTATCAAGAAAGAAAAATCTCATACAGATGGCCAACAGGCATATGAAGAGATGCTCAACATCACTAATTATTACAGAAATGCAAATCAAAACAACAATGAGGTACCACCTCACACTGGTCAGAATGCTCATCATTAAAAAGTCTACAAATAACAAATGCTGGAGAGGGTGTGGAGAAAAAGGAACCCTCCTACACTGTTGGTGAGAATGTAAATTGGTACAGCCACTATGTAAAACAGCACGGAGGTTCCTCAAAAAACTAAAAATAGAGTTGCCATATGATCCGTGCAATCCTACTCCTGGGCATACATCCAGAGAAAACCATAATTTGAAAAGATAAATGCACCCCAATATTCAGAGCAGCACTATTTACAATAGTCAAGACATAGAAGCAACCTAAATGTCCATCAACAGATGAACGGATAAAGAAGATGTGGTACATATATACAATGGAATACTACTCAGCCATAAAAAAGAATGAAATAATGCCATTTGCAGCAACATGGATGGACCTAGAGATTATCATAATATGTGAAATAATTCAGAAAGACAAATACCATATATCACGTATATGTGGAATCTAAAATATGATGCAAATGAACTTATTTACAAAACAGAAACAGACTCACAGACATAGAAAATAGACTTGTGGTTGCCAAGGGGGAGGGGGAGTGGGGGAGGCATGGGTTGGGATTAGCAGATGCAACCTATTATACATAGAATGGATAAACAACAAGGTCCTACTGTATAGCACAGGGAACTATATTCAGTATCCTGTGATAAACCATAATGGAACAGAATATTAAAAAAGAATGTATATATGTATAACTGAATCACTTTGCTATACAGTAGGAATTAATCAACTATACTTCAAAAAATAATTTTTTTAAAAAAAGAATGAAAAATCCACAGTTTAATATCATAGGCAACAAGATAAGGCAATTTTACTTATTAGATTATATACTAATAATTTTTTTAAAACACACACATAAAATGCTTAGCATGTACTAGGTACTTTTTTAAGAGCTTGACTCCTTTAATTCTTGCACTGTCCCTATATGGTAGGTACTATTGTAATTATCATCCTCATTTTATAGATGAGGGAACTGCAGCACAAGACAGTTAGACAACCCTGTCCAAGACTACAAGATGAACTGTGGATGAGCCAGGATTCAAGTCTAAACAATTGGGTGCCTATGAAATTCACAAACTACTGGCATTGTACCGCCACTGGGTGTCAGCATACCAAACTGAAGGGGCTGCAGTCTTTTTTAGGGAAAAAGGGAACAGCACTTACTGAGGGCCTTCTAGATGCAAAACACTGGTGCACACATTTCCCAATTTAATCTGAGAGATGAATAAACTTTTTAGAGAACAGAATATGCAATATTTAGTTAACAGAGTAACCAATTTGCATCAGAGGAGCTTTTGTCCATATTTTTTTAACTGAAAAAATAGCGGTAGACTTAGAAGTTAAGAGGACCATTCCCTAGATTCTTCGTTAACAAAGGGCTTTTACCAGCTGTTCGCACCTATCACACAATGAAACCATTATTAGAAAGACTTCAGGGAAGAGACCACTCAGTGTGCTCTCTCCCTCTGCAAAAACCAGCCGGAGACAAGCATCTGCTATAAAATTATCTGGTTTAATCACTATCAACATCAGAACCATATTACATTAAAGTACAAAACCTGTATGTACAATTACACATACAAAAAATGTTCTTTGTGAGGAACAATTTTCAGCAAATCTGACAAACAGCAAGAGTTAACTCCTATTGGGGGTTTGAAAGGAGAAATGGAAATTTCCAAGATGTGCCCCTCCTCCCTCTGGCTCCTCTGACCCTCCGAACATCAATTTGCAAAGGCCCGAGGGAGGAAGGGAGGTATTAACAAACTCAGGCACTCATTCCTCCTCTCTTATGGAAGGAGTGAATTTTTAGGGAACATTTTCCATCCTTTATTACACTGATGTTCCATCCATCTGCATCATTAGGTTCAGTAATTACTATGACAATATGATGCCTACGGCAATCTAACTTGATAGCCAGATGCCAGAATGTGGAAAAATAGGACCAGCTAAGAAAGTGAGAGAAATATAATTAATCTGAACCACAAAAAAAATGTGCACAAAACTAAAACCAAGAGGGAAACTGCCAAAATGTCACCCAAGAGGGAATGATGACGGGAAACAATGATAAGTTTCCGAGATTCAGAACTCTTTTGCTAACTAGAGCCATGAATTGGTCTGTAACTAAGGCTGAGGAAGAAGTCAAAGTTAGTCTAGAATATTGCTCTGAGTGCGTCTCCCCCAATAATTTCCTGCTGCTGAGGCCAGTGGTGTCATCACTGATTCCAGCAGTGGGATTCTTAGGCCCTGACTTTCCCGAGGATCTCAAGCCACATTCTAAGTGCTGCCGTCACAGCATTCTTCTCACCTCCAGTCTGCTGTTATGCCCAGCTTTTCCATCTGATGAAGTCATTTGCACCATCATTCTGAAGCTAATCTTAAGAGATTGAACTGAGCTATGTCCTGGGAGACCCTGTCCCCTTGCGTTCTCTATGCCCCATGGAGGCAACAGGCTAGCACAACCCTCTTGGGGGCCCCGATGTGGCAAAGGGGCTGGGAGATTAAGAAACGAGAACACCATAAAAGTTGTGCTTCAGGGAGACCAGCCTGGGATGGTTGGTCCTTCTCATCATGGCTGGGTTGGATAGCGGCGCTGAGCTAGGCGATTTGGCCGGTTCAGGCTGGTAGCCATGGAGAGCTGGAAAAGAACAAGCATGGCACTAGATTATAGCCCCAAGCATGACTCCGACCAGGGCTGACTGGCTGTATTGAGCTTGGGCACCCTGAGGGTCTAGAAACCCTTCTGCTGTATTTGGCTTCCCATGGTGGTGTTCTCATTATTCGTTTTCACCCAACACCTTCACCTCTTAAATAAGGAGAAAGAAATTCAATTTTATATAGAAGGGAGGCCAGTAATACATCAGAACAAGCGGTCTGCCCCAGATCATGCAGAAGCAGGGAGTTTAGCTTCAATCAAACTTTGCAATGATCCCCTCACCCCCAGGACACAGCCCTGGTGCAACCACACCATTGACACCAACACCAATTGTCTCTCCTGAGTCTCAAGACTTACGAAAGGTCAAGTGCAATATTAATAATAGTGACATTGACTGAGCATTTTCTGAGTGCCAGGCCCTTCACATACATGCTCCGGTTTAATCCTCACAACTATCCGCTGAGGTAGCTACTACTAACCCCATTTTACAGATGCAGAAACTGAGACTTAGAGAGGTTAGTCATTGCTCAAGAACTCAGGCACAGTAAGTTGTTATAAGTAAGTTATAAATCTGGGTCTCCTTAATCCAGAACCCATGCTCCTAACCCCCTCTCCCTCAGGGCCTCCTTACCTGGGGGATCTGGGATGGGTTGTAGAGAGGGACAGCCCCTTTCAAGGGGGGTGGGGGAAGCAGAACACCAGGGTTGAAGTAGAGCCCAGAGGAAACATCCTGTGATGGAAAATAATGGAAAATCCTCTTAGTCACCACTTCCCAGATTCCAGAACATCAAGGGCTTCCCTGAGCATCAACTTTGGTCAAGAGATGCAGACGTGATAGAGCTCAGGGAATCTTGAGCAAACAAACGTGGTTCAAGTGGGCACAGCCAACCCCTGGGTCTAGGGTGGCATTGCAGAGCCTCGGGTGCTGCTGCATGAAAAGAAAAGGCCATAATAAATGTATTAATAGCATCATAAAAAGTAACCTCCTATTCTTTGAAAGATCTAAAATACTACAAGAGTGCTGTAACCAGGCCACAAGAAATAAAAATGTTTTCCTAGCAATCGGCATGAAATCCATACTGGTGTGGACAATTCATCAAGAGTTTATCACAGCCCTTGCCAAGGATACTGGTGAACTCTGGCTCCTACTGGGACAGGGAAAGAGGTCGTTCTCTTTTTTTTGCACATGCCGCACGGCATGCAGGATCTTAGTTCCCCAACCAGGGATTGAACCCACGACCCCTGCAGTGGAAGCACACAGTCTTAACCACTGGACTGCCAGGGAAGTCCCAAGGCCGTTCTCTAGACATCACCTAAAGAAGCAGTTATGGGCTAACTCCTGTTCCCCCCAAACTTCATATGTTGAAGTCCTAACCCCAGCACCTCAGAATGTATTTGGAGACAGGGTCTTTAAAAAGGTGATTAAGGTAACATGAAGTCATCAGAGTGGCCCTAACCCATTATGATTGGTGTTCTTATAAGAAGAGAAAATTTGGACATAGACACACACTGAGGTAAGACCATGTAAAGACTCAGGGAGAAGATGGCCAGCTACAAGCCAAGGAGAGAAGCTGAGGGAGAAACCCACGCTGCCGACACCTTCATCTCAGATCTCCAGCCTCCAGAACCGGGAGGAAATAAGTTTCTGGTGTTTAAATGGCACAGTCTCTGATACCTCGTTCTGGCAGCCCTAGCAAACTAATACAGAAGCTTTCTCCATATCCTCCACGAGTCAGGCCCTCACAGGGCGACACCTCCAGCCCACATGAAAGTTCAGTCCGCACACAGACGCCTGGTGGGCGGCTCACCTCAGGTCCCGACAAGCCTCCACTCCCCGTGCCCTCGGCTCTCCCGGCCCCGGACGCTGATCCTCGGGCTTCACTCCCGCCTAGGAAGCAATGAGTCAGGGGTGTTCCCGCTGCTCGGGACAGAGGAGTCCCCACGCCCAGAAGGCAACCCCCACTCCCCCCCCGGGGAGCGCAGAGAGGACCACAGGCAGCCCAGAGGACATGAGGTTGGTGGTACCTGTGTCCCTGGAGGAGGCGCCGGCATCCGGCAGAGGCTGGGGAGCTGGGGGCGGCGACGGCGAGAGGCCCGGGCTGGGCTGGGGAGGAGAAGATGCTCGGGGGTCTTCCTGCTTAGTGCAGAAAGGAAGGTAGCCCTGACGGTTAACAAACCGATGCTGCCTGCTTGTATTCCTGCAGGGCCCACATGGCGGCCTCCTGCCTCAACCAGATGCTGGCTTTCTCTCCCCCAAGTTCCATTTTCTTTAGGCCGCTCCTCTGCTCAATGATCCAAATTACTCCTGGCCCTCGAAGGTTAAAATTCTTCATCCTGACTTTTAAGGCCTTTCATCATCTGCCTTTCCCCTCACTGGACCAATTTGTTTCCCACGATCTTCCATCACTAAACCTGTTTCACCCGGACCAGGGTAGAGATGCCAGCTCCAGACCCTCCTAGGGCCCCTAGAAGGGGGAGCTTCCACGCCCTCCCTGCCGAGGTTACCTCAGAGTCAGGACTGTCAGATGCGTCTTTGTCTCCAGGGGGGGGCGCGTCTCTGGCGGGCTTCGGGCGAAACCAGCTGAGCCAGCCAAACCCCGAGCTCTGGAGGGAGGAAGGCGAGTTCTGTGGCCTGCAGGGTCGCTTCTCCCTCTGAATATGAGATTAGCCAGCCGCCCCACCCCCCACCTGTGATGGTGGTGAGACAGGAGGGGCAGGGACACCACCGAAGCCCAGATTCCCAGCTCTGCTCCGCCCTCTGGGAAGAGAAGAATCCCTCTACCTTTGTACTCTCCTTCGCGTCTCCGAGCTTTTCTCTCTGGGCGGTGGTTTCGGAAGACTTCTTATCTGCCTCATCGGAGGACTCCTCCTCATCCTCCTTGACTGATACAGTGGAACTCTCAGAAATATTTCGTGCTCTGGAAATCAGTGGCACCTGGGATTAAAGAAAACAGAAGTAACATTTTTATAGCACTTGACAGGTTGCAAAGGCACATTTGCACGTACTCCCTCACCTGACCTGCTCAGTAAAGCAGTGGGGAGAGCCCGTGATCCGCAACAAGAGAAGCCACCGCATTGAGAAGCCCGCGCACCGCAATGAAGAGTAGCCCCCGCTCGCCGCAACCAGAGAAAGCCCGAGCGCAGCAACGAAAACCCAACTCAGCAAAAATAAATACATTTATTAAAAAAGAAAGGTTAAGCAACCTAAGGTCACATAGCTAGTAAATGGCAGAGCAAGGATTTAAACTTAAGCAGTCTGACTCTCCTTCTAGGAATTTCTCCTATTTGAACAAATTTGAGGAATAGACAAGGGCTTATATACTAGAATGCCCATCATTGTGTTTTACATATGAGGGGAAGAGAAGGGAGGAGTAGCGAGAAAGAGTAGGAAAGAAAGGAGACACACTTGAAGTGTTTAACAATGGGGAGAAGATGAATTAAAATCTGAGCTCCTTCCAGGGCCTACCAGGCCCTCCATAACCCAGTCTCTCTCTGCCTCTCTGGTCTTGCTTCTTAGCCCTCTCCCCTGTTGCTCCCCACTTTCTAGGTACAGTGATTCCATGCTCTTCCTCGATTGCACCAAGTCAGTCCCATTATAGGCCCTTTGCTCTCCCTATTCCCTCTGCCTGGAACACTTGTTCCCTGAATACTCACCTGGCTTCCGTCCACCCTCCATGCTGACCTCAGAGATGCCTTCCCTTCCACTCCATGTAAAGTAACATCCCTCATGCACACAGTGGTTTATTTGCAGTCACCTCCACGGAACAGAAGCCCCATGAGGGCAGGCTTTGTCTGCTTCCCTGTGTACCCCCAACCCCTGTAACAGTGCCAGGTATGTTGTAGGAACTCAGTATTTGTGAATGAATAAATGCATGAGTGATGGTATTTCCATACAATGGATTTTATCACACCAATATTAAAAATCCTATTTAGGAATGACATGGAAAATCTCAATTTTATAGTATTAAATAAATAGAAAATAAAGTTTCACCTACATATGTTCTTAACCATTTAAAAACACATGTGTGTATGTATACACATTTATATACACACATATATACATAGACAGGTCTCCCCCACTTTTTGAAAGTTTGCATTATGCCACTTGGCTTTTACCAAAGACCTACATTAGTACCTGTTTTCCCTAACCAAAAAAAAGTCCAAAGAGGATTTTTGCTTTTACAAAAAAAGGCAAAAAGTGAAAAAAAGCGTTCAGCGTTTGTTTTGTAGGAGCCGTTATAGAGGCAGAGCGTACCCCAAGCAGTGAGAGTGGCCTGCCAAGCTCCTTCCCGGAAACTACGCTCAGCATCTCCGCATCAAGATGCCATAGCTTTGACCTGTGTCTGTGAGCACCTGTGCTTCCTTTCGATTTATTCTGTGCATTGTTAGCAAGATGTGTACTGAGGTAACTGCTTCTTCCCTTCATGCCATTTAGACTTACGAAAGGTTTCATGGAAAGGCTCTATGTTCGGATAGCAGGAGAAACCCGTATATAGAAAAACTTTTAGAAGGAAATAATGAAAATATTTGACTATGGGCTTCTGAGTGATGTCTGTTTGACTCTTTATATGACACTTTTTCTTTATTTTTCAAGTTTTCTATAACAATAATGTACTAATTTTTCAGTTAGAAAAAAAAAAAAAAAAAAAGTAAAGCATAAAAGTCGGAAGCCTTGCAGCCCGGTTACGACTTGAGGAAGTTCACCTCCAGCTAGGCAAAGGTAGACAACGTCTTAGGTTTGGGACCAGCAATGCCTGCTGTTGGAGGGAAGGGATTCATTCATCCAACAGCTGGCTGGATGATTACTTAGACGTGGTTCCCTCCAAGACCTGACGGCACACCTGGGCAGAAGAGATTCAGCTGCGGTAGGTCCTTCTTGGAAATAAAGCAAGGTAAAAATTAAAAGAAAGGAAGAAATATCAAGAGTCTTCCATGGTGGGGCAGAGCACAGCAAGTGTTCGGTGCAACAGTAAGAAGAGGGCATCAAAGGCAGCGGATGTGTGAGTCCAAAGCTACACTCAGCCCTGCCGGCCCTGCCCCCATGGATACAGGTTGGCAGGACTGAACATGAACCGAACAAGCCTCCTCTCCACCTCTCAGGATCTGGTGTAGAAAGAAACAAGGTGAAACATGGAAGAGAGGGCTGGTGCAAGGCACAGGAAGGCATCTGTGAGTGGCTGAGAAACCGTGTCAACTGAAGGAAACCCGCAGCTCAGAGTGGGCACCGCATCTACTGGGCTCTGTCCTCTCACCTGCGGTTTGGAAACAACCTTCTGCCCATCAGGATGCTGGAAGGTTTCTGGAGACACTGTGTTCTCTCCTATGGCACAAAACACAACAGAAATCGTGATGTGAAGTGGGGCCTTTCCCATCTATCCTGAAGAAGGGTAGTGGGGGACACAGTTGGCTTTCCTAATTGCAAAGCAGCTGGAGCTCTGAGCTCATAGCCCCAAGTGCATCACAGTAAATGCAAAGTCCATTTGCACAAGCCTCTGAATTCCAGCCACCCCAGGACATGCTGCTCACCCAACCTTCACCCCGAACCAGGGTCATTCCTCAGGAACCCCGGAAATCAGGGCCACATCAAGCTGGATCGCAGGGATCCTCCCTGACCTTCCCCTCCATGTGAGTCTCCCATCTTGGACAGGACCTTGTCTTAGAAGGTCTAAGATCTGATCCTTCTGCGTGGTCTCCCGCACTTCCCTGGCATCACTCTGCAATGCTCACCCATACTCGGCCCCTGTTGTCCAAGGCCTGAGGGAAGAAGACAGAAGCACGAGCCTCTGCCCACGGTCCCTGACACTGATGACTTCAGAAAGAGGACTTGGCCTAAACTACAGCTCCAGGCACAGGTGGCATTTTCTTGCCTTCTCCAGCCGAGATCCTAGAAACTACAGAATCCAAGGGGATGGCAAGAGTGGCTGCAGTTGGCTGTGCTATGCTTGTCCCAGTAGAGACATGGGCTGGAATGGGAGAGAGCTGTCCCCCTCAGAATAACGTGAAGTACCAGGCCCTCAGTCATGTTCACACCCACCACTCAGGGCTTTACCAGCTCCCACCCCACACCCTGCACTGGTCCCTGCACCTCCCTCTTCTGCTTGCTCCCCTAGACACCTCGTCACCCAAGGTTCGCTGCCTCGCTGGCAGGTCTTACCAGGGGGCGGGTGCATCTGCTGGGCTTCCTCCCAGGCCCTTCCTCCAGGAGTCCCTGTCACTGCCATGCTGCCACCTGTCCCTGGCAGATGGGTCTCAGGAACTGAGTAAAGAGGCACCGGGACCCCCGTCTGCCCGGAACCTCCTCCTGCTGGGTAGGAGCTGGGCTGGAGGGGAAGGGGCTGCTGTGGGCTGGGATGGGCCGGGCCCATCGGCTCCAGTGTTGGCCACAGGCCTGAGCAGTCCCCAAGGGCTTCTGAGTTGCCTTGATGTCCAGAAAGATCCTGGTAGAAAGTGTCATCTAAGGACATAGGGCAAAGAGGAGGAAGTGAGACCTGTAATGTGGCATTTGTGTGGACTAATCACACCAGGAACAATCCTGCTCTTTGGAAAGCAGTGACAAGGACAGGCCGCTTGGTGTGGCTGCCATCGATGTGATGACAAGTACAACACAGCAGTAATTGTAACACCTCTCACCGCTTATGACTCAGAGTTTACAAAACTATTTCCCTCACTACCTTGTATGATCTCTGAGCCTTAAACCAGTGGGTTGGGAGGGAAGAAATTACCATCTCATTTAACTCCACAATTTCTTGAATTTGGATAAACTTTCTCTTCTAAGGATCTCCTAAGGGACTTGGGTACTTGAAACTTAGAATGTTGCCAGTTAAAACCCAAGTCAGACTACAGAAATGATGGCTTTGCTTTTAAAGAAGCAGAACCTTGGCCCAGGAAGGGACCTTGGTGGTATTCATTCTGGCTCTGCTGTGTTGCTGAAGAGACAGACCAAGGTGTGGACGGGGACAATGGCTGCCCCAAGGTTATGGAACTGGTGTGGTCATCTGACCCACCTGCTCCATTGGGTGACAGGAGACACAGCTGCTTCCCAGCGGAAGTGGCCACTCAGAAACACCCAGCCTGCTCTCTTGCAGCCCTTCACCCTCACAGATTCTGGGACGCAGCAGCAAAGCTGGGAAACAGAAACCAAGGCCTGCCCTTCCTTGCTGCCCCCTCGCTTATCCCTGAAGGAAGCAAAAAAGGCTGGGACACAGCCGGAAGGAAAAAGATGAGGCCCCGTCCTGACCCCACCAGGGAGTGCTGTTTGGGGAAAGGGCACAGAATTAACTGGGGTAACAACGTCTGCCCAACCCAACACTCAGAGGCATCCTGAAGGGAAAGGAGGGATCTGCTGAAAACACTCTGAAACCTATTTCACGCGTGTGGCGATTGATGCTCAAACACCACAGGCACTTCCTATGTCCCCACTGCTAACCTGAAATACAGATAACCCACCACCTCTGGCCTCAAGGAATGTATTCAGCTAGGGAGACAGTACTGACACAAGTGAAGCAATTAGATAACAACACAACATAACAAGATTAAAACCTGAATGTGAAGCAAAAACTCTAATAATGCAGAAACAGAAGTGTCAGGGGTGGGGACTTCCCTGGTGGCGCAGTGGTTAAGAATCCGCCTGCCAATGCAGGGGACACGGGTTCAAGCGCTGGTCCAGGAAGATCCCACATGCCGCGGAGCAACTAAGCCCGTGTGCCACAACTACTGAGCCTGCATGCCACAACTACTGAGCCCACGTACCACAACTACTTAAGCCCGCGCGCAGCAACAAAGACCCAGCGCAGCCAAAAATAAATCAATTAATTAATTTAAAAAAAGGAAAAAAATCGTGTCAGTGATGCCTCTGGTCAGCGGAGCTGTGTGGAGAGGGGGGGCCCAGACCACTGGGTCAGATTGACACAGGCAAGGAAGGCACTCCAGGAAGGGAAGGGGGAGAGTCTTTTAGGTTATCTCGTATAATCAGATCCTGAGAGTCAGCTATTACACATTCAGTTCATTGTTTTGGGTACCTGTTGTTTTTCTGGCTCCCAAAATATCTGAGTGAGCAGAGCGAGCATCCCCAGTGTCTCCTGCTGCCTTTTGCTGTTAAGATAAAGTAAACACCTCTTAAGTAACACAAAGAAAAACAAAAACAGTGAACCATGGTTTAAAATTAAGTCAAAAAGAAACTTTGGGAGTGATAAGGTAAGGGAGTCGCAGGTGAATGCGGTGGCTGGACGGGGAGGGGGAGGGGCAGCCTCAGCCCTTCCTACCTCCCAGCTCTGCCCAGAGCAGGCAGGGACCAGGGCAGCATCCTCTCCCAGAGGAAGGGGCAAGAGGAGGGAACGAAACCGTGGGCCCCAGAGCCCACAGCACATGTAAGAAGCAAGGGCCGTGTGTGCCTAAAAAAATCCCCCTGCCCTTTCCCAGCGACAGAGGGAGAAACAACATGGAGGAGGCCCTGTTCCAATTACTGGTACAGTTACTACCAGCCGCTTCTGCAATTGTCAGAACAACAAAAGGAAAGGCCCGGAAGTCTTTTAAGCAATTGCCCTACATTACATGAAAGTGACAAGGGCCACTGTGAGCCATTGTTCCTCACGGAGAGATGGAAGCTTTGATGGTCAGAAAATGTATTTTCTGGGACCACAGAGAAGGGTGGCTGGGTGCTTTGGAAGAGGGCCCCACTGTCTCACACCAAACACAGGAAAATGTTTCCAACCGGGCGCGAGGCAGCAGCGGGGAAGCTGAGTGCCACCCCTTCCCCAGTCAGGCTGTGCCTCATGGGTGACAGGGGACCCCAGAGCCCTCCATGGGGTCGGGGGCTTGCTGAGGTCAGTGCCTGCCTACTCTGGGTCTAGGGCAGCCAAGAGGGAAACAGAGGCCCACCCCACTGACCTGCACCCCCTCCACTTACCTGCAGCTCCTTGTGGTGCCCCCGAAGATGTACCAGCCAGTCTGGCTCCAGGTCCCTGTCTCCTCGGTGACGGCGGTGGCGTTCTAAAATCAGAGGATCTGACAGCTTCAGTCTCTCTGCAAGCTGTTCCAGGTTTCCAGACGGTAAGAGAGGGAAAAGGAGAGAGTGAGAAGTAAGTGAAATGGACAGGCCATGGGGAGAGGCAGTAAGAAAAAAGAAGGGAGCCTTGACTGGTAAACCAGATTACAAAGAATTGCCAAACAACAAATTCAGCAGATATCTTCCCCGAATTGCAACATAAACAAACGGTTAACCCATCTTGTTGCTAGACACTAAATAAACTATGAGGAGAAACTGTCACTCTGCTTTATGTCTCTGCAAAGCTGTCCTCAGGAGAAGCGCTTCTCAAACTTCAGGCCTGGTAGGAACCACCTGGGACCTTGCTAAAATGCTAGTCCTGATCCCAGAAATCTGTGGGACCTGAGATTCTGCATTTCTAACAAGCTCCCTACAAGGAGACGTCTGTGCTGCTGGTCGAGCGACTGCCTGTATCGTAAGACTATTCCATCATTAAGTTCCCAGACTTTCCTACTCCTCCATTCTGGGTCCTGAGCTCCCTACAACCATCATCCTATTGGCAGAAATTTACCATCAAAGGGGCTCAGTACCACAGATTTTATTGATTACAGAATCCAACATTGAGCCTCATCTAAAGCAAAGAAAAAATTGACGGTAGGCTGCCTTTTTACTCTCAGCTAATGGATTTTTCTTCAATTAATTGGAACAACGATTTGCCTGATTGTTTTCTTTCTCAGGAACTAAAAGTTGATATGTTTTTGTTTTCTCTTTTTGAATGTATCTCACATGTGATAAAATATTCCATGCATTTAAAAGCATTTTAATAAGGATCATTTCCTGTTTTAACCACTAAAATATATTTTCTAAGCCCAGCCTTTATCATTAGAACAGTTCACCGTAACAGGCAGTTTTACTGTACCAAAAAAGCAGATGCAAGAATGAATTTCCTGCATAGCACATGACTGGTTTCCAGTCCCCCAATTTCACTGCGTCCCTCCCCGCCGCCATCCCCGCCCACAGCATCCTTCTTTGTGCAGTGTCAGGCCTCTGCTTATCACATCTGGACATGCATACGTGGTCAAAGACAGCCACGGGCTCCAATTTTACAGCATGTTCAAAGAAGATGAAATGGGGTGTCTGAGCCGCTTTACAATAGCTTTCTCTGAACACTGAAGATAACACACCTGCAGAGAACCCTTTGAGAAGCTCACCTTGATGAGTTCCACTAATAGCACAGGGTGACTGTTCTCTCCCTGGCTCAGGAGGGCTGTGCCAATGGCTTCGCAGTAATGCAAGGCCTGGGACGCAAGGCCGTAATCTGCCAGACGGGAAGCATAAAGGAGCTTATACACCTGTGAAGAGGAGCAGGGCCAGTGATGAGCCCATCCAGGTAGGGACAGAAAGAGAGAAGTGGAGATAAGACTTCTTGGAAGTCAGCTGACTGCCAACTTCCTCTAACTCTGGATCCAAATATTAAAGAGGGCCTTGTGCCATTTGGGGCATTCTATCTGTGTATGGGCACAATTCCAAATCCAGCCTGCAGTTCCGTCCTCATAGAGAAAGGGCTGGAAGGCACATCAGCTGAATCTCCCTAGGCTCTGGTCACCGTGGAAATGCACTGGACTCTTCTTATCAGGCAGCCCACATCTCTGGGAAGCCTGGTGTATGTGGGGCACAGGACCAGGCACCAGGGGGATGGATAAAAGAAGAAAAAATGACTCAGGTGCAAGGGACTTCAAGCCCAAGGGAGTGTACAGACAGAGACAGGTAAGGGTTCAGAGAAGCATGAGTGACAGAACTAAATGGAGCCTGAGGGCTGGAAATCAGACAGACCCAAGTTCAAATCCCAACTCCATGCTGGGTGTGGAACATTGCGCTAGTTACCCCACCTCCTCTCTGCGCCTTGGTTTCCTCACTATAATATGGGGATGATAATATGATCTACCCCTTGGCTGTTGTAAAGATTCAGTGAGATAATCCATGTAAAATCCTTAGAACAAATGGTACCCAAGAGATGTGAGCCAATAGCATGTAACTCCTTGGAACCTGTTTTGTAAAAGGAGGGTAATCATGCCCGCCTCACAGGATTAGAAATCATACAGTCAAAGCATCATAACACAGTGCCAGGCGTGTAGAACTCATTCCCTAAAAACAGCTAATCTCACTGCTATCAGCCCAAAGACAGCTGAGAGGTGGGATGACTACAGAACAGAAAGAAAAAGACTGAAGACCTGCATGGACCCAAAGGAGCTGGTTAGGCAGGGCTCTGCTGGAGAAGGTGGGTCTTTGGTAAAACTCTTAAAGAAGATACTAACTGGGTCATTGCCCTATAGGCAGTAATTCATTCATTTCCAAGCCTTTGTTTTGTGTTTTGTGTTTGGTGGTGGTGGTGTGCATGTGTGTGTGTGTTGCTGCCACCGAGTACACTCTCAATACAGGCACGGAAGGAGTCATTATGGATTTAAGGGGACAACAGGGCATCCAGTAGAGAGGTTGAGAAGAGAGGTTAGAACTTGCGTGGACACCGCCTGCACAGCTGCAGCCCTGGGGGTGGAAAGAAGGATGGGGGCCAAGGACAGAGCAGGGAGGAATTTCCAGAGTTAAAAACAGAGTCATCCAAAAGAGATGGGAGCGGCAGGTCAGAGGAGAGGGAGAAGGGTGAGCAGACCCCAGTTGGGCCCTCCTGCTCCCACTCCCAGCAGGATGACCATGGGGCTGAGGAGAAGGTGGAGCCATTTGGAGGTAGAAGAGCAGAAGAAGCTGCAGACAGGAGGGGAGCCCCAGGGCTGCTGGCACGATTCTCATTGCCAGGAGTGAGGCAGGAGCCCCCAGCACAGAGGCTGCTGCAGTGTTTTGCTTTCCTATCTTAAAATGCAAAGCTTTAGGGGACCTAGAAAGACATCCTAACCCTTCCCACATTCCAGCTAATGAGGAAAAGTCCAGTGGATGACTTAGCCCAGCCACTATGTGCCAGATAGCAAGGCGGAAAACCCAGTGGCCCACAGCCATGTGACGCAACTAAGGTGGTGGCCTCGTGAGGGTTCAGTTACCTGGAAAGAAGGGATGAAGGATTTGGGGCGGCCCAGCATCTGACAGTACTCGAAGATTTCCGTCCTCTGGATAGCCTCAGTTGTTGCAAATTTCAAAAACTCTTGACTAAAACCAGGGAATAAGAATAAAAGAGATTGAGGTGGGGACAGATTTAAATCCTAGTAGATGGCCAAACACCAGCTGCATCCATTCATGGTAGAGTTTCTGTCCTGGGCTGATCCCTGGGGCAGCTCCAAGAGAGGAAAGAGAATCTGCACCTCCAGAGGCTCTGGGGGAAGGAGGGGGGAGAGACTGGGGGGAGGGGGAGATCGCTGCCATCTTTGCTGGAGGGTCACGTAAGGCAAGCTGCTCTCACACCCAGCTCAGTGGGGCACTGGGTCCTCCCCGTAAGCACACTGAGAGCCAGCCTTAGTGCCCTGAGAACCCAGAGCGGGCGTCTGTGAGAGGCCACCACAGCCTGAGCGGAAGAGCAGAAAAGAGGGAGTGATGTGACGTTCGGAAGCATTGAAGAAAGAAGGCCCGGCAGAGAGAGGGTAGCACTGCGGAGCCAAAAATCAGAAGACAGTCCCTGTGCTGGAGGTTCATTCCAGTGAGGAAGCAGGCTGGGTGAACGTGATCTGAGGGGCCCTCAGAGTCCCCACAGGTCCCAAAACAGCTGCTGTGGGGTTTGAAATCATAATCACGGGGGCTATGCCTAGGGTCAGGACTGTATCTCCAGAAACATCCTCGTACAACATAAACATAGGAGGGAGACACATTAAACCGTTTCACTTAGTGTCTCATTTGGCCCAGACGGGCCTCTTTGACAAGCCAACTAGGTGCTATCAGAGACTGTGACCTTGACAGACAGACTATGAGAGGCTGCGTTTCTACAAAGAAAAGCCTGACAGTCTGGATTCCAAGTCCAACCTGACCCCACACTAGCTGTACCATCTTAGACAAGTTACTTAACCTCTCTGTGCCTTGCTTTCCCTCCTCTATAAAGTGAAGATTAAAAGCGTACCTTCTTCACAGGGTAAATGTGTAATGATTAAAGGAAATAGTGCAAATAAAACAGCTGGCACAATGTAAGAACTTAGGAAATCGTAACTATTACAGGGAAAGAGAAAGAGAAATCTAGAATGTGGAGGACAGCTAGAGAGCAAGCTGGTCGTTTTGTCCATTTATTCATTGTCTAGAGGCTTATTAAGGTCCTTCTGTGTGAAAAGCCTAATGCTACGGCCAGCAGGGAATAAGTGACAGGCACGACTCTGAGTAGCTTGTGCACCAAGTCAGGGTAGGGTGTGGTGGCTAAACAAACGTCTTCCACTTTCGGGTTTTGCACAAGGCGGGCTCTGAGAACGGGTCCAGAGCTGCCTAACGCAGAGGCTCAAGCCGCCGCGCGCTCCCGCTAAGCATTTTCTAGTCAGTCTCTGATCACGGAGCCAGGGAGCCACCGAGTGGCCATAGGGGTACAATGCAACCCACAGGCACCAGTTCACAGCTTCCCTGGAGCAGGGCCTGGACCTGAGGCCCCCCGGCGGTGTGATGCGGCACCCACCCGGCATCTCCTCCCCCAGAGCCTACCTGTGCAGAAAACCATCCCAGAGGAGGGGACCAGCAGTGGCCGAAATTCACACAAGACAATGGAAAATGGAGCCATGAAGCCCAGCAAGGGCTAAACCAATCCCCTGGAAGATGTCCTTCCCACTCCCTTTCCCCCAGAAGATCGCATACCTGTGGCTACTGCCCAGCAAGGCCAGGTGGTCTGTCTTCACGGTGTAGGAGCCGAAGGGCACGTGAGCCATGAGGTAGCAGAAGTGAGCTGCTTCCACCAGCCCCTTCCCAGCTGCAGGAGGAGAACAAGCCCCGGTCACGGTCACAGAACAGGCCCACGTGAGGACCCATCATCTGGGGGGGATGGGAGAGGGCTGGAGAGGGGCTTGGAGGTCGGAGCGGAGAGCCTCATGGGGATAAAGGAACGAGCTTTGCACACTACGAGTCACAGACCCCAAACCCCACTCCCTCTCCTACCGCATTTTTGGCCTCCGACATTATTTCACTTCTCTTCAGCCAGAATAAGGCACTATTTCACGTTCCCCCTAATGGATTTTCGATGAGGACGTTTCTAAGCATTTTAGTCCTTCTGGAGAGGGCGAAATGGGTAGAAATGCCTACACCTGAGCAGAGAAGCTGGCCGTTGGGAGTAGCAGTTTTTAAACTAGGCTTCTTGGGGCACTAATGCCTCCCCCGCTAAAGTCAAACAATAGAAGACCTTTCCCAGTGATCATAAAAATTACATTCATTACCAAATTGTTCCCAGTTTTAAAATGTTCTCCCATACATTTTCCATTACCTCAACATTGAATTAATTCAAATAGGTAAAGTAACTAGCACGGGGCCCGGCACCCAAGAAGGTTGGGCAAAAGTTAGTTCTCTTTCTACCCAGGTGCTGAACAACCTGCCATTTGACTGGGCACAATCTTACGCGTAGCTATTTTAAGTTTAGCAGAGCAGTATTTCACGAAGTGCCACAAAGCGATGATTTCTAGACGTTCTGGCCCTTGACCAAATCTGAGAACCACTGATCTGGAACATTCAACAGCCCCTAAGTGTTTATGAGGCCACATTCACAGAGAGATGATAGAAATAAAGATTATACGATTACCCAGGGTAGTTCAGGCAAAAATAGAATTTCCTATCTGGTTGAGCTGGGTCACTGCGGGAGTAACAGCAACAGTAGGCGAGATGCCCCCATGTGTTAACTCCATCTGCACGGGAATCTGACCCAGGCATAGGAATCACCTACTCAGGGGAGCCTCCTGCAGTGGCAGACCCCAGAGTCTCAGGGGCCTGGCCTGCACTGGCTCACAGCGGAAAACTGGGAAACAGAAAGGCAAGAAGGACACCCCTCTCCCTGGAGTTTCTGTCCCCAAAACACTGAGGCTCCTGGGTCAAAGGAAAGCCTGAGGCACAGACTCAGGCCCAACACAGAACCTGAGAATCTAAGCACAGGGTGGTTAAAGCTGGCCTGGAAATAGAGGAGAGGAGGGGATGGTGCTGCTCTCTGCTTACCCAGGGTGTCCCCCATGGTGACGATCGTGCGCTGATACAGCTCCGGGTCCCCACCTTGATTCGACAGAATCACAGCCAAGTGCGGCCTCCAGTCTCCCCACTGCTCGTCCCCACAACACTGAAAAGCAGCAGAAAAAATTGAAAATTGACTGAGTAATGTAGCGCTGACCAGAACATAGGTAAGTAAGGAAGGTTGTTGTCTGTTTCCTGGTTTTCCGGGAACGCCCATTATGCTGCCGGCAGTGTGGCCACTCATTGATTTTGCGTTCTCTTTTTAAAAAAGCAAAACTCTTAGAAGGATGAATAGGCAGGCAGGCAGACACATATACATACATACATACACACACAGGGATGTTGGGAGATAGATAAATAGAATGACACTCTTGGTCACTAATTTTCAGATTTCCTCCTGGTGCCCCTAACCCCAATAGCTAGGGACAAAATCAAAAAAAAAAACAAACAACAACAACTGCTGTTTCAGTGGGAGAAGGAGGATCAAATACCCTTGGTTCATGAGAAGAGTCCACATTAGCCAATTAGAAGACAGGGGAACACTGGGCTCCTTGATACCTTGTTAACAATTGGCTAATGTTTTCTGGTTTTACAAAGCCAACGCCCTCTCTCACACATCACCTTCTTTAATCTTCACAACAACCCTGTGAACTCTAATTCCTATCGCCTCTTGAGGAGTGAGAAAACCAGGCCAAGTGGCCCAGCCAGCACTATGTCCCCTCCCTCTGGTGACAATGCAGAGGCAGCAGAGCTCCACGAGGGGGCGGTAGAGTATAATCAGAGAAGTGGGAGCGGGCGGAAGCCCCTCATGAATGATGGGCCGCCCTTCTCCTGAATAAAGGGGAATTTCAGGACAGGAAATATCAATAAAGAAACAACACAATGTCACAGAAATAACACGGGCCCTGGATTCACCTGGGGTCCTGCCTCTTGAGCAAGTTTCTTTATGTCTTTGAACCTTTGTTTCTTCATCTCTTAAATGGAGATCATGATGTCTAACTGACAGGATTTTTTTTTTTTTTACATCTTTATTGGAGTGTAATTGCTTTACAATGTTGTGTTACTTTCTGCTGTATAACAAAGTGAATCAGTTATACATATACATATATCCGCATATCCCCTGCCTCTTGAGCCTCCCTCCTACCCTCCCTATCCCACCCCTCTAGGTGGTCACAAAGCACCGAGTTGATCTCCCTGTGCTATGCGGCTGCTTCCCACTAGCCATCCATTTTACATTTGGTAGTGTATATATGTCAATGCTACTCTCTCATTTCATCCCAGGATTACTGTTGATAATAATATAGTTAGATGAAGCCCATAGCATAGTGCCTTACACTTGGTTTGCACCTTATAAATTACATGTAATACACACACACACACACACATACACAGAGAAGCACAGCAAAGGAAAGAGGTGATTTGCAGACTAGTCTCTCCTCCAATTTGTTATACTGAATAGATAGAGCAGGAGATTGACAGTAATAGCTTAGATCTGGAGGTCAAAACAATTCACAATTATTTGGTATTGTATTTGTAATTATCCCACAGAACAAAAGATGCTTTATCCAACTCCATTTTATAGTGATTCTGTTTATCTGGGCAATGCAGTGTGAATGAGGACGATGATGACAATAAATCACAATAATAACAGCAGTTCTCACTTACTGCACTCTGACCCTGGGCCACAGCCTGTGCTAAGCATTTCTCCTAAGAACAATCACATGCATTAGGTATTATTATTATCCCCATTTTCACATGTGAGCCAGGCTCTTTCTTGCTGAAACTAAAGGGACTAGCAAAAAAAAGCCCTTGCTAAAAGAACAAAAACTTAGAAGTAATTCTTCTGTCTCCTCCCCCAGGTGATTTGGGAAAAAATCACTGTAAAGCAGGTCTATGGAGGGAGAAGAGAGAGAAAGAACGCTTATTAACTAACTTCAATGGGCCAAGCATGGTGGTTGATATGTACAGATATTCTCTCCCCTTTAATTTTTTACAGTAGCTCTGTTAGGCATCAAAATGCCCACAAAGATGAAAAGCTGAGGCTCTGAGATTAAGTAGCAGGGCCCAGTTCACACAACAGTGAGGAGAAGAGTCTAGGTTAAGCCTGTGACAGAAGCCCACGTCTGTGTTTTCCAGGTGCCATGCTTTTTCCACTACCCCTCTTATTATAAGTACCAAAGTCTAGCCTTTTACTGGATGCTACGATGCTAGGAAACTCTCAAACACTAGGGTCAAATACTGCATTGGCATATCACCTCTGGCTCCTCGGTTTTCTCACCCAAGAGTAGGGAACATTTAGCAAATTCTACCAGTGCAATGAGACCCAATGGACTGTATGCTGATTACATCATTTCCTGCATTTAGTGCTTTGTGACACGGTGCAATTTCATTGCAGAGCACAGGCCCTCAGCAGAATTGTGAGGTGCACCCCATGTTCCAGTATAGCCAGCTGGTTTGACGAGGGGGCATGAAAGTCATCATTTCTCTTTTCTTTTCTTGAAATTGTCCACAGCAATAAGAAAAAAAAAGCAAAAGCATGAAGTACATTTTCATTGAAACTAGGTGTCAGCAAAAATCCAAGCCTCTAAACACAAGAAAAGGCTTCCAAAAGTAATGGAGATTGAACAGAGGTGGGTTTAGGAGGCAGAGAGAGAGAACACCAGAGGGAGGGGATCCCACAGCCATCTCCACTGGCTGGGGAGAAGCAAAGATGCTCACAGAAAACACCAGGTCATGCGGAAATGCCAGCTGGCCTGGAATATGGCCCTGGCACCTCCCCAGCTCAAACCTCCCATAAATAACTCATCCAGGGAAGACCTGAAGCCTATGAAGGAACAAGTATAGAATCCCTACAAATATACCATCAAGATAAAAGGAGGGGGGAAGGTAGAAAGAACATTCACCAGAAAAATGTTTCCACAAAACAAAGAATTGTCACCAAACATTTCATCATGAATTTAAGTAAAATAATGAAACAATTTGTTCTATGAAGCAAGGGTCTAAAGCTAAGTTACAGGAGCAGAGGAAAGAGATGGTGGAGAACAGGGGGAGGTAAATGTGACCTGCAGAGCTCAGGAGGGAAGTGGGAGAAAAATCAAAGAAATAAAGACAAAAATGGAAAAAGCACAGAAGCCAAGAGACACTGATGAAAACACAATAAGGGACACACAGGATGGACACACAGCAAAAAATAAGAAAGAAAGAATTGAAACAAAAAAAAATTTTTTTAATTAAAGAGAAAATTATATATATAATTCACATGTGTATATGTATACAGTTCACATATATATATATATATGAACTATATATATTTTATGTATAGAGGGTGTTCCTGAAAAGAAAACCAAAATAAGAGAACAAAATAAATACTGAAGGATATAATTCAAGAAATTTCTCTGGAACTGTAAGATATGGATGCACATATTAAAAGAGCATGCTGTATCCCCGAATAACTGACACAGACAGTCAACAACAAGATATATCTTAGTAAAGTTATTGGACTTCAAGGATAGGGAAGGAATACCTTGGGACAAAAAGATCAATGCTCTTATAATGGGAAAACTATCAAGCTGGCCTCAGGGTTCTCCCGAGCCACGTCCCACACTGATGACGTAGAATCTAACATGTCCAGCTCTGAAGGGTCACGTGCAGTGGTGGGAAGGAAAGAAAGCCTGGTTGTGGGAAGTGTGGAGAGCAGCCTCGGGTTCTCTCGCTATTTGCCACACAGCGGGTAGCCGTGGATTGTGGAAAGGGCACAGTCTTTGGAATCAGACAGACCTGGGCCCATCCTGACTCCACTACTCCTAGCTCTGTGATCTTGGTCATTTTATACCTTTGCGACTCAGTCGTCACGTCTGCTAAACAGGGATAATCATTCTTACCTCCATGCGTTAAATGAAATAACATGCATCACAGCGCTTAGCACAGGGCCAGGCACATTGGAGGTGATTAACCAACAGTAATTACTTATTTTTCATCTCTAAAGCCATCACCTCGTTCCCGAGCAGTCCCTACCCCCTGAACCCTTAGGGTGCTGGGGCGTTGAGGGGGTCCTGTCACAGAGGGTACCGTGGCTGCCTGTGGGATCCTCCCCGACATGAGCTGGAAGAGGGTCTGCAGTGGGTCGTTGAGCGCCAGCGTGCTGGTGAAGCTGCAGAGAGAGGAGACCGCCCGTCAGTGGGAACCCAGCCAAGAGAGCCTCTAACCCATTGCCTGTGAGGCCCAAGGCCTCATCTACTTGTATTTGATTGCAGCAGCTTCTTTTGGAACTTGAGTTTCTCTTTTCAGTTGTGCCTCTGCTCCATCCCACTTTCGGATCTCCATCCCACCACACACGCCAAATAGATCTCATTACTGGGGAAGATCTTCTGCATTTTAGCACTGACGCCCTAACTCTTGAGTAACTATTTTGTAGGCCTTCGTCCATCACGGAGGTGAGCCACAAATACTTCAAAGACCCCTGAGAGCCCAACGGTGGGCACCTCCTCCCCAGGCACCCTCCACACCCACTGCCCCACAGCAGCCCTCCTCCCCAAGCCCACAGCTCTCAGTGCTGTTTTGCGGGCTCATCGCTAGCCTGGGTCTCTAGTGCTTTTGCTCACAAGCACTACATAGTCATTTTCAGTAACCAAAGAGGCGTAGAGCAGGGACCAGAAATGATCATGCTGATGACAAACCATGGGATCTGCTTAACAAGGACATAATAAGCTCTATGGCTGATTTGAGATTTAAGCAGACTCAGTAAGAGAGATTTTTCATGATTCACTGGGCCCCATCAAATATCAATGGCCCAAGGCAAAAATCTGTAGCCGAGATGTATGCTACAGTGTGGAGCTGTGGGACGTTCGTTTCCAAAACCCAAAGGAAACTCATTCCTCTGAACACCATCTTTTTTTTAACAGCACCTTTCCTCCAGAGCTCAGAGGGCTTCTCCTAATAGAAGTTCAGTGCTCCTCACCATTCCGGTCTCTGAACATAATGAAGTACGTGGTGGTGTCACTAGTTCCTGGGAAAACCGAGGGTCAGAGTAATAAAGAGATTTCATGGAAGCCATGGTGAAGAATGGGCTCCCAGGTAGTGACAGACGTTAGCCCCACAGACTGAACTTAAAGTGTGGGTGTCCATCTTATCCAACTCTCTGCCCAACGGGACGTATGGGCGATTGAAATATAAGATAAGCAGAGAAGGTAGCTTCACGGCTTTAACCAATGTGAGAAGATAAATTTTGAGGTACCATTCTTTTCTCTGTCTAAGCCAAGGCTGCTCCTTATAGGAGGGCCCCCACCCCAGCCCACCCCTGCCACACATCTGTCCCCGACAATCCATGGACGCTAACTGCAGCCTGAAGGGCTGACCCCTTACAGCGCCCCATACACCTCCACCTCCACTTGGTTCTGAGTCTCTTTAGCTGTTTCATTGCCCTTGTTCTAAACTCCTGGCTATGTACTCACACCTCCATTCCTATTCCGTCCTGGTTTGGGTATTATTTCCGGTCCCCCCGGCACCCGGGTCCTGGTGGCCCAGTGTAACCTGAAGGGATGCCTTCGGTCTTGACATCTCCCAGTAGATGAAGACTGCTGGATCTCATCCCCAGTCCTATAAACCCCTTTCTACCACAGCTCACAGCCCTGCTACCCTGTATCCCTCCCTACTTCCCAGCACCCACACCCACGCTGCAGGACTAAGCAGTAAATTACTAACTCTCAGTCCTAAGGCTCTGTCAGTTTCCCTTAAGTGATCTACCCCCTCACCGATGGAACTCTCCAGAGCAGACCCTCCCAAAGGGAGAAGGCTACTGCAATGTAGAAACCTACTTAATTTTTGGAAACTTTGACCCTGGGAAACATTAGTAAAATGTTTTATTCAACTTACCAGCTAGAAAGAATGTGTCTGTGTCTAGCTTATTAGGATCTGGAGAAGAGAAATGCTACGTCCAACTTAGAATTGGAAAGATGCTTGGAGGGAGGGGCCTTTCAGTGCATCTTGCATTTCTCCCCACCCTCACCTCCACCTTTGGAGGGGAGCCACTCTGCTCCATTGGTCTTCTTGGCACGTCCCCAACTCACCCACTCATGACCCAGCTGTAGGTCCTTGGGTCCATCTTGCTGGCGAGGAACAAAGCGTGACCCCACAAATGGTTCTTCATGGCCCACTCCAAGGCCTCCTGAAAACACAGACATCACCTTCAGTACCACCTTGCTCACCTGCCTCTAAGAGCAACAGCAAACAACTGTGCTTGGGGACTGCCCCCCCACCCACCCACGCCCGAGCAGCAGAGGGCGGGCTTCCAGGAAGACACTCAGAGCCTCCCCTGCGAATGTGAGAAAGGAACGGTAGAGAAATGGCTTTAACTGGCAGGTACTTCTCTCTAAGCTGCCCCTTTCTCCAGCCTTCACCTTATCAAACCCCTTATGTGATTGCATTAGCTCCCCGTCAGACATAGTTTCCAGTTAGCTTTATCTCTTTAGCCAAAGTCACACAATACTTTTATGAACCTAAGCACCAAAAAATGAGAGAAGCATCTCACCCCCACCATTGGTTTTTTTTCTTTCTTTCTTCCTTTCTTCCTTCCTTCCTTCCTTCCTTCCTTCCTTCCTTCCTTCCTTCCTTTCCTTTCTTTCTTTCCTTCCTTCCTTCGTTCCTTCCTTTCTTTCTTTCTATCTTTTAATTAGTTTTTATTGGAGTATGGTTGCTTTACAATGTTGTGTTAGCCTCCACTGCACAACCAAATGAATAAGCCATACACATACCGATACCCCCTCTCGAGGAACCATTTCTTTATTAACAACTGTGGCAGAGACTGCTAGTTCCTCACCCAAATCCAAGTTCCCCTTCCTAGGCCAAGAGCCGGACTGCATTTCCCACCTCCTTGGCACTGAGGTGTGGCACTGAGATGGGAAGGGAAACAATGTGTGACGCTTCCAGGTCTGGCCCATAGAACCCCTCCCTGTGCTCAACCCTCCATGGCCTCTTCCCCATCGGGCTGGAATGAAGATGACTCCCGGAAACTTTAGAGACTCTGCATTGAAGATGGTGGAGACTCCTACAGCTGAGTCCCTGGGTGAGTACAGGGAGGAGGGCTGCCCCATCTTCTGTTCACCTGCCCAGTACTCTCGCATGAAAAGAAAGAGGCTGCTATTATGGTTTCGGGGCGGGGAGGGGTTTGTTGGTTTGTTGGTTTGTTTTAGGCTGCACCACGCAGCATGCAGGATCTTAGTTCCCTGACCAGGATCAAACCCATGCCCCCTGCTTTGGAAGCGTGGAGTCTTAACCACTGGACCGCCAGGGAAATCCCGAGGCTGCTGTTATGTTTAAGCCAGTATACATAATAGTTAACTACCCCCACCTAATACTGTAACTAACCGCTTACTATCAAGTGCTTGTTAACTATCAACTTCATACGTCAAATTAATGACACGATTAACTTGGTGACACGGGTTTGAAGCTGCAAATTTTAAAACATACACACACATATTCACCTCTTCATTTAATTTTTAAAACTATTTAGTAAGAGCTTAGTTTATATATGAGGTTGACCTGGTATTAATAATTTCCTTAGTGCCCCCCAAATAATGTGATTTTTGGACAGGAGGTCACTAATGAGGTATTTCCACCTCCAAATGAAAATTTATTTGATTATCCCAACAGCTCCCATGTTATCGTCTTTGAAGAGAGAATAAATTTAAACAATCACAGTTAAGAAATTCAGCTTCATATCCAGTAGAAGTAAAAATGACATTAAGATTGCTCTTTTTGAAACAACGAGGTCCTACTGTATAGCACAGGGGACTATATTCAATATTCTGTGATAAACCATAATGGAAAAGAATATTTAGAAAAAGAACGTATATATATGTATAACTGAATCACTTTGCTGTACAGCAGAAATTAACGTAACATTGTAAATCAACTATACTTAAATTTTTAAAAAAAGAAAAACAGGTGAAATCTTTAAAAAATAATGCTCTTTATGTATGTTAAACTATTTCATAATAGTATTTTTAAAAGGAGTTACTAATGATTGGTTGAGAATTACTAGTTTACTCAAAAATCTGCATCTCCAAAAATATAATTTAAGAATAAGTGAAGAGGGGCTTCCCTGGTGGTGCAGTGGTTGAGAATCTGCCTGCTAATGCAGGGGACACGGGTTCGAGCCCTGGTCTGGGAAGATCCCACATGCCGCGGAGCCACTAGGCCCGTGAGCCACAACTACTGAGCCTGCACGTCTGTAGACTGTGCTCCGCAGCAAGAGAGGCCGCAATAATGAAGAGGCCTGCGCACCATGATGAAGAGCGGCCCCCGCTTGCCGCAGCTAGAGAAAGCCCTCGCACAGAAACGAAGACCCAACACAGCCAAAAATAAATATAAAAATAAATAAATAAGTAAAAGATTACTATTAAAAAGAAAAAAAAAGAATAAGTGAGGAAACTGAGAACTTATACCAAGGATGTCAATCTCACACAATGCCAGAAATAAGACCCCAGTCGAGTGTTAATACAGGTTTTAAAGATATTGTGGTGTCCAGCTCCTCATAGATCACCCTGACTCCCATAGTGCTCTACCTACCCACCGCTTACCTTTGGGTCAATGTATGACAGGTGATGTGGTTGTGATTACAAGCCCAAGCTCAGGCACCAGGCTGCCTAAATCTAAACCCTGGCTTTATTATTTACTAACTTTCCTCCTTGGTAAATACATAAAACAAGAATTGGACCTACTACAAAGATAAATGAGATAATGCATGTAAGGTTTAAGTGAGTATCTGGCACATAGAAAGTATTTTTCAAATATTCGCTTTATTGCTGTTGTTATGGTCATTATTTATCATTCTTAAGGAAAGAGATTATCATTGATTTATTTCTGTATCCCCCGACTGGGTTCAATGCCTTAGAAGTAGTGGCTGCTTAATAAATGTTTATTGAATAAATGAATCACTGGTGAAATAACAAGTCCCTACTATATAATGAATACACACACACACACACACACACACATATATACATACATATAGACGCTATAAGTTGATCCCATTAATTTTCACTGAGTATATCTCGCACTCATTTAAAAGATAACATCACATACAAATACATACACACAATTAAAGATTTAAATGTAAAGGTGAAGTCACAAAAGTACTTCAACTTTATTTTCATAAATCAATTTTGAAGCAGGAAAAACCTTTCTAAATATGACCCCAAAAAAGTGATTTTGGACAGAAAATCCTAAAAAAGTAAAGCGCTCCTACAAATCAATAAGGGGGGATCAAAAATCCAACAGGAAAATGTGGAAAATCCATGACAAAAAGTAATCACAGATTAAAGGATATTCAACTTCATTTATAATGAGAAATGCAAATAACTACTATACATTTTTTCACCTCTCAAATTGGCACATATCCAAAAGTTTGGAAACACACAGGGCTGGTGACAGTGTGGGGAGACAGGCACTCTCATACATTGCTGGTAGAGTAATCGCTACAACCTCTAAAAGAGCAATTTGTCGATATCTATCAAAATTACAAACCATATACCCTTTGACCCAAAGCTTCCACTTCCACAAACTTTCCTTACGTATATTCTCTCCACAGGGCAAAATGACAACGTTATTCATTGCAGCATTATTTGTAACAGCAAAAGACTAGAAATAATCTAAATGTCAATCTATAGAGGTTTACTTGAATCAATTATAATTTATCTGTAGAAACCTATGCAGCCATAAGAAATAATGAGGAAGGTATTTATATACTATAAGGAACAAGAGTCAGCAAAACGTGGCCTGAAGACCAAATTCAGCCCACTGCCTGTTTTGGTACAGCCCACAAGCTGACAATAGATTTTACATTTTTAAATTATTGGAAAAAATCAAAAGAAGAATAATGTTTCATCACATGAAAGTGATATATATTTCAAATTTCTAGGTCGATAAATGAAGTTTTATTGAAACACAGCCACACGCATTTATTTACAGATTGTCTGTGGCTGCTTTCAGGGGACAACAGCACAGTTGAGTAGAGACCCCATGGCCTGCAAAGCCTAAAATATTTACTGTCTGTCCCTTTACAGAAAAAATTTGCCAACCCCAACATAGAGTGTTTCCTAAAGTACTTTGCTAAATGAAAAAAGGAAGGTAAAGAAATGGTACATAGTATGCTATAAGGGAAAAAAGGAGAAGATAATTATATATGCAGAAAATATCTCTGGATATTTCAATGAGAGAAATTGCATGGCTGGGAGGGGGTGGGGGACAGCATCATTTCTCCCATTATATCCCTTTCATCTTTTGATTTTTTTAATTAGATTGATTCAAATTGATTTCAATCATGTATTCAAATATTTAAGACTTTTGTAAAATGTAAGTTCAACTTCAAAATTGAACAAGGCATAAAATAATAGGGAAATGTGAGGTGATTGATGTGTTAATTATCTAAATGGGAGGAATCCTTTCACAATGTATATGTATATCAAACCATCACATTGTGCACTTTAAATATCTTACAATTTTGTCAAATATACCTCAATTTAAAAATTTTAATAAATAAATTCTAATTTACATATCAAAAAATAAACAAGGCATCACTTCATCAGTGGAATTAAAGTATTCAGTATTGATAGGTATATTTTAGATATAACTGATGGGGATATCATTTGTAAACAAACTTTCTGGAAACTGATATAGTGTATATGTGAAGGACCTTTTAAAAGTGCATAGCCTTGGGACTTCCCTGGTGTCACAGTGGTTAAGAACCCGCCTTCCAATGCGGGGGACATGAGTTCGAGCCCTGGTCCGGGAAGATCCCACATGCCGCGGAGCAACTAAGCCCGTGTGCCACAACTACTGAGCCCGCGCTCTAGAGCCTGCAAGCCACAACTACTGAAGCCTGTATGCCTAGAGCCACAACTACTGAAGCCCATGCGCCTAGATCCCGTGCTCCACAACAAGAGAAGCCACCGCAATGAGAAGCCCGCGCACCGCAACAAAGAGTAGCCCCCACTTGCCACAACTAGAGAAAGCCCGCGCGCAGCAACGAAGACCCAACGCAGCCAAAAGTAAATAAAATTAAAAAAAAAAAAAAAGGTGCATAGCCTTTAACTGAGTAGTTCTACTTCTAGGAATGTATCTTAAAAAATCAGCCAAAGGTTTATACAACAAGATGTTCGAATGGTATAATTTATAATGGGTGACAAATCTGTACATAGCCTGTATACTCAACAACAGTGAATTGGTTAAATAAAATGTGATACATTCATATAATAGGATATAGTCCATTTTTTAAATGGTACATTTTAATGCCATGAGAGTATTTCACCATATACTCTTAAGGGGAAAAGAAAGAAGTAATTGTATATGTAATTTAATTTGATTTTTAATATATACGCATTGAAAATACTAGAAGTAAATATATCAAAATGTTAACAGGCATTATCTTTTAGTGATAGGATTGTGGGTGTTCTTCTTTTTCTTTGTACCTTTCTGAACTTAAGTGCTATAAAATGAGTATATGTCACTCATACAATTGGGAGGGGTGAGTGGTGGGGATGCTGGTTACTTTTTTAAGCAGAAGTGGGCACAGCACTTGCCTTTTTCCTTCCGTAGTAGAGCAACTTAGTGAATTTCTCCACGATCTGCGCAGGCGTCTCCACGCTGGGGGGAATCTCCCCAGTGAGCAGGTTCCGGGTCCCCAAGCTCAGTACTGGCCGGTCCTCATCCGTCAGGTTGATGAGGTTGGCCACAGGCGGCTGCCGCTTGTACTTCTCCAGCTTCTGGCAGTCCTGCATCAGCAGCTCCGCGATGTCAGACCCCACCACGGACTGCAAGGGAAAGAGGGCCATCCTGGGAGAGAATCCTATTCATCCTCATGCTGGCAGCCCAGGCTGAAGGAAGAAGGCACCAGAGCACCTGCCCTCTTCAGGAGGAGGCTGACATGCAAACACAAGACAGCCCCTTCTTAGATTGTTGTATTTCAAACTCCAGCTTCCCTATCATGCTTGTTTCCTGCCTGTCAGGAGCCACAAAGACGACCAGAAATATGCACACTCTCCTAGGTGTATCATACTGGGCGATAACCCCAGGCTAGTGGAGAAGGGGAGGGGAAAGGTTAGCATTAGCAAACTGGCATTGACATCTGAGCAGTTTTTCCCCTTGAGGCCATTTGTTGCTTCTTTAATGTTACCTTTTATAATCAATCATGCCACAAGCCGAATCTTCTCTCTCCCAGGAAGACTTAAATTCCAGCTCAGCCTGCACCTGCCCACCCGCCAACGCGGTGGTACTGACCCCGTTCTGCCGACAAAGGAGAACCAACAGTTGCCACAGTAGAGCCGAGTCTCTGCTCCCCGGTGTCTCAGATTTGCGACTCTGCGCTGCTTTCTGCTGGCAAAACGTCACGATGTCCACCTTGTGTACATCTTCCCTATGGAGAGATTTCAGGGAGCAAAGAGTGAGGGAAAGACTCGTCCCCCGGGTAGGACCACAGTCCCCTCCTACAGTGTGAGGGTGCTGCTGGGGCTGGAGATGGGGTAGAATCCTGACAACCCAGGACGGGGGTAGTGAGTCTACAGCTACAGCATAGTTGTTTCCTTATAGAACAGGAAGGGACCTCAGAGATTCTCTCGTCCACCCTCTCCATTTTACAGAGGAGGAAACTGAGGCCCAGAGACCTGAAATGACTGTTTGGTAGCAAGGAAGAGAACAGACTCTGGGCTCAGACAACCCTGCGTTTAAATCTAGCCATCCACTTCTCAGCTTACACAAGTTTCTTATCTCCTCTGAGCCTCGGCTCTTTTTGCTAAAATAGGAATCGTTAACAAGTCTACCTCCAACTCAGCATCTTGTAATAACCTATAACGGAAAAGAATCGGAAAAAGAATAGATATATATACATATGTATATATATATATCTATCTATATGAATTACTTTGCTGTACACCTGAAACTAACACAACATTGTAAATCAACTATATTTCAAACTAAAAATTTTTTTAAAAGTCTACCTCCGTACAAAAAGGAATTAGCCAATTGTGTAGTGTATATAAGTGCTCAATAAACAGGAATTATTATTTACTTGAGATCATTCAATGAAATCAATCAAGCTGGGACCAGTACCCTAGTGTCCAAATACCCAGCTCGGTGCTCTACCCCACATCTGTATACCTGTGTGTAAGAAATGGAGACAACACTCATTTTTACTTGAAGGAACTGTCAAAATACTATGGGGATTTTCTTGGAGGGGGAAGCTTCAGGATAAGAACACATTTACACAGTAGTGATGATATTTTAAGGGCTTTGGTGTGCATTATCTCACCTCTGACACCAGCCAGGACTCCTCTCTCGACAAAGAGCATCCTGAATATTTATCAGTAACATGACTAGCAATGTAAAAGCAGTTCTAGCTCAATCCTGCAGAGGGCAGACTTGCACACTGTCCAGTAACTCAAATGCTGGCCATGTTACTTATCTCCCCAGAAAAAATTTTTCCATATGACCCACTTGCCTATGATTTCCCAGGCTGTGTTCCACTCTTCTACCAGTTTAAGTACTATTAAGTACACAGAACGCTAAAACCCCTTACCATGTAGGCTTTGTAAAATAGAACTGATTTCAGATTTTTAAACCTTTAAGTTAATTTTTCTTTCTGCCTTTCAACACTCAAATTGCTTGTCAAAATGGCTCAGGTCACATTTGGCTCCAACTTGTAGCACGGAGATTCCACTCCAACGGGGAGAGACATTTTCTTTCAAGGAAGTCAAGAACAAATCCCCAAAATGCTGATCTGGGCAGGAAGATTTTATAGGTTTCAAAAGCCCTTATTTTGCAGCTCTTATGGTAATTTACCTAATCAGGGGTCCTGAGAAAGTCCTCATCTTTTCTTGTTCCTCAGAATCATTAAGAATAACCTGGAACAAAAAAAATCAAGTTTGGTCTTCAAGACTATGTCCCCTCAGTGCCCCATTGCTCAGTCAAGTCCAACATCAGAACCCAGAGCCGTGATCCTAGGATGTGGCTCAGTGCCTCATGGAGAAAGCAGAGGACAAAAATGAGCTCTCTAGTTGCTGAATATGACCCAGTAGCATCTCAGGAAAAACAGAAGTCTAGCATTACTTCTCTCACAGAAGAGCCCCAGCCATTTCTTCATACACACACACACGCGTGCACACACACACACCAATCCACAGGGTGCCTGGCCCAGTCCCCTCCAAGAGCACCTTATTCCTGGAGATGCCCAGGGCTCAGGCAAAGGGAAGCAGGGAGCAGAGTGCTGACATGACGAGGACACAGAATCTTGTTTACCTCCACGCTGTGCAGTTCAACAAGGGCCGTCTGTCCATCACTGGGAGATCTGGGACCCACACACACCAGCTGACCTCCTGGCCCAAAACTCACAGGCACGTGAGGGATGTAGAACTTCATGGGTGTCTTGGGACCAGCTGCCGAGATGTCCTCTGACCAACAGACACAGATGGACACTGTTAGCATTACTGCCACTGCTTTGCTTTACTTCAGAAATACTCCACAGACACACTTCTTTCCAAATTCCACCTGGGACCAAGATAAGATTCTGGATGGGCTGCATAACTAGAAGAAGCCCATGCTCCGAGTGAGATCTGAACCTCTGAGAATATGTCAGAATATAATGCAAGGAGTTGTTGGTTTGGTCCAAATGATAATGTACCAGGGCCAGACTCCCACAATGGTGACACGCTGGGAACTCTGGCTCTCATAGCCCCAGTACTCAGGGCAAGCCTCCTACATCCAGACCTTTGTGACCTGCCTTCGCTTTCCCAAACTGAACTCTGGTCTTTACTTTCTTCACCTATTACCTAAGAGTACCTCTGAGTGCCTCCTCTCCCAGCCTGATGATGGCTAGGGGCAGTGTTCCCTTCCAAGAATCAGCTATGATGCAATCTCCAGTACCAGAGAAAAGGGGGGAAATGGAGCCAAAGTTGGCCACTCTGCTCAGGAGACCTCCCTACACAAATGAGGCAGACAAATGGTCTGCTCTTGGAAATACAGGGCAAAGGTGACTTTCCAAGACATGTACCACCCAGCCCTCTTCTCAACAGACTCAGCCAACTCCTTTGATCACTTCAGTACCCACCAGCCTGAATTGGACGCCAAGCCGCTGCAGCCATGGGGTCATACAGCTCAGAGGCATCTGCCATGTACTGACTGAGCTCATAGCTGCTGGAGGTGAGACCAGACTCGTGCTGCTGGAGAAGGTTGGACTCCTCGGTCAGTGATGGCTGGAAATTAAAAACAACAAAACACATGGGAAGAATCAGAAGCACTTTCAGAGAGACGGTCCCCCCAAGTGTTTCTTCAAAGCAACAAAATGCAAATAAATATAATGAATGTGGATGTGCTGAAAGGAAAAGAAGGGATAATTCAATTGACAGGTGTTTGCTAAAGGATTCACTGTGGCCTAGTGGGAAGCGTGCAGGTCCTGGGGTCAGGGAGGCTGAATTCAATCCCAGCTTTGTCAATACCAAGTGCTGTGACCTTGAACAAGTGACTTAGACTCTCTGAGCTCAGGACCTTTATCTGCAACGTAGATCATCATACCTACCCTATATAGTTCAAGCACTTACTCTTGCAGTCATTCACCAACCGTTTAATGAGCACTTACTATGCTCCAGGTGCTATGCTTTCCCTAAGGATACAGGTGTACAAGAAATTCACGGAACTTACATCCTGAGGACTGTAAAACAATGGATGCAAACAATGGATACAAAAGCTCTTTGTCCACACTGTAAAGTGCTGTACATATGTATGGCTGCTGTTATTGTGTTGTTGTTACTGTTAGTCATAATAGGTGCCCCGCCCTGTGAAGCATCAGGTGTACAGAAGAAACTGTCCCCACAAATCATACAAATCTCATCAGGGATACAAAATTAATACAAGACTGTCAAAAATGAAGAGCTTGTCTCTGTAGTATGTTTGTAACTTTTCCATAAATCTAAAATTATTCCAAAATTTAAAGTTTATTGTAAAAAAAATTCAAGAGCTCCATTTTGTAACCCAGCTGGTACACACAGTAAGATTTTAGAAAAAAGAGATGGAAGAGTCAAGAAAAATTCCACTTTTCAGATCTGAATTAAAAGATTCTAGCAACTTCCCACTTCCTGGGTAAACCGAATTGCTAATCCACCGGGGTACCGGTGACAGCCTCTTCTCTTTCCTACCTTGGAGTGACTTGGGTGACATTTCCTGATCCAGCCAACTTGGCAAAAGAATGCAAAAGGGCCAGATCAGGGCCCCAGATCCAGAAGACTGAAACAGGGAGCAGGGAAAGGAAGAGGTGGGTGTAGAGGCTCTGCCAATTGGGGAGGAATGGGACCCCCTCAGACTGCTGGCCACTGGGGACCCCGCCCCCCAGGGCCCTGCTCTGCCCCTACTGACGAGGGCAGGTGTGATGCACTGTCACAGACCACCAGCCCCATGTCACTTCAGGTTACCTTGTTTTTCTGGGCCCCAGTTAGCGGACTCTCCAGAAGTAAGTCCCCAGGTCTCTCCTGTCCAGAGTTAGAAGCAGGATTGTCTTTATAAGGGTTCCAACGCTTAGATCTGCGGCAAAATGACAGGAGCAGGTGAGAGGGGGTCCAGGGCAGGCCAGCAAGGCTGAGCTTCTCTCTGCTGGAGGCTGTTCTGCTGCAAAGCGTGGGCAGGTGTCGGGGTGGCCCGTGTGTCGCAGGGAAAAGCCTTCTCCTCCATTTCTCCACCTCAGTCTATTAGACCAGAAAAACAGGAGCTCCTGTAGTTCATAGTACAGTCACTAGAAGTGGCCCCAAACCCTGCAGAGGAGGCTCGGTCTCTGTAGCCTGACGTCCTGGAATAAGTTAAATCAGAGCAGCTGGGTTGGTGAGTTCCAGGCAGGGTTAAGGCACCAGGTCTAAGGGCACCAGACAGGGGCTTGAACAAAATGCTGTTCCCTGCTCACCTTATCCCACAGGAGAGCCCATTCTCAGGGCACAGGAGGGGGCAGAGGAGAAGCACCCCAGCCCCAGGCAGGACCCAATCAGGAGAACTTCTGCAAGGCCACATCTGTTCCGAGGCCAACATAGAATTAAGGCCCTCCTCTAAGACGGACCTCAAGTAATCTCATAGGTTTTGGGAACCACCTCTCAGAATTAAGAATCCCTCCCCCTAGTGTCCATGTGAACAGCTGGTCCCAGCCAATCCAGGCTACTCTCACACCCCGGTGGCCAGAACAAAAGCAGACGGGCTTCTGAAGATGAGGGACCAGCACCGGATGACATAAGGTTTGCCTAACATAGCCTGCGTTTGGCTGAATCATGTTGAACCGGCCTCTCCTTTCACACTTACTGGAGCTGGGTCTCACTATTTGTTCCAAACGAACTATTCTGGTTTTCACGTTGGTGTTCATTCAGGTACTTTTGATCTCGATAATCTTCATGCCAGTTATAAGGACTCCCTTGCCTTGGCACTGCACCCTCAGAAAAAACAAAATAAAGACAGGTCACTTCCTATTCCTAAAAGTTCAGAAAGACACTAGCAAGCCATGAAGCTGAGTTACTGGAGCACAGCAGGTATAAAAACATACAATCATCCCTCTGTATCCATGGGGGGGATTGGTTTCAGGACCTGGGGAAGTTCAAGTCCCTTATATAAAATGGTGTAGTGTTTGCATATAGCCTATGCACACCCTCCATATACTTTAAATCATCTCTAGATGAATTATAATGCCTAATACAATGTAAATGCTATGTAAATAGTTGTAAATACAATGTAGGTGCTTATGCAAATAGTTGCCTCCAAGCAGCAAATTCAAGTTTTGCTTTTTCGAATTTTCTTTTCTTCGAATATTTTCAATCATCAGTTGGAGGCAGACCCGCAGATTCAGAGGGCTGACCGTATTTGCCAAATTGAGTAAAGTTGATAAGTAAAAGCTAACAGTGAAAGTCCATAAGATGCATCTCTCTGAACCAATTAGCACGGCTCTATACAATGGTACAACAGCGGGGATCCTATGTGTGCACACAGATGTTTGTGTTTTCAACGCTGAAACAGATTTCTCTTTGCTAGCAGGTCAGAAGATGCCTTTAGTACATACCTAAAGCCTTACTATTGGTGTAAGGTTTAAGTTCTTTTTTGTACATATCTGCCTCCCTCAGGGTAAATGATGGTCAGACTCATTACAGCCCAGCCACACACTTGATGACTTCACTGTTAAGAACTGACTTCACTGTTACTTGGTCAGAGGCTATAATCTTAGAAGAAAAATATGGATGAAGTACAAACTATCCACAATACTAGTAATGTAGTAATAGTTTCAGTGCCATCATCTACACGTACAAAGAAAAATGACTCTTTTCTATCTCTTCTTCTCAAGACATTTAGCAGTAGTGTCATTGCTGTGGCCTCATCTGGCCAAGAAAGAAGCAGGTGAGGCTGGGGCTCTACCTCAGCCGAGCAGGAGGCCCAGGGTGAGCCTCCGAGCACGGCCCCTTTGCCCTCTGCCCTATCCGACCAGCTGCACCATCCCAAAGGCTTCTTGGAGATTATTCCATACCTCTTTCTTCCCGCAGCTGCTGCGGGTGTCCACGGTAGTAATAACTTCCATAAGCATATTCTTCCCTTAGGGCTGGAGAGTGATAGCTTTGATATAGATCCTCAATGCCCGGCCTAAAGAATCACAAAGGCGGCCAGTCATTCAAGGATGAACATGGTAAAGAGAAAAACCAACGGAGAACTTGACAAACAAAACAACTTCAGAGGACAGAATTGTGACCCCCGTCTAGAATCTGCTCTAAAGCCACAGTTCATTCTGGATGCCATAACCAAAAAATCCAGAATCAGAGCAGGAGTAGGACCGTTGTGTCAGAACAACACTGCAATTTTTATAGCAAAACCATAGCCAAGTGTCTCATTCTCCCTCCCCATGATCCCTCTTACTCCTCCAACACACACACAAACAACAACACAAAATATTATCTGAGAAAACCCTGCTCTGACATCACCTTAGGAAACCCCTTCCCAAGAAGACTGTGTAAGTGCCCCATATACCACTGTAATTCCCATGCATATTATAGATGGCAATGAGATGAAAAAGTCAAGTTGGACCATCTTAAATCTGATTGCTTTTATTGCCTCTGTCCTTAACATACCTTCCTTCGAGAATTCAACAAAGGAACATCATGTTGTTAGTATCTTTATCAATTAATAATTCTTTACTATTTCATAGGGGCAGAATTCTTTACAATAATTGTCATAATTTCAACCCTAAATCTGGAGGCAGGAAAACATCACCCCACCTGAAAAAGTTAAAGTAGAAAATAGATGGCTTGCAACATTCCATAAAATATGAAGTCCAGGAGGAACTCCAGATTCTCCTAGAATTACCTCACTGAGACCTCTTCATTCTGAATTTGGAGCCTACAAGCTTGTATCTGCTTTCTCTGATTTTAAGTTCCCATTCATTCACTCAATACATTTTGTTTTTCTGTACCCATCACACTCTAGGTGATGTTCTAGGCACTAGGGCTCTTCTTGGTGCTGGTGGGTCAGTGCTAACCCTGGGTCAGAGTCTTCCAAAGAGGATAAGGAACTTTTTATAGAGATCCATAGGAAAAGCTTTTCCAGAGTCTACAAACATTGCCTTTTGTGATCCCAGAGTAAGAGGGTCTCATCTGCTGTCTTGAATTTCATCATTCTTTCTACCCTCTCCCCCCATCACCCAATCACATTGTGATGGCTTCTTTAAGAAGCTCCCCTAGGGGATAAAGAAAGGAAAATATTATATTTTCAGTCACCAAAATCCAATTTGGGAGAGGAAAGGGTGTAGCTAAGTCAGTGTAGTAGGGTGGAGAAGGAAAAAGAAGAAAAAGAGGAGAAATAAAAGGAAAAGGAACAAGGAAAAGAGCAATCTGTTTGGAAGCATTTAGGAGAGCTAGGTCAATTCCAAGCTCTAAACCCATACCTTGAATACAACTGACTGGGATAACCACCTTTATAACAGTCAACCCTGGACACAGGCTGATGCCATTCCCCAGGCCTGGACGCATAATGAGGCTGCTGGTGGTCTGCCCCAGGGTCCTGCTGTGGTTGGGGGCTCCTGCCCATGTCTTGTCTTTGATGGACCCTCTCTCCATTGTGCCAAGAGTGACGAATAGGCCGATAGTATCTATCTCTCTGAAGCCCTCGGTCTGGATCCCTTGATGGTGCTGGGGGCCTCCCTGCTGGCTGAGGCGGCCACTGGGGAACCCAAGGCTCCATCCCTGACCTTCTGAATTTCTCTCGTGTTTTGAGTCAATTGTGTAGTTATTTTATCTTCCTACAGACAAAACAGAAGGAAAAAAATTATCATCATTTTAGGCCTATATCCAAACATGAAGGTTAATTAGGTTTTGTGAAAGAAGCACCTATGGTCCTCAAAATCTTCTATCTAAAACAAACCACACAGGCACTGATACAGAGATATCTGAAAAAATCTCAAGGAGATATGTGAAATAAATAACAGGCTAGACAACTATACTGATGTTGCTATAAAAATTAAAAAGTATATTTGGAGCAACAATAGATGTGGGAGACATGGGAGAGAGAACAGTAATAGATGAAGCTCCAAAACACTATCAAAGTATCCCAGTTAAATACATGTGTGCTGGACTTCCCTGGTGGCGCAGTGGTTAAGAATCTGTCTGCCAAGGCAGGGGACATGTGTTCGATCCCTGGTCTGGGAAGATCCCACATGCCGTGGAGCAACTAAGACCACGCACCACAGCTACTGAGCCCGCGTGCTGCAACTACTGAAGCCCGTGCACCTAGAGACTGTACTCTGCAACAAGAGAAGCCACCATAATGAGAAGCCCAAGCACCACAACGAAGAGTAGCCCCCGCTCGCCACAACTAGAGAAAGCCTGCGTGCAGCAACAACGACCCAACACAGCCAAAAATAAAATAAAAATAAAATAAAATTTAAAAAATACATGTGTGCTCACATATTCCACCAGTAAATGTTTATTCAACACTTACTATGGAGGCCCTATTCTGTCATAGAAATAGAGTGGGCCTTAGACAGAGCTAGACCACAGTTCAAATCCTAACTCTGCCACTGATTAGCTAGTTAAATTTTTCAAGCCTTAATTTCCTTACCCATAAAATGAGGACCATAATGAGCTGACAGAGTCACTGTCAGAGTCAGAGATCCTTACATAAAGTGCCGAACTTGGCCCTCTGGCTGGTATACAGTAATTGTTCAATAAATAACAGTTACTGTTATCAGAGATAAAGATTAGGGTAGTGTGAGCAGCTGAAGACATTTCCTAAATAAAAAGGAGCTTAAAGTGACCTCAAGAGACATCTTTTCTGAATCCTTGAAGTCTTAGAAGAACTAGGCCCTATAATCTGGCCATTCCTGCCCCTGCTCCAGGGGAGGCAATGAGACGCAAGTTTGGGATTGCTTCCCTGACAAACTAGAGAGCCGTGTCTCAGTAATCTTCCTGGCTGGAGATTTTAAAACCTGGAAGTCTCCCCAGCATCAAACTGATTTTCTCCACTTATGCTTCAAAATGGGAAATAGCTCCAGAGGACAAGATACCTTCCAAGCTTCTCTGCTTGTATCACAGAGCAGCACCTGCGTCCAGCTGCCCCCAAAGAAAAAGCACACATCACACCTTACTGCTACTCAGGAGTCTCTCATGTCAGAATACATAGCTCAGTCACACCCCATGTTTCTTCCCCCTTGGGAACTATTTTACGTTGAAAAGTTCTGATCGGATCCAGTCAACTTGTTCCCACTCCTGAAACTCCCAGCCCAATATAAAAATGAATATCAGAACAAAAGGTCAAAGGGTGTGTGTTGAAATCAAGATGTCACACTGCTCGAACGCTGCGGAGCCAGGGTCCACAGCTATGAGCCGAGAGCTGTAAGCAGAACGTACCAGAAGAACAAGGCACAGAAGTGCCTTCCACCTCAAGAGCAATCCAGCTCAGGAAAACTTGCACCTTCCTTCCCGTGTCAGCCCACTTTCTTGAAAAAGTCAGGTGCAATGAGAGCCTTTTCCAGCAAATCCCAGCAGAGGCCAAATGCCCCGGACACAGTGAAAGGCTAAACAGGTCTTTCCTGAAGGCCCACGGAACTTGATAGCATTTGGACACAAGGAATTTCAACAAGAAGAAAGCTTCTTCCACCTTGTCCCCAGATATTTTCACTAGACAGCCCTTCTCCGACTGCAAAGGCGCAATACCCAGTCCCTTTGCCAAAGTCAACTACAATTGATTTTCGTTGCCAAGATATCAACCCCAGCAGGTTAGACCTCAGGTTACAATTAAGGACCCCAAATGAAAAGTACCTAAGATTCTCCAAATGAAGGCATTACGTCTACAGTGACAAGTCATACTCACACATCACATAAATGACCTTCCCTGGTCCCGCTAAGGTCAGTATTGCCTTTCCTAATTTGACAGCACAGCAAGTACAGCCAAGACAAAGCAAGCAAGGGCGCTAGCATTCCCACACACCTGCTCTGACGGCTCTCCACCACCTTCCCTCAGCGCAGCTCCAGGAGTGTCTGCTCTCCTCCTGGACGCTGTCAAAGTCCAGGTGCCACATCTACCAAGACCTACCTAGCCCTCAGATCTACAGTCTGTCAGCTACCTTTGCCACGGCCTTCATGGAGCCGATCCATGAGGGCAAAGTACAGCGCAGCTCCCCCAGTCGGCCAGACCCGGCTTGGAGTATTTGCTCACAACCCTGTCAGAGGCTGCTGCTTCTGTTTGCCTGGTCGTGGGCTGAGCCAGGTTCACTCACATGTGACATGTGACAAAGCATCCAGACCCCCACAGCAAACAAGGAGCAGAGACCCGAGGGAGAGGAAGTGCAGAAAGCCCTGAGGCAGCCTGACCTGGAGAGAAGAGCATCGCCTATGGGTTGTGAACTCCTGGCTCGGCCACGAGTGGCTCTATCGCTCAACCTCTCAGCTTCTCCTCTAAAAGGGGAATAACAGTACTTAGCTTATGAGCGTCATCATGAGGAGTCCAGGCAGACCTCAGAGATATTGCCAGTTCGGTTCCGGACCACTGCAACAAGGCGAGTCACACGAATGTGTTGGTTTCCCAGGGCGTATAAAAGTTACGTTTACACTGTACTGTAGTCTATTGAAGTGTGCAATAGCATTATGTCTAAAAAACAATGTACCTTAATTTTAAAATACTTTGTTGCAAAAAAAAAATGCCAAAACAATTACAATAATAACATCAAAGATCATTGATCACAGATCACCAAAACAAATGTAATAATAATGAAAAAGTTTTAAATATTGCAATAATTACCAAAATGTGACGGAGAGACACAAAGCAAGCGTTATTGGAAAAACGGCACCGACAGACTTGTTTGACGCAGGGTTGCCACAAACCTTCAGTTTGTAAAAAACACAGTAAAGTGAAGTGATATAAAACAAGGTATGCCTGTAAATGTTGGCAAAGTGGCACATGATATATAATTATGTATGCTCTTTAAATAAGTATTATCTTTTCCTTTCAAAAGAGATGAGCTAATTCTACTGGTTGAGGCAGGCAGAGTACTCACTGGTGGGTAGTAAATGCCCAGTTTGGGTTTTTCTCATTCGTGTTTCTCTTCATTGGATTCTGGTTGTGCATCAATTGTGTTATCTAGATGGAAGGCAAATTTAAATGCCCAATATTGAACTGAAGGCACTGAGAAGTTTTCTATTACAAGAAAATAATTTCTTCGTTTGAAAAATACATTTCTTCAGGTAAGTACAGAGTAGCTCATGTCCACTTTGGAATTAATATTTTAAAAGTCAGCAAATTATCATGCTGTACACCTTAAACTTATATGTCATATGTCAATTATATCTAAATAAAGCTGGGGAAAAGTATAAATAAAACTCAGAATTTGCTCTAAAAATGCTCAAATCGTTTATTCTTTCTTTCAACAAACACTGAGTCCTTATTATGTATCAGGATTTGACACACATAGACATGAAGGACACAGCCCTTGGTTCTAAAAAGCTTCAAGCAAATTAACTTCTCATGTTGTTATTAGTCCAGGGAAGACCGCCACAGTTGGTCTCATGGTCAGATAGGGTAAGGTACCGAAGCTATAAGATTTTGTCACGGCCCTACAACTGACTCCTAGGACCTGACAACTGAGTGTAGAATTCTCTGACTCTGGGTCATGGTTTCTTACCCCACTGGTGAGGTTTGGCTCACTAATGGCTGCACTGCCATTTTTAATCCTCCTGGGAAGAGGTACTGGAGAAGGACACACACATTGACAGCAGGAATCAGAACATGGTTGATTATGACACAGACTCAGATATCAAATTATCTGTCCCAATATCTCACAATAACATTCAGAAAAACCTGATGTAACTCTTTTGGCTTATAACATGACATTAGTCCTGCCCTATAACACCAGCTACATTACTGAAATGTTGACTTTGGAAGATACCTTACAGGTTATTTTAGCAACTTCACTTCATTGGTAATAAAACTAAGATCCAGAGAGATGAAGTGATTTACCCAACGTTGCAAAGCTAACTAGAAGCTCAGTTAAGATTATACTGATGTACTGGACCTGCCTTGCATCAGGCTTACAAGAGCTGATTATAAAATATTCAGGAATTGTGTGAGCCAGTAGTTAAACCACTGATAATTTGAAATCCACCACAGTGAGAGTATCTACACCACAGAAATTGGCAAGTGCTACAAAGCCAGGTTGTTGTTGTTTTTAGATAATCAGTTTATCGGCATAATGATTACAACTCCTAACTCCTATTCCAGTGTTCTTTCAACCACAGAATTGTCATTCTTTTACAAGCCTTCATTGCACATCTCTGGTTTAAACATCTAGCTCAGTTATTCCAAATGCTCCTTTGTGACATCCCAAAGCATCCCTAATTATCTCAAGTGTTATTATGAAACTCTTCAAACACTCACCAACCAAAATTAATTTTAATTAGTTTTAATTATTTTATATAGACATATGGCATACCACAGTTATATGGGTCATGGAATGAAATAGATCGTGTGGGATCTCACCACTCCAAAAGGTTTGGGATTTATCAGTCCCTGCCTTCCCCAGCCCCATATATCAACAGTTACTAAGTCTTTCAACCTGGCAACTCAAGTCTTCCTGGTTCCTAAGAAAATTCACTCAGTTTGAGAATACATTAGAAGCTCATCCCCGACAGGAGTTGGGCTAAAATTGGTCTTGTCACCTCAAGTCCTGGCTGCGGTGCCCTGGCATGATCCCACAGGCTCCCACATGCTGGAACAGTTATAGTCTTCACATTATCTCTTCCCCAAGTGTCCTGTCCTCTTGCCTGATTCCTACTCTGCATTCCAACTATCCACTGGAATTGGAGCCCTGGCCAGTTGCTAATTGTTGTGAATTACCTTTCCCAGTCCCTGCCACCCTTTCCAAATGTCAGACCACTAAGAGGATCTTGCTTCAACCAGTAATAACTACCCTAGTTTGACATCTATCTAACGAAAGCATCATCACTGCTAATGATGTTGCTAATCTCTTCCCACCAGAATAGTGCTGATAGATGTGAACACTCACCTAGATCTAGGTCAGGTTTGCCACGAATTCGTGAGCACTATAATTTAATGACTGTTGACCCTTGCAAGGGAGAGCTCAGCAGCTAAGACATCCCCCAGGCTTGACCCCATTCCTTTACTAAAAGTAAAAATTTAGGAAACAAACTGAGAGGCCCTATGTCAACAGATGAACAGTAATTATTTGTCTGGGTAATGGGATTGAGGGTGATTTTATTTTTCTCTTCTTGTTTGTCCATATTTTCTTACTTTTCTACAATAAACTTACATTATTTTAAAAGACAAAATCAACTAGCATTATTTTTGATTAATACTATATCCAAGGCAAGATTCCTAGGTCAGAGGTTATATTTTTGTTAATTTTTATAAATTTCTTTCTAAAAA
Source organism: Balaenoptera borealis (assembly GCF_965194805.1). NCBI lineage: Eukaryota > Metazoa > Chordata > Mammalia > Artiodactyla > Balaenopteridae > Balaenoptera > Balaenoptera borealis. The sequence continues at coordinate 52,646,347 of NC_138860.1, read as the reverse complement.
TATTATAGCAATTTATACCCACACCAGCAATGCATGAGAAGACCTTTCTTTTTTTTTTTTAAGTTTTTTTTTTAACATCTTTATTGGGGTATAATTGTTTTACAATGTTGTGTTAGTTTCTGCTGTATAACAAAGTGAATCAGCTATATGTATCCATAAATCCCCATATCCCCTCTCTCTTGAGTCTCCCTCCCACCCTCCTTTTCCCACCCCTCTAGGTGGTCACAAAGCACCGAGCTGATCTCCCTGTGCTATGTGGCTGCTTCCCACTAGCTATCTGTTTTACATTTGGTAGTGTATATATGTCCATGCCACTCTCTCACTTCATCCCAGCTTACCCTTCCCCCTCCCCATGTCCTCAAGTCTATTCTCTACGTGAGAAGAACTTTCTGAACATTCTTATCCACACTGGATATTCTTTTTAATATTTGCCAATTAAAGGATGAAAAATAGCAAAAAAAAAAAAAAATACTATATCCAAATGTGGTGTTGTCATATCAGTAACTAATTACACACTCATGTTGCTAAAATGGAGCAGTGACTCCCCAAAGCATCCAAGATTGGTCGATTGTGCTCAGTCTGCTCTTCTGGAAAGACGACTCTGGAAGTCATTCATTCACTAAGCAAATGTTTTTTGAACACCCATTATATGCCCAGCATAGTCACTTGCACTGGGGATACTGAGATAAATGGCATATAATCCTTGCCCTAGCTTTCAGTCTGGTGGAGCAGTAGAAATTCAAATATGCAATCAATATGCAATGCAATCATTATTCTAATGGGTATAATCACTACTTTTTCAAATAGGAGGAAGCACAGGGGCATGTGCAGAACTAGAAACAGGGAGATGTGCTGTTCAAGGTTACCCCACAAACAGGCAAGACCAATGAATACCTCAACTAGAGCAACTGCAAAGAGGCTGGAAGAGAAGGAACAGATATATGAATATAAAGTAGAATCAACATGAATTGACACTCTGTTGAATGTAGAAAATGAAGGAGAAGGAAAAGTCAAGGACAATCTCAAGTTTTCAGGCTATAAAGACAGGACCACACTGCTCCTTTCAGGGATAATCATCTTGGAAGAGGGGCCAGTTTGGTGGGAGAAGATGACAACTTCAGCTCTGAACATGCTAATTGTGAGGGGCCTGTGGACAGAGGTAAGTGTGGTCAGTGAGAAGTCAGTTTTAAGAGTGTAGAGCTTAAGGAAGGGGTCTAAGGAGAGAGACGTGGTGACTGAAGCCACAAGTATGGGTAGTATTGCCTAGGAAAAGCTTGAAGTTAGAAGAGAAGTCCTAGGAAGAAGTTCTGAGGAATAGCAACATTGAAGAGCTGGACACAGGAAGAGGGGCCTGTGAAAGACCACAGTGAAGTGCCAGGAGGTGGGCAGAAAGCCAGGAGAGGATGGTGGCCCAGAAGGCAGGGGAGAGGTGATGGCTTCAGAAATGGGCACGTGGTCAACAATACTGACAATAGGAGAAATACTGAGAGAGGCAACAGTGAAAGTGTTCTCCACACACTGGGTTTACCACCGAGGAGGTTTGATGATCATAACATGAACAATCTCAGTAGAACTATGGTCAAGGGAGTGAGGAATTAGACACAGAAATCACTTATACAGCGAATGAAAAGTAAGGAAAAGGAGAAAGCAAGTAGAGTTACTCTTTCGAGAAGCCCGGTTGTGAAGAAAAGGGGACGATAGCCGGGACTACTATGAGGCACTTGGGATTGAAGAATTGGTTTAGGGTGGACAAGATGAAAGAGAGTTATATGCTGATTCATACGGAGACTGGAGATACAGAAAGCAAATACAATTACTGAAGGAATAAATCTCAAAAGAGGCTGATCACATGGGACCCAGAGTATAGGAGCAAAAGTTAAGCCTAGCTAAGAGGAAGGGCATCTCTTCCTCTGAGAAAGAGATAAAGGGGGTGAAGATGGGCATGGATGGAGGCAAGTCTGTACAAAAAGGGACTGGATACTGAGACCTCTCTGTGGAGTAGACTGCTAGAGATCAGGGTGAGCATTTAGAGAGAGACCTGAGAAATGTGATGAATGCTTCGATTGGTCCGTGTGGAAACTGGGAGTGGGCTTTAACCAGGAACATGTCCTCAGAGGAACAAGTAGGCAGGAAGCGCAGCTGTTATTGGACCCTTAGACAGATTTGAAACTCCATGGGGACATCGAGCATCTGTGTTTGGTCCAGGCTATGACCACAGTGCCTAGCACGGTGCCCAGTGTGTGATAAGAGCGCAATAAAGATTTTATTTATTAATGAATGGACATCTGAAATTTATAGCAGCAACAGCCTTACTGCAGATCGTATCCAGTAGTTTCCACAGCCTGAGTATAGAATTAAACTCTAACAGGGAGTTCCTAGAGAAAGTAAAAGGGAATGTTGAGGCAGTGAGTTAAGAGGACTGACCACAGAGTGGTTAAAGGTATGCCATGTGGGTCATAAATGAGACAGAAACACAAATTCTCTGCATACCTTGTTAAACTGAGGTCCCTAGAAATACTTAAGAGGCCCTCTCCAATAGGACAGTGAAAGAAAAACATTCAATCACAATTCAAAATAAAAAACCTTAGTTAAAGTGGGACTGACAGGATAATGCCTATACCCGCCTTTCCAAAAATATCTGATACACTGAGATGCTTTTTAGTCAGCCAGCATCTCATAGCTCTGACTCCAGGAAGGAGACCTGGGGAAGGTTTAGTGCCGAGCAGCCTCTTGACTCCAGCAAAGTCAGACCCTGAAGCCAGCCTTGAAGATCCGGAGCTCATGGCCTTGGCCAGGGATTGGCCACCAAGGCTCCGCCCCTTCCTTCCGGTAAGCTGGGTGGCAGGCGAGAGGCAGAGCAGCATGTGCCTGTCAGCAGTTCCATTATCAGGAAGGACGAGTGCCAGGAAAACATGGTCTAAGGGCCAGAGACAATTAGCCTGGCACAGGCATCACAAGCTACTCATGCCAATTCTGGGACTGTTGCTCTCACCACAGTCCTAGAAGTGAAGGTTTGGTTACTTTATTGGTTTCCTACAGGACCAAGGAACTCTGTTATGTGAGCCCTGACAAAAGGGGTCCTTTAAATGCCACCCCTGTGGCTGCCTGCACACCTGCGCCCCCGATTCCGCCTCTGCTGCCAGGCGCTAGAGAAGGAGGGTACCACTCATGAAGACAAAGGCCTCCATTCTTCCTTATCAGCCCTGGGCTGGCAGAGGGGGCCTCACTCTCTCCGCTCTTTGCCCCTCCCATTTTATTGATGCCCCCTGAACCAGGATGAGTGCGGTGGCAGTTGGATGCTGCTGTGACTTTTAACCCCACATCAAGCTCCATCAGGCAAAGGTGACTCATGCACCTGCTAAACGAAATAAAAGGCTATAAATGCTGGGAGTGTCCTCCGAGCCCCCAAAGCCAATAGGAGGTAAGCAGAATAAGGCTACCAGAGTGTGAAACTCAGCCCCACTATCTGCTGGCTGCAAGAAGTTGAGCAAGTTATTCTGTATCTCCTTTTCTTCCTCTATAAAATGGGGATGACAATAATAGAATTTTTCTCAGAGAGTTATTGTTTAAGAGTAAAATTAGGTTAATAAACTACAAACTATCTGACATATAGTAAATGCTCAATAAATGTTAACTGTTACCATTTCCCTGAAAATGCTATAAAGTGCTTAGGAAGCGTTCTGTACAAGTCATCAGTCAGGAATTAATTGATTATCCATTACTGCTCTGAAATCCACAACTCCTCCTTCACATTTAACCCAGTGTCCCCACTGAACCATGAGATCAAGGGAAAATTGAGAATCTATGTCTCATAACTACATAACGACAAAAAAGAATGGGTTAACGTAAAAACATCAGAATTAGAAACTTCACGAAAATGCAGTCCTATGCTTCTCACTCTGGACTACTTGTAGCCCCAGGGACAGTGCAGGATGCCACAGGATCAGCACTAATTTTATTTTATAAGCTATTTAAAATATTATTTTAATTTTTAACAAACACAAATATTGTACTATTGAATATTATGGAATAAAATTCAAATTTGTATTAATTTTTACAACAATGAGAAACTTCGAAAAATGTTTGTACTTGCAACGGGACAGGTACACACACACACCACACACACACACACACACACACACACACACACACACACACACACATTCACATATACATCCCCTGCACCCCCAGGAATCACTCCCTGCCATTTGATGGAAATGTTTGAGAGACACATTCCGAACAAGAGCAGACATTCAGACATGTAACTGATGAGCTGGAAAAAATCTCTGGAAGGAATCCATCCCTGCAGGTGAAGCAGTGTCTAAGCCAGGGAAACTCAGGCCAAGGCATACAGCTCTTTGATTTACAGACCTGTAGCACTCCAAGCTCTCCACTGCTGGATAAAAATCCTCTATTATATAAGATTCTACAGGGTACCCAGGAGGCCAGTGACTCTCCCAGTTTACCTGGGACAGGAAGCGTTTGTTCTCCAGTTAAGGTACATTCTCAGACTCCTAATATAAACACACCCCAATATTTTAGAGTCAAGATACTCTTCCTTGATGGTAACACACATGCATGACTCAGACTCATTTAAACTCTTTGAATAGGGGGAAATGTCACGCCACTCAGCCTCCTTCTCCTCTCCAGGTTACATGGTCCCAATCCTGCTATGTTTCCTTGTACAATTTCCTTTCCTCAATCATTTTGAAGAGTAGCAAAGGCCCAGGGGAAAGGAAATAGGAATTGAAACCTGGATTTAGTTTTAGCACTGCCAGTTCCCAGCCATGTGCCTTTGGAAAACCATCATTCAGTCTCTATGAGCCCCAGTCTCCTCCTCTTTCAAATAAAGTCTAAAAAGTATGTCACAGGGCTGTGATGTGGATGAAATGAAATGTTACATGGAAAAACACCAAAGTGCCTGTTAAATAGAGGTTTGCAATAAATCTCTTTGCCTCTTCCTCTTCTGGGTTCCTTACCTGCTGTTAAACGGGTAACAATCTAAACTGTAGGCAAAGCTCACGAGTGTGGTACAGTATAAGGGTTAAGAGCTCAGGTTTTGCAGTCCAAATTGGATTTGAGTCCCAGAGCCTCCCCTGACTAGCTGTGAGACTTCAAGCAGGTTACTTAACCTCTCAGGCTAAGTGTTCTTATTTGTTAAGTGATTGTATAATAATGGATATCTTCAGAAGGTTGTTATGGGATAAATGAGACAAAGTACTGTTCATGGCATGTAGGAGGTGCACAGTGAATATCTGATTCTAGATGAATGCACGAGCTAGGAAAAGCACGTGGCACAGCGCCTGCACATAGGAAGTGTTCACCACGTGCTTGTCGCCAGTGTTGTTGTGTAAAAGAACATAGCAGGAGAGTTCCCTTCTGGGTTGTTCAGGGTATATGTTCTTATGTTCTTTTATCATTGCTGTTCATATTTAACTTTTATCTTAGCTATTCTTTATTATTGACTTAGAATCTAATCTTAGGTTATTGTTTTTAATTTTTCTCCTGCCCTCTCTCTCATCATCATAATCCACTGCATTCATAGCTTGTCTTCCCCAGTGGTGGGCATCCTTGGCTCTTTATCTACATTACCCAGTGGTATTGACAGAGTTTGTCCATTTAGAGGGCAATGAAAGTGAGACCAGAAAGGGTAAGGGATTTCACTAAACTCAGGCAGTGTCAGTATCAGTCACCAAGTGGAGGAAAATCAATTACAGGACTTCTAGTCAAAGCTTTGTCCAGAAAAACATACTGGTTAGTAATAGCCATGTGATATATTTAATACAAAAATGCAATTATTTAAAAATCTATTCCATAATCTTCAAAGCTATTAGTCACTGTAAATAGGTTAATTCAACTTGACATATACATAGGCATATATATATTCATAAAAACAGAAACTCAAAGCTTAATTTCTATATTTCCTCCTTGTCCCATTTGTCAGTCAGTAAAGGCGCATATCACTTTGCTGGTTCTACTCCTCTGCCCAATATTCCACGTACAGAAATAGCCCGTGTGTGCACAGCGTGAGTGCATACACGTATTTTAGTGGCACTCACATTCTTGTTCTCTCAGCCTGGAATAAGTGACTGCAGATATAGCCAAGATCCCCAGGAGTGCTGTTCTAATGCTGAATTTAGCACATCAGGGCAATTTCCATAGGAGCCACTTATGATGTCAAAAAACGAAGCTCAAACTTCAGTTTCTGGAGGACACTGAAGGGCACGACAAGCTGATGGAGAAGTTTCTTTTCTAAGCATAAATGTCTGCAGTCATCACAAGGGAGATGGCCAAAGTTCATTATTTTCTGGGAGCAGCCCATAAATGAATGTTATAGAGTCTCTGCATGCTGAGTAAATACTTACTGCCTTTCCCAACATTGCTTCTGTGACATTTCTGTACAAGCTTCCTAAGAATACTTCCTTTTTCACTAAAGATGCGATACTTTCTATGCTCCACGACATCGTGACACTATGACACCATGTCTTAGTGCTGGTCCAAATGTCGTTCATTGGATGGATGAGGTCACTGAATGAATCTGACAGGGTTATATAGCCTTACCCCTGGGAGAATTTTTTTAAATTATTTCCTTCATTCAATAAATAATATTTTAGACAAATATTAATTTATTATTCATTGTAATAAGAATATTTTCTCCTGTATGAGCTAGCTCTCCACAGTCTCCCTAAAAAAGGTGCTAAGGGGACTTCCCTGGTGGTGCAGTGGTTAAGACTCCATGCTCCCAATGCAGGGGGACCGGGTTTGATCCCTGGTCAGGGAACTAGATCCCACATGCATGCCGCAACTAAGGAGCCCTCCTGCCGCAACTAAGACCCGGCACAACCAAATAGAAATAAATTAATTAATTAAATAAATATTTTTTTAAAAAAGAATGAAATACTACAAGACTCACTCTTCTTTGAAGAAAAAAAAAAAAAAAAAAAAAAAGCTGCTAAGCCCCAGGACTACGTAGAAGGAAACCAAAAGAATCTTGGTTCCTATTTAATAACCAAGAAATGGGTGAGAAACTGAGTACTTCACTCATCATGTATTTATTGAGTGCCTACTATGCGCCAAGCATTGTCATAGGTGTTAAGTGCAGGCCACAGGAAATGACCAAGGTGAGATTGTTCCTTATCCTCTTGGAGTTTACTGCAGACAAGGTAACAGGCAACACCAATGATCAGTGCTAAGAGAGGATGGCAGTAAGAAACAGATGAAACACACAGCAGAGGTGCCAAACCTAGTCAGAGAAGGCTTTCCAGCAAAGAAAGATGTCTCAAAGGAGACCTGAAGGATGTGAGTTCATTAGCCTGGAAGGAGGGAAGGGAGAGCAAGAGAGAAGGTGATCCCAGCAAGAGGATGGATATGATAAGGGCTCAGAGGTGAAGGAGGGCCTGTGCACTCAGCACATCATCCGTGGGTTTTATATTCAGTGTAGCTAGAGGCTAGAATGCAAAAAAAGTTACTATAGACTGAATATTTGTGCCCCCCCAAAATTTGCATGTTGAAACCTAATCCCCAATCTGATGGTATTTGTGGAGACTTTGGGGGGTGATTAGGTCATGAGGGCAGAATCCTCATGAATGGGATTAGTGCCCTTATAAAAGAGACCCCAGAGAAATCCCGTGCCCCTCCTTCCATGTGAGGACACAGTGAGAAGACGAACCAGGAAGCAGGCTCTCACCAGACACCCAGTCTGCCAGCACCTTGATCTTAGACTTGCCAGTCTCCAAAACTGTGAGAAACAAATTTCTGTTGTTTATAAGTCAGCCAGTCTATGGTACCACGTCATAGCAGCTTGAATGGATAAAGACAGAAGTGATGAGGGCTGAGACTGAAGAGACTGTCCTAGCTGCCTCCGCCAGGAAGTAGAGCAGAGTGTAGCCCCAGCTGTCCCCAGTACCCAGACAGTTTGCACAAAGTGTGGCAAACATGTGCTATTTCTGCCTGCCCTGCATCCTATCCTCCAGCTTCTGGTAATAAATCATTAGTTTCCCTTTGATGAGCTTCCCTGCCCCCTCTCAGTTTATACAGCATGTATGCGACTGACCCCACCCCTTGTTCTATGAATGGACGCAAAATTCATACCTGACAGTAAGAGTCCTGCAGCTCCCTGGCCAAAGTGATTAATTTGGCAGTTAGCAGATGTCCAGGGACATGTCCAAGAAGCATGTTCCCAGAACTTATGCTTGAACTACTGGGAACGAAGTGTGCTTCCCATTGGGTTGACTGAGGTGATAGAATATCAACCTGGAGCTGCAGGCAGCCATCTGTCCCCCATTCATTCACCCAGTAATAGTTTCTTGAATAACTACTATGTGCCTCATGCTGTTGTAGACATTAGGGACACAGAAATAAAGGACACAGTTCTGTTTTTTAGGTTTTCACCATCAACTGGAAAGGCAAATAAATTAATCACTTTAGTTAAAAGTGATAAATGTTACATAGATTATTATATGATCACAGAAGGGCAGCCAACTCAAGCAAGTCCTCCTAGGGGGGAAAACGCTCATTAAACCTTGTTAGATAATTAGGACTTAGTCAAGTGAACTGAGGCATGGGGGTGGTTCCAGAAGAGCAATCAGTAAGTTCAAAGGCATGGAGGGGAGGCCCAGCTGGACAAGCTCTGATGACCCACCATATTCAATCAGTCTGGAAGATAATGCCCTTTCAGGGGAGTGGGAGAAAGGAGGCCAGATGGCCAAACTGGGACTGAATGGTGAAGGCCTTGGATTTTTGCTGAAGACTTCAAGGGGCTTCTAAAAGATCCAAAGCACAAGTGACATCATCAAGTTGGAATTTTAGAAAACCAGACAAGTCACAATGTAGAGAACAGCTTGGGGAGTGCCAGACTGTGGGCAGGGTGAGCCTTAAGAGGCGGTCACCATCATCCTCCTTTTTAAAGTGAATGCAAACCAAACTAAAGCACTGGTGGAAGAGAAAAAGTGAGCAGGAGGTAGGTGTCAGATTCAAGAGAAAACAAGGAAGCAGAATAAATGGGATCTAGAGGTTCACTGTATTTACGCAGCTCTGGCCTTGTGATGGTAGATGGTGATGTCCCTGATCAAGATTGAAGTGCATTTTACTGGAAGAAGCAGATTTTCTGAGGAAAGGTAAGTTCTGGTTGGACCATAGCAAGTTGAACTGCTGTCTGCAGGACAATATACTTAAGGGTGTCTCAGGCAGTGAATATGAGTCAGGAGCTCCTGAAAAAAGTCTGCAGGGACACACATGTGGTGGGTGGTGTTCATTTGTTTATACATTGCTTCTTTCCTGAAGATTTGTATGTGCTTTGATTTACATGTTATCAGCACACAAGTCATAATTAAAATCATGGATATGAATGAGATTGGCAAGGGAAAGCACAGGCTTCAAAATTTTTTAAAAATAATAATAATTAAGGATAAAATGCAGAGAATGAGAAGTTCATGAAGACTAAGAAGGCAGAGTCATAACAGCATCAAGGAAGACAAGGGGTCAAGACAGAGGAAGAGTAAAGAGAACAAAAACAGTAAGAGATCAAGTTACATAAGAACTTGACAGTAGGGAGGGACCATGAGTGGTTGTCCATTGGCTGGTTGGTTGGTATAAAATGGGAGACACTCGAACATGTTTTTACCTATGGTGGAAAGACAGTGTAGAGGAGAAACTAAAGAGATGGGAGAATAAGAGAAATGAGTGATGGATGTGGTGGGCGGGGACTTCCCTGGTGGTCCAGTGGTTAAGACTCCACACTTCCACTGCAGGGGGCACGAGTTTGATCCCTGGTCAGGGGAACTAAGATCCCGCATGCCATGCCCTGTGGTGTGGCCAGAAAAATAAACAAATTTAAAAAAAAAAATTTTTAATGCACACACACACGAAAAATAGAGAAGGCCAAGGGGAATGGAGCTCATAGCCCAAGAGAAGAGATTACTCAGGGGTCAAAAAGTACACTTCTGCCATTGAGAAGGGAAGGAGGCAACAAGGAATGTATGAATGCCCATGTGGATAATTTTGTGAGCTAGGCTAGGCAAGGCTGATAGAAAAAATATACATACTAATTATGCTAAAGAAACTGACTTTATCCTTCATTCTATTAAAACATGTTAATGAGACACCCACAATTTCCAAAGCTAAAATTGACTGAGCTGATTTTGCTGGGTTTCAGGAAGCTGAGGATGTATCACACAGTCCCCAGTGGTTGGTATTTTCTATTATTTTTCTTTTCTTTTTTTTTTTTTTTTTGTGTATTTTCTATTCTACTGGAAACCACGGTCTGGCTTATTTTTGACTCAGTTTAATATCTTTCAAGCTGTAGCCTGTGGGTCACACTTATTTTAAGAAATTTCATTTTCCTTAGTGTCAGGCTCTTGTGTCTTTGCTCCTCAAAAATCAGCAGCAGTTGGAAAAGTACCTGTTCCAATCGGTAACCATTTGAAAATAGATATTTAAGGTGAGTCTGTGTGGAATTGCTACCTTTAAGACATCTTTCTCAGATACAATATTTCCTCCTATTAATATCATATCATATGTGGGCCCGTCCAAGAAGGATCCTTCAAGTTTCTGTTACAGAAAAATCACCATTTGATAGAGCCTGGTGGGTGACATGTGAGATCTATTTCATAAATAAAACACCCGTTCCCAAATTGGATGTGGAGCAAATTCAGTGCTATGTAAAAAGCTGTTCAGCAAGGGAGAAACTCACACTAGATGAGGAATCAATTACTGATGGGGTTATCCTTCCCACCCATTCATTTTATAGCACATAAACTGAAGCCCAGAGTGCCATATGGTTAATGGGATCAATGCCAGGACCCGAATCCAAGTCTCCTGACTCCCCATCCACTGTTCATCCCTCCTCTCATAACATCTGTTTTTCCTGCTGGGCAGCAAACTCCACTGGGCCAGGGACCCCTTCCATCTTGTTCACTTAGGTGTCCCCAGCATAGAGGTAACAATCAAAAATATCTGTTAGGGGCTTCCCTGGTGGCGCAGCAGTTAAGAATCCGCCTGCCAATGCAGGGCACATGGGTTCGATCCCTGGTCCGGGAAGATCCCACATGCCGCAGAGTAACTAAGCCCGTGCGCCACAACTACTGAGCCTGCGCTCTGGAGCCCATGCTCCACAACAAGAGAAGCCACCGCAATGAAGAGTAGCCCCCGCTCGCCGCAACTAGAGAAAGCCCGCCTGCAGCAACAAAGACCCAACGCAGCCAAAAATAAATAAAAATAAAATAAATAAATTTTTTAAAAAAATCTGTTAGTAAGTTAACCACACTCAGGGTGGACCACTGTTGGTCTTTGTGAGGTTTCATGAAGAACTGAGCATCAGAGTAAATGGTCTCAACAGAAAGAAAAAAAAAAAAATCACCGACCCCTAAACACATGGTTTAGAAACTCTGAAAATACCAGACACTGAAGACATGATTTCCAGGGTGGGAGCCTTGGGAACAGCAGCTCAACCTCAGGATCCGTGCCAGGGCTTCATTTGTCACTGGGTTGGCAGGCACCATGCCCCTAGTCATCTATATACCTCGAGAACAGAAGTTTCCACCATTGCCTCTAAGTCAGCTTTAACCAGCTTGAATCCACCTTAAAATATTTAACAGGCTCTCTCCTCTCCCCCAAAACACTGTAACTGCTAAGCCTCCTATCATCTTCCCATAACCAAACCTGCCTAAAATTTTTATGTAAGTTGAAATCACATGTCCTTTTGCACATTAGCAATGCACTCTATCCCACAGGGGACAGCCCCTGCCAGAGTATGCAGGTACTTCAAGGAGTTAGGACTTGAAAGTGGCATTAGCCACAGTTGAAGTTTTGTTTTTTTTTTTCAAGCAAGACCCTGTGAGTTTCTTCGTTTTGCTGAAAACCATGTGCTGGCTTGAAACTTTCTACTCTGGTTAAGACAAAATGTTTCTCAAATGAATCTGGTAGAAGGGTCTCTAGTGGGAATTGTATTCCCTCTTCAGTTTGAGTTTGGTTTAGGTTAATTGGTTAATGGTGAAAATAAGTACTTACATCTTTTGCCCCTAAATCAGGAGTTGCTGCTGCTGCTTCGGCTATATTCCAACATGACAGCCCGCTGTTACTCACAACTGGCAGACACTGTAAAGCATGATGCCACGTCAGCTGCCCAGAACCTTTCTGCTTCAGCAACAGTTTCCCAACGGAATGATTTGTGTGTAGATCCTGAGGCTGGAAACATGATCTGACCACCATATTGAGAAGGTCTCAGTAAAAGAGCTCACTACCTCTTTTATTACAGAATTACAGAAAGAAGGCACATACCCCTTCATGCATCTAAATGACAATTCCAAAAGGAAACTAAATATTATGTTGACTTTCTAAACAATCATGACAGCAAGTAGATAACTGACCAAAAAAAAATCAGGATTAGAAAGTGAAAAAGTAAAATTTAGAGACTTGTAGTCAGCATTACAGATTTTAGTTCATTAAAAAATTATGAGCTTGGAGTGGCAGAAAACTGAAACTGAATTCTCATGAACAGGAATATTTTTTAATAGATTATGAGACATTTATGTTGTGGAATATTCAGATATCTAATGACAAATAATGAATTAGAGCTATATCAGTTAACTTGAAGGGGTGTCTATGAAACATTAATGAGCCAAAGAAGGTATAATATTATTATTAATAATAATATTAATATTAATTATTATTAATATTATTCTGTTTGGGGTTTCTATGACATATTATTGAGTGAAAAGGTATAATATTAACCCATATGCTATTATGCTATTATATATGCATATATATATGATTATTTGTGGTTATATATGACTATGTATCTATATAGATAAAAGTATACAAAAGATATGTACCTGGCAGTTAATAATACTTCCTTTGTTTGAGGGGGAGGATGTACAAGGGCAATGACTAGAGATGGAAGTAACTTTTTTAAAGGCTTCACAATAAACAGCATTTATTACATCCCATTCCTATAAAATTATCTGCATGTGAATGGCGTGTATGCTTAAAGAGAAGTATGTGTAAGTTTACAAAAGTGTTAATTAGATATCTTATGGTGGTGGGCTTCCACATGATTTTTATTTTATTCTCTGTAATTTTATGTGTATTTCAATCTTTTTCAAAGAAAAGGTTTTATTTATATAATCAGAACAAACAATAAAGCTGTTTCTATTATGTAAAAAGTATTGACAAGCGGTAACTTGCCTGAGCTCTTATGCTTCTGAGGCCCTCTGCTGAATCTTAAACAGATTTGGGTTTTTTCCTTTGTGTTCCAAATACACTCCAGAATTCTGAAGATGTTCTTGTGCTTATCTGGAACAGACAAGCCATGCCAAAGCGAAATGTAAAACACTCTTCTAGCCCAGACCTCACACGGCTCTCCTCTCCTTTGAGATCGATGGCAGAGGTGGGTCACAGCTTCGCACCTTCCCGTGATGTGTGGTGCAGAGGGAGGGCCCCATGGCACCTGCACACACAGAGAAGTTGCGACGGGGCTGTAATCCATAGTGCCTCAGATTATGCCTCTAGAGGTGACTCAGGAATCACCTGGGAAAATGCCAATTGAGGAAAAGGGAGTTGGAATTAACCAGTCAATCCTGCTTTCAGCAACAGAGCCAGAAATTGGGAAATAAGCTCTTATTGATCAATGACCAAATAACCAACACATTTTACATAATTAAAATATGGGCAAGGTCACTATGTATTCACTGGCCACATTTTCTGAATTAAAATGAAGTGAGGTATATGAATGTACTTGGATGTAAAATTATTTATATGGAAACACCACAGAGTTTTTTTAAATTGGAGCAATCATAGAAAATTCAAGATGTCCCATCACCATAAAGACTGTGAATTAAGTAGATATTTGTATGAACCAGAAGGCATATATCATATGTATATATTCATTACTCTGGAATGGGTGAAGCTTTCAATTTTAAACTTAAACGAGAAGAAGAACTGATTTAGATAAAATTTCTAAATTATAGAACTGTTTTAGAAATAACTTTTTAAAAATAAATGTTGTTCTTTTACTTTAAACTACAAAAATAATTCAAAGTGAAGGCAAAAATTTTTTATCCTAAAAGGATCTTGAATTCAACCCATCATTTTAGATAGAAATAATTAGAGATTCAGAGAGGTTAAATAACTTGCCCAAGGTCACACAGTAGAACTTAGGGCTCTGGCTCTCAGAGATCATCTCACAACATTGTGCTGTAAGTATTAAGAATAGATCCTACCTAACCTGACTTGTCATAACTAGAGAAGGCACTTATAATTATCATATTCTTGCTTTATATGCAAAGAGCACCTCCTTAGATTTATGCAAAGAATATTTAAATATGACCTGCATTTACCATCTTGTCTTATGATTAGTCTAGTCTCCATTACCTTGTTAATAATCACTCAACTAGATGAAATGAAGAATACAAATAGAAATCCATAAAAAGCAGAATGTAAATAAATGCCAAATGTGTGATGTCAGCTACGAGAAATCAGGAGAGGAAGATAAACTGAAGGTAATTTCAAGGGTGGTGAGAAAAGGAATCAATGCAAAAAAAGATAGGAAAGAATATTCAAAATACAAGGTTTCTTATTCGAGAACACTTCTACTGCTCAGGCTATTATTGACCATACTGGGCCTTAGTTTACATGGGACTTGTGACCCTGATCCGGAGACCATCTAGCGGTCTCATTTTCCACACATTTTCCTCACTTAAAAAGAGACACATTAGGAAAATGTGCAAAAAGCATACATCCAGATTTTCATAAACCTGCAATTTCCTTGGCTCAGACACCTCAGGTAAATTGAGAAAGTTATAGACCTGTCTGTATGTAGCTAAACAATTAAATAAAAAGGAGAAAATGCAATGACTGCTATGCTCCCAAGTACATACCTTTTGGGTCGCATAGGCACATACTTTGCAGTATCATCAGCAGATTCAAGAAATTAACTCAGACTTTGCTAAACCAAAACCACAGCAGGAAACAACAAGCACAAATGTTGCTTCTTGAAAGAATTTTAAGCTCCATCCCTTAAACTAAATTACTTATAATAACAGACCAAAAATCTCATGTTTACCCACCACAAGACTAAGTCAAGAGACGGGAAAACATCTTGAACTGCCCAGGAGAGATTACACAAAAGGTTTTTGAGCAGAGGAAGTATACCACAATGGTTATGTGTGTGGGCTCTGAAGCCACACTGTCAGGCTGAGGTCCTGGCTCTGCCACTCTCTAGCCCCATTGATGTCAGGTAAGTAATTGAATCTCTCTGGGCCTCAGTTTTCTTATCTGTAAAATGGGGTTTAAAAAGAGAAATTGAACTGTTACAGAAAAAAGCACTTATATTAATTTTATGTAATC
Organism: Balaenoptera borealis; assembly: GCF_965194805.1. Classification (NCBI taxonomy): domain Eukaryota; kingdom Metazoa; phylum Chordata; class Mammalia; order Artiodactyla; family Balaenopteridae; genus Balaenoptera; species Balaenoptera borealis. Next base: position 52,631,005 of record NC_138860.1, on the reverse strand, counting down.
CACACAGCAGCCTTATGGAGTAGCTCCTGTTACCGCTCTTCTTTTTTTCTTTTTTTTTCTTCTTTTGCCCATGTTAAGCTTTATTTTTCTTTTTATTATGATTTGTAGGAGTTTTAATTCTGGATCCGAGTCCTTTGTCAGAGATATCTATTGGGAATATTTTCTCCCAGTCTGTGGCTTGCCTTTTCATTTCTTAACTGTCTTTTTTTTTTTTTAACGATTTTTGGTAAATTTTTTTATTATTGAAGTATAGTTGATTTACAATGTTGTGTTAGTTTCTGGTGTTCAGCAAAGTGATTCAGATATATATATATATATATATACATATATATATATACACACACATATACATACACATATATATATATATATATATACACATACACATATATATATACATACACATATATATATATACATAAAACTCCCAACTCCTAATTTATCTCTCCCCACTCTTAACTGCCTTTTAATAAGCAGAAAATTTTAATTTTGATAAAGTCCAATTTATCAATTCTTTTTTCTTTTAAAGTTAGTGCTTTGGGGATCTCATGAAAGAAATCTTTGCCTGCCCCAAGGTTATGAATATATGCTCCAGTCTTTCTTCTAGAAGCTTTATAGTTTCAGCTTTCACATTTAGGTCCATGATCTATCTTGAATTATTTTGGGGTGTGAATTCAGGAACAGCCAGATGGGAGAGACGCACAGGACAAGGTATGTGGGAAGGCAGCAGGAGCTTCCAAATCCTCTCCCAGCATGCCACTCTCCCCATATCTTTGTGTGTTCACCAACCAAGAAGATCCTCCCCTTTCTTTATAAATGAGAAAACTGAAACTCGCAGACAATGAGTAATTTGCTCAAAGTCCCACAGCTAGCAAGGATAACCCAGACTTTGAATCCAGGGCTATGAATATTTCATCACTGTTTATATTGCCTCTCAAGTCAGCAGTTCAAAAACAGACAACACACAGATGTAGAAAACAAACTTATGGTTGCCAGGGGATAAGGGGGTAGGGAGGGATAAATTGGGAGATTGGGATTGACATATACACACTACTATATATAAAATAGATAACTAATAAGACCTGCTGTATAGCACAGGGAACTCTTCGTTGCAGTGCACGGGCTTCTCATTATGGTGACTTCTCTTGTTGCGGAGAACAGGCTCTAGGAGCGTGGGCTTCAGTAGTTGTGGCACACGGGCTTAGTTGCTCCGTGGCATGTGGGATCTTCCCGAACCAGGGCTTGAACCCATGTCCTCTGCATTGGCAGGCAGATTCTTTAACCACTGCGCCACCAGGGCCCCTGACTCCACCTTTATATGGCTGTCTTCCCTCTGTGTGTGTCCAAGTCTCTCTCTACTTATAAGGCTACCAGTCATTGGATTAGGGCCCACCCTAATCCAGTATGACCAATCTTAACTTGATTACATCTACGAAGACTCTATTTCCAAATAAGGCCACATTCGCAGCTACTGAGGTCTAGGATTTCAACATATCCTTCGTGGGGAGGAGAGGGACACAATTCAACCCACAACAGGCAATTCATGGAGGTGATGTGACAGCCAAGAAGAGTGTTCTTATCCAAAGAACAAAGGCTCTTTGGGTCTCTATTAAATCCGCTGCTCGCCTATCATTGCATAAGAGGCCAGCAGTAGGCCTACTTTATAGACCTCAGTGTCCAGGCAGGGGAAAGAGCAACCTCACCAAGCACATATGCTCAGTGGACTGTCCTCAACCCTGCCTGAGTGAGAAAACAAAGCTGATTCAGGGAAAACCCATCCTCATAGTGGATAAACAGTTCAAATAAACTTTGTGTTCATGGTAGGTCAGCAGTATCTTTGCATATATATAGAACATATATTTGATGAGAAGCTACAAAGTGACAAGATAATGAAAACCTCAAAGATTTCCTGCTACCTCACCATTAGCAGCAAACAGTGAAGGAGACATAAAGCCAAAGAAAATAACCAGTGTTGTGCGAAGAACTCAAATTTAGTTGAAAAAGTAAGGTACTCCATCAATCAATTATCAAGGATTAAGTGCCTATTATTGTAGCATTGACACAAGAAAAATAAAGTGCACAGCATTGCCCTGAAAAGAACTTATCTATCAGTTGGGGATGTGAAGAAACTAGAGCCACATATTAAAGACAATGTATAGTTAATTGCTAAATTGTATGGTGTAGATAGACTCAATGATACAGAAATCCAAAAATAGAAGAGAGTAATGATTCCAGGATTAATCAAATGGGGCTTTGTGGAGTTCGATAAGTATTTCTTTGGAGTCTGTTCTGTGTATCCCAGTCACCAGGATGGACCCTAAACCCCCAATCCTCACTCCATGAGATTATCAGTATCTCTGTTTCACAGGCGAAGAAACCCAGGTTCACTGACATAAAGTGACTCACCTAAGGTCAAACAGCTTGTAAGTTTCCAAGTCAGGAGTTGAACCCAAGTCTTTTATCCTCAACTCCATAGCTTTTTCTACAATGCACTGAAGAATGAATAGGGTTTGGATAGATAAGGCAAAACAAGGAGAGGGTTTTATGTGTGGGAAATTGGATTAATTTTTTTTGTTTGTTTGTTTTGTTTTCTGGCTTTATTTATTTATTTATTTCTGGCTGTGTTGGGGCTTCGTTCCTGCGCGAGGGCCCTCTCCAGCTGCGGCAAGCGGGGGCCACTCTTCATCGCGGTGCACGGGCCTCTCACCATCGCGGCCTCTCTTGTTGCGGAGCACAGGCTCCAGACGCGCAGGCTCAGTAATTGTGGCTCACGGGCCCAGCTGCTCCGCGGCACGCGGGATCCTCCCAGACCAGGGCTCGAACCCGTGTCCCCCGCATCAGCAGGCAGATTCTCAACCACTGCGCCACCAGGGAAGCCCTGGATTAATATTTTATTATTACATTTAGATAGTTGGCTCCTGAGAGCCAGCCTGTATCCCCAGATGAGATGTTGCTGTCAGTCCTCCAGCTCTTAAAATATCTGGGTCAGTGAGAAGAGGATCACAAGGTCTCCCTGTGCTTATTTTTAACTTAAAAATATAACCTTTAAAGAAAAGGAGAGGATAAAACTGAAAAACATTTAAGAAATGTTACAAGCTCAAGTCAAAAGGGAACTATTCAATAGGAACAGCTAGGTTATTGACCCTGACTTGGAAGCTGCAGGGAGGGTCCCTGGTGGGTGACAGCACTTCCTAGCTCCATCAGAACTGAGAAGGGTGGCCTGGAATCTACATCAGAACGTGGACCTGAGACTGGAGCAGAAACTGATGGAAGGAGACATGCAGGTGTGGGTGCATGTGCACTTCCCCACACCAGCCTTCCCTTTAAAAACACACTGCCCTTGATCCATTCTTCAGAGAAGAAAAGGAGAAAGAAATTCAGTAGGTTTGTTCCCAGCATCTACCACTGCCTTTTGCAATTTCAGAACAAGATGAAAAGAAGGGGAATCTTTTAAGCCATTGCCCTAAGTAACATGAAAGTGGCACCAACTGACATATGAATGCTGTTCTTATAAGAAAGGTATTCTGAGTGCTGCTTTGTGTTTTTTTGAGAAAAAACAGCAATAATATAACCACCTGTGCACAGCTGTCCCATCAACTCAAAGATACCAGGAATGAGGAAGCTCTAAGTGCCACAAACTATTTCTCCCAGGACCTCAGAGTGAGATGTTTCTGCAAAGCATCCCACTGTGTCATGTGTCAAAGGCAGCACCTAAGAACAGATGGTTTCCCTCAGGACTGTGACAAGATGGGCACTTTCCAGCCTTGGGGTCCCATGCAGGGGAAAAAGTATCAGAGGTAGGTCCTGAGTCTAAGGAATTTACTCCCTGGTTGGGTCACTAACCCAGGGCCCCAGTCATAGCTAATGTTCCCTAAATGTTAGAAGCAGGAAGAACTACAATCCTGCAGCCTGTGGAATGAAAACAACATTCACAGAAAGAAAAAATGAAAAGGCAGAGGACTATGTACCAGATGAAGGAACAAGATAAAACCCAGGAAAAACAACTAAATGAAGTGGAGATAAGCAACGTTTCAGAAAAAGAATTCAGAATAATGACAGTGAAGATGATCCAGGACCTCAGAAAAGGAATGGAGCAAAGATCGAGAAGATGCAAAAAATGTTTAACAAAGACCTAGAAGAATTAAAGAACAAACACCTAGAAGAATTAAAGAACAAACAAACAGAGATGAACAATAAAATAACGGAAATGAAAAATACACTAGAAGGCATCAACAGCAGAATAACTGAGGCAGAATAACAGATAAGTGACCTTGAAGACAGATTGGTGGAATTCACTGCCACGGAACAGACTAAAGAAAAAATAATGAAAAGAAATGAAGACAGCCTAAGAGACCTCTGGGACAACATTAAATGCAATAACATTCGCATTATAGGGATCCTAGAAGGAGAAGAGAGAGAGAAAGGACCTGAGAAAATATTTGAAGAGATTATAGTCGAAAATTTCCCTAACATGGTAAAGGAAATAGCCACTCAAGTCCAAGGAAGTGCAGAGAGTCCCAGGCAGGATAAACCCAAGGAGAAAGATGCTGAGATACATAGTAATCAAATTGACAAAAATTAAAGAAAAAGAAAAATTATTAAAAGCAACAAGGGAAAAACGACAAATAACATACAAGGGAACTCCCATAAGGTTAACAGCTGATGTCTCAGCAGAAACGCTACAAGCCAGAAAGGAGTGGCACGATATATTAAAGTGATGGAAGGAAAGAACGTACAACCAAGATTACTCTACCCGGCAAGGATCTCATTCAGATTTGACCGAGAAATCAAAAGCTTTACAGACAAGCAAAAGCTAAGAGAATTCAGCACCACCAAAAAAGCTCTACAACAAATGCTAAAGGAACTTCTCTAAGTGGGAAACACAAGAGAAGAAAAGGACCTACAAAAACAAACCCAAAACACTTAATAATATGGTAATAGGAACATACATATGGATAATTATCTTAAAGGTGAATGGATTAAACGCTCCAACCAAAAGACACAGGCTCGCTGAATGGATACAAAAGCAAGACCCATATATATGCTGCCTACAAGAGACCCACTTCAGACCTAGGGACACATACAGACTGAAAGTGAGGGGATGGAAAAAAGATATTCCATGCAAATGGAAATCAAAAGAAAGTTGGAGTAGCAATACTCATATCAGATAAAATAGATTTTAAAATAAAGAATGTTACAAGAGACAAGGAAGGACACTGCATAATGATCAAGGGATCAATCCAAGAAGAAGATATAATAATTATAAATATATATGCAGCCAACATAGGAGCACCTCAATACATAAGGCAAATGCTAACAGCTATAAAAGAGGGAACTGACAGTAACACAATAATAGTGGAGGATTTTAAGACCTCACTTACACCAATGGACAGATCATCCAGACAGAAATTAATAAGGAAACAGAAGCTTTAAATGACACAATAGACCAGATAGATTTAATTGATATTTATAGGACATCTATCCAAAAACAGCAGATTACACTTTCTTCTCAAGTGCACATGGAACATTCTCCAGGATAGATCACATCTTGGGTCACAAATCAAGCCTCGGTAAATTTAAGAAAATTGAAATCATATCAAGCATCTTTTCCAACCACAACGCTATGAGATTCGAAATCAATTACAGGAAAAAACCGTAAAAAACACAAACACATGGAGGCTAAACAATACGTTACTAAATAACCAAGAGATCACTGAAGAAATCAAAGAGGAAATCAAAAAATACCTAGAGAAAAATGACAACGAAAAAAAGATGATCCAAAACCTATAGGATGCAGCAAAAGCAGTTCTAAGAGGGAAGTTTATAGCCATACAGCCCTACCTCAAGAAACAAGAAAAATCTCAAATAAACAATCTAACCTTACACCTAAAGCAACTAGAGGAAGAAGGAAAAAAAAAAAAAAACCTTAAGTGAGTAGAAGGAAAGAACTCATATGTTCAGAGCAGAAATAAATGAAATAGAAACAAAGAAAACAGTAGCAAAGATCAATAAAACTAAAAGCTGGTTCTTTGAGAAGATAAACAAAATTGATAAACCTTTAGCCAGACTCATCAAGAAAAAGAGGGAGAGGACTCAAATCAATAAAATTAAAAATGAAAAAGGAGAAGTTACAACAGACACCGCAGAAATACAAGGCATCATAAGAGACTACTACAAGCCACTCTATGCCAATAAAATGGACAACCTGGAAGAAATGGACAAATTCTTAGAAAGGTATAACCTTCCAAGACTGAACCAGGAAAAAACAGAAAATATGAACAGACCAATCACAAGTAGTGAAATTGAAACTGTGATTAAAAATCTTCCAACAAACAAAAGTCCATGACCAGATGGCTTCACAGGTGAATTCTATCAAACATTTAGAGAAAAGCTAACACCCATCTTTCTCAAACTCTTCCAAAAAACTGCAGAGGAAGGAACACTCCAAAATTCATTTTACGAGGCCACCATCACCCTGATGCCAAAACCAGACAAAGATACTACAAAAAAAGAAAATTACAGACCAATATCACTGATGAATATAGATGCAAAAATCCTCAACAAAATACTAGCAAACAGTATCCAACAACACATTAAAAGGATCATACACCATGATCAAGTGGGATTTATCTCAGGGATGCAAGGATTCTTCAATATACAAATCAATCAATGTGATACACCATATTAACAAATTGAAGAATAAAAATCATATGATCATCTCAACAGATGCAAAAAAAGCTTTTGACAAAATTCAACACCCATTTATGATAAAAACTCTCCAGAAAGTGGGCATAGAGGGAACCTACCTCAACATAATAAAGGCCATATACATCAAACCCACAGAAAACATCATTCTCAATGGTGAGAAACTGAAAGCATTTGCTCTAAGATCAGGAACGAGACAAGGATGTCCACTCTCGCCACTATTATTCAACATAGTTTTGGAAGTCCTAGCCACGGCAATCAGAGAAGAAAAAGAAATAAAACGAATACAAATTGGAAAAGAAGAAGTAAAACTGTCACTGTTTGCAGATGACATGATACTATACATAAAGAATCCTAAAGATGCCACCAGAAAACTATTAGAGCTAATCAATGAATTTGGTAAAGTTGCAGAATACAAAATTAATGCACAGAAATCTGCTGCATTCCTACACACTAACAATGAAAGATCAGAAAGAGAAATAAAGGAAACAGTCCCATTCACCACTGCAACAAAAAGAATAAAATACCTAGGAATAAACCTACCTAAGGAGGTAAAAGACCGGTACTCAAAACTATAAGACACTGATGAAAGAAATCAAAGATGCCAGAAACAGATGGAGAGATATACCATGTTCTTGGATTGGAAGAATCAATATTGTGAAAATGACTACACTACCCAAAGCAATCTACAGATTCAATGCAATCCCTATCAAATTACCAATGGCATTTTTTACAGAACTAGAACAAAAAATCTTAAAATTTGTATGGACACACAAAAGACCCCGAATAGCCAAAGCAGTCTTGAGGGAAAAAAACGGAGCTGGAGGAATCAGACTCCCTGACTTCTGACTATACTACAAAGCTACAGTAATCAAGACAATATGATACTGGCAAAAGAACAGAAATATGGATCAATGGAACAGGATAGACAGCCCAGAGATAAACCCACGTATCTATGGTCAACTAATCTATGACAAAGGAGGCAAGGATACACAATGGAGAAAAGACAGTCTCTTCAACAAGTGGTGCTGGGAAAACTGGACAGCTACATGTAAAAGAATGAAATTAGAACACTCCCTAACACCATATACAAAAATAAACTCTAAATGGATTAAAGACCTAAGTGTAAGACCAGACACTATAAAACTCTTAGAGGAAGATATAGGAAGAACACTCTTTGACATAAATCACAGCAAGATCTTTTTTAACTCACCTCCTAGAGTAATGGAAATAAAAACAAAAATAAACAAATGGGACCTAATGAAACTTCAAAGCTTTTGCACAGCAAAGGAAACTATAAACAAGACAAAAGGACAACCCTCAGAATGGGAGAAAATATTTGCAAATGAATCAATGGACCAAGGGGTAATCTCCAAAATATGTAAACAGCTCATGCAGCTCAATATTAAAAAAAAACAAACAACCCAATCAAAGAATGGGCAGAAGACTTAAATAGACGTTTCTCCAAAGAAGACATACAGATGGCCAAGAAGCACATGAAAAGCTGCTCAACATCACTAATTATTAGAGAAATGCAAATCAAAACTACAATGAGGTATCACCTCACACCCGTTAGAATGGGCATCATCAGAAAATCTACAAACAACAAATGCTGGAGAGGGTGTGGAGAAAAGGGAACCCTCTTGCACTGTTGGTGGGAATGTAAATTGATACAGCCACTATGGAGAACAGTATGGAAGTTCTTTAAAAAACTAAAAATAGAATTAGCATATGACCCAGCAATCCCACTACTGGGCATATACCCAGAGAAAACCATAATTCAAAAAGACACATGCACCCCAATGTTCATTGCAGCACTATTTACAATAGCCAGGTCATGGAAGCAATCTAAATGCCCATCGACAGACGAATGGAAAAAGAAGATGTGGTACATATATACAATGGAATATTTCTCCGCCATAAAAAGGAATGAAATAGGGTCATTTGTAGAGATGTGGATGGACCTAGAGACTGTCATACAGAGTGAAATAAGTCAGAAAGAGAAAAACGAACATCGTATATTAACGCATATATGTGGAATCTAGAAAAATGGTACAGATGAACCAAGGCAGAAATAGAGACACAGATGTAGAGAACAAACGTATGGACACCAAGGGGGGAAAGGGGAGGGTGGGATAAATTGGGAGATTGGGATTGACATGTATACACTAATATGTATGAAATAAATAACTAATAAGAACCTGCTGTATAAAAAATAAATAAATAAAATAAATTTCCAAAAAAAGAAAATGTTCCCTAAATGTTGAACATCACTGAAGGATAAGACTACCATACACAATGCAACAAGACAACTTTGCAAATCCCTGGCAACCTGAGGGCTGAATTGTGTGCCAGGAGAGTTCCTAGAAGGGCAAGATCAATACAAGCTGGTTTCACTGAACAAACGAGACTTCAGCCAAGCTCAGAATGGACACAACTTGCACTGAAAGGGAGTGACAGGTTCTTGCGGTGAAGGGATTTGTTTCTTCAGGCACTGTGTGTGCCCCACAGACGCAATGGTGAGCAAAGCGCATCCTGGTCCCTGCTTTCACAGAGCTGTAGTCCAGAGATCAGTTTCCTTAGAGTCCAGGGTACTGCTGGGTCGTGACAAAAGTTGACATTTATTTAGGGCCTATAATGTGCCAGGCACTATGGTAAGTGCTTCACAAATCTCACTTGCTCCTCACTGCAACTCAACGATAAGGGGGGTTTCTATTATCACCATTTTATGGATTGGAGACTGAGCCCACTGAGCTAATTAGTGGTGAAGCCAAAATTCAAATCCAGGGCTGCCTAGCTCATGGGCCATTCCCTTTCCACAATACCCCATGGGAAATGATGTCAGGGGAGGGTGGCTGGTGGAGTGCTTGGAAGGCCAGTGAAGCAGTCCACGTTTGCTGTCGAGCAAATAAGGTATTGGTTATCGGTTGTGTCTTCCGGCTGTTGCCTTAGCTGCTTTGCCTAAGTCAGATTCCCAAGGTTCACACACACAATTCAGAGGTCCCTCCAGGCAAGACACACTCTCTCCCTCCAGATCTCCATCAGCTTTCCTGCCACAGTGAACTGCAATGGCCATCTTGAAAGGAAATTTCAGTCCTATTTTTTTCTCTCCCTTAAATCCTAAACCTATGAGAAACCATAGGAAACCATTCCCCATGGTTTTTCTCATTTGGCCCTATATTGGCCTTTTTTAGTTTTCCCAAGATCCACAAGAACCCTCACAGTTACCCAGAGACCAGCACACTAGTTTTTTAGGTGACATCTTACCACCCAAAACATATGAAGGAGAAGAGAGATGCAAATTTCTACTTAGCTTTTATTTCTCCATCTTCCCAGGGAGGAAAAGGGCATGAGAGAAGAGGTATCTGAACTCTCTCCACCTCCCGAGAGGATGAGGGATTGTTCCCTGCCCTCAGCCCTTTCCTTCACTCTGAGTTGGGAAATACTGTCCCAAGGAGGCCAGCCAGGATCAGGAAGGGCAAGATGAAGGTCAACCCACCTGGAGGACATAGAACTGGAGATGTTACAGTAAATGTGGAAATTCTTAAGTTCATATACATAATATCTGGTTATCAATTATAAAGCACTTCCAGAACAGGCCTTCATTTGAATCTCACAATAGTTAGGTGGGTTTTAATGCTGATATGACTTTTTTTTTTCTTTTTTTTTTTTTTACAGTTGAGGAAACTGAGGTACATAAAAAAGAAGTGGGTCCCTAAGGTCAGAGAGGTAGAACTTGCAGCCAGGCCCTCTGAGCTCAATTCTGTCCTCTGTCCTCTCTGGCATATCCGCTCAGGAACCCTGATTTGGATAAAGGTGCCAGATAGGGATAGGAAAGCTTAATGGGCAGTCTCTATGATGTCATCCTCCAAGATTAGGGAGATTTGCCGAAATAGTTTTAATTTCATTTTGTACTCTCCTATGATTCTACCCTCCAACAATATGCCTTTCTCTTATAATAGTTGGCTTGGTCCTAACCAAATTTTAGAGTAGTAAGTTCCATATACTCACTATTTCTGTGGAAAGAAGTGCTATTTTTACTTTGCCCTACAACTATTTATTTAAAATGATAAAGTTGTCCCTAGTTCTTGTGCTCTGGGATTTCATAAGTTCATATTTTTATCCTATGATTTTCATTATTTTATAAATTCCAATTATATTCCCCTCTCAGTCTGGGTCTTTCCAGAATGAAAAGCCCTAATTCTTTTATCATCCCCCATAAAGGACTCTCTTGACCCTCTGGCTCAATTTAGGTGTCCTTCTCTAGACCTTGGTTGGCTCTGTATGTCTTTGAGGTGTATCAGATCATCGGGCCCTCATCACTTTGTCCATTATTCTTCATAAAAGAGCACAAATGGCTTCAGCTAAAATCAAATGTAGAAATATTTGAGAGACACTTTTAAAAATCAAGCAATTCTTTTGCTCCAAGTCAGCCCAGCATAGGCTGAATGAAAAAATATACATTTTTGCTTCAAGTCTGAAATGAATTTGGACACACCGCTACTAGGCAACCTTGTAATCTATTATGAAAATGACAATTTGCAAAGCACTTTCACATAATTATCTCACTTGACCCTCACATGAACCATGCACAGGAGAAAAAATGTATTATTATCCTCATTTTTCACATGAGAAAAGTAAAAAGATGAGTCTAACCCACAGTCAAACAGCTGGAATTAGAGCCCCAGTCACTGGGCTTCCATCAAGAGAATAGTGTTTTATCCACTGTGCAATATAGCCTTCCTTATAAACACTTGTTTGTGATTTACACTGAAGCACCAAACTACCTCTCTCTAAGTCTATTTCAGTGGCCACAGCACAGTCACAAAATATTCTATAGTTCTATTGAAAGGAAAGATGTTTAAGGTTAATCTAAACCCTCTTCCCTATTCTCTCTACACAATCTCCAGGGGCAATCTCAGCCACAACACAGGCATCATTTTCACCTCCACGCAAATGACTCCCAAATCTATATCTCTAGGCCACACCTCCACTCTGGCACCAGAAAGGTATAAAACTGCATACTTGACATCTCTTGGGTGTCTCAATATGTTCTCTTTTGATGTTCCTCCTCTCAAATACCTATCCAGGAACCTACGAGTCTTGACGTTTCTCTCTCCCTCCCCTTACCCCCACTGCTATGTCCAATCTAACACCAAGTCCTTTCACTTTTACCTCCCACACTGCTCTTGTGCTGTCCATTTCTCTCCTTCCCCATAATCACCACCTGAGCCCAAGACTGTCATCTCTCATTTGGACTTTCACGGACTCCTAACTGGTCTCCCTCTCCAGTCCTTCATCCTCACTATAGACTATGCCATTCTGGTCGTGCCATCCTTACCCCACCCCTGCTTAGAACACTTCAATGGCATCCCATTGCTCATAGGGTAAAGGCAAAACACCCAGAACTGGCCCACCAGCCCTGTCTAACGTGGTCCCACCTCCAGCCTCATCTCACAACACTCGCCTTCATTTCTTAAGCTCCAGCCCCACTAGCCTTCGTTCAGGCCCTTTTACTCACCATGCTTTCATTTGCCACAGGGTCCTAGTATATTCTTCCTTGTCTTCCCTGATTATTTAAATTCCTAGAATTAGATTCCTAGAAGGCTCCAACTTCATATAGAGGTTGAAGGGTCTTTCCTCAGGAAATCCTATCTTGACCTCCCTGAGTTAAATTCTTCCATTATGCTTTTCACAGCACTGCTTGGGCATGGTTTTAATTAATGTCTGTCTCCCCCACCACTTTGTAAACTTTTGCTCACCATCGTATTCCCCGTGCTGTGCTGAGCTTGGAACACAGAAGCACGTCAATAAATGTTTGTTAGATAGATGAATAAACTCACTAATGAGGAAACGGTTGTATGGATTATACATCCTCATTACGGAATACTAGGCAGCTGTTAAAAAGAATAGGTCTATATGTTCTAATACGGAATGATGTCCATGACATATTATTAATTAAAAATAGTACATTACAGAACAGTATGAATACTATTATCAGTTATTTTTTAAACCTATATATGTCTTTATTTAAAAAAATCTCTGTGTGTATGTATACATGTGTATGTGTTTATGCATATGTGTATATATGTTTTAAATGGCCTGCAATACACCTGAAACTAACATATTATTATAAGTCAACTAAACATCAATAAAAAATAAACAAATACAAATAAAATAAAAAGGTCTGCAAGACTAACACCAAACTGCTTACAGTGGTTGCCCTGGAGAAGGGGACTGAGACAGGATAGAGAAAAATAGAATAGAAACTTCTACTCAAAAACTCCTTGCTGGTTTGACTTTTTTTCAATGACCCTGTGGTACTGTAATTATTTTAACAATACCATTTTTAAAGATAATGATAGAACTCACCAAAGTTCAGGAAACTGGCCATTTCTAGGTACAGCAAAAATAAAATAACCACTTTGTGTATGATTCCTCAACAATGATAAAGTTCCAGAAATCAGCATATTTCCAGCTCAGATCTCCAATCTAGCTGTGATGAAGAGGCAGCACGGTGTCTGGAGAGTAGCACTGACATATATACACTACCGAATGTGAAATAGTTGGCTGGTGGGAAGCAGCAGCATAGCACAGGGAGAGCGGCTCAGTGCTTTGCGATGACCTAGAGGGGTGAGACAGGGAGGATGGGAGGAAGGCTCAAGAGGGAGGGGATATGGGGACATATGTATGCATATGGCTGATTCACTTTGGTGTACAACTGAAACTAACGCAGTATTGTGAAGCAATTATATTCCAATAAAGATCTATTTAAAAAAAAGAGGCAGCACGGAAGAGAACAAGGAGACATGCCAGCATGTTTGTCTCATTCTTTTTAATAACTGCTTAGTATTCCATAATGAGGATGTACATCACATACAACCATTTCCTTCCCTCACATGACCCATATAAACAAACATTTTGAAAAAATCACTGCTTTTTATTTAGTTATACAATCTTGGAAGGAAAATAAGAGAAACAAATAATACTGTGAATTTTTCTTAGTTTACTGAGCTTTTTTTTTGGTTGTTAAATAAAAGTGATTATGTGTCGATACTTTTATTTTCCTTTACTTGCCAAAGAACAAATCTTTCGTTGTCTTTACCATAGTTCCAATAGAAAAGATAGCGTTCTACAGTCACACAGACTGCAGAGGAAGGAGCAGGGACAAATACACGGGTGATGTGCAGACAGGATTATTCCACAGCTAACAGCACAAAACCTCACTTCAGTTGTCGAGAGAAGTGTGTGCAGGTGGATAGACCCACAGTTAGAGGAAAAGAAGAGGTAGCTGTGTGGGAGTGATTTCTCCAGCAGCCAGCCTACAAGAGAGAGCTGGGAAAAGTCTGTGAATATAGAATAAATGCTGTCACTTGGAGCTGCATTGATTCTTTTTTCAGACTAACTAATGGCTTAGATGGTAGAACAACCAAAAGATGACTAAAATGTGAGTCAAATGCTTTCAAATAAAATCATTCTAATGAAGCAGGAACACAGGCGAGCAGAGAGCAGGTCATTAGGGGTTCTAACCAATACTTGTTAAACCTGAAGAAACTCACTCTCTTTAATGACTGCCTCTTTCAATCTAAGTCATTTTGACATTAGTGAGCTGGGGACAATCGATCTTTATTACTAGTGACATCTACTGATCAGCTCTGAACGGTGGGAAAGGTAGCTCCCAGTGGGGCTTGTGTACTTTTCTCAATCCTGATTTGTCTTCCTTCTCTTCTGGGGTCTCTCCAGCATGTCTTCTATTATGCCAAAAGGTGTCAGGAAATTCTAAAATTAGCTTCAAAGTTGGTATCTTGATATTGTTGAAAACTAACTTTCATTTAAATACAAAAATAGCTCACATTAAGAAGTAAGTTTGGAGACTTCCCTGGTGGTGCAGTGGTTGAGTCTGACTGTCATTGCAGGGGACACGGGTTTGATCCCTGGTCCGGGAAAATCCCACATGCTGCAGAGCAACTAAGCCCGTGCGCCACAACTACTGAGACTGCACACTTAGAGCCTGTGCTCTGCAACAAGAGAAGTCACCACAATGAGAAGCACATGTGCCACAACGAAGAATAGCCCCCACTCACCACAACAAGAGAAAGCCCGTGTGCAGCAAGGAAGACCCAACGCAGCCAAAAATAAACAAAATTTTAAAAATAAATAGATAAATGTGTGCCTTTATGTATTTATTTTTAAAAAAAAAAAATGGTGCTGGAACAACTGAATATCCAATGCAAAAAAATGAATGAAGACACTGTCCTTATATCTTTCACCAAATTAACTCAAAATGGATCTTATACATGAATGTAAAAGGCAAAACTAAAAAACTTCCAGAAGAAGACAAGATAAAAACTAAGGCACCTTAGGTTTAGGAATGAGTTTTTTAGATATAACACCAAAGCACAATCCATGAAAAAAAATTGGTAAATTGGACATATTAAAATTAAAAACTTCTGCTCAGCAAAAGACACTTAAAAGAATAAAAATATAAACCACAGCTTGGGACAAAAATATTTGCAAAATGCGTATCTGATAAAGAACTTGTACCTAAAATACACAAAGAATTCTTAAAACTCAACAATAAGAAAACAAACAAGACCATTTAAGAATGTGCAAAAGCTCTAAGCAGACACTTTACTAAAGAAGATATACAGATGGTAAATAAGCATATGAAAAGATGCTCATCATATGTCATTAGAGAATTATAAACTAAAACAACAGTGAGATACTACTACTACACACCTATTGGAATGTCTAAAATCCAAAAACTAACACCACCAAATGCTGATGAGGATGTGGAGCAATGGCAACTCTCATTCTTTATTGGTGGGAATGCAAAATGATACAACTACTTTGGAAGACAGTTTAGCAGTTTCTTATAAAACTAAACATAATCTTATATGATCCAGCAATCGCATTCTTAAGTATTTACCCAAATGAGCTGAAAACTTACATCTACCCAAAAACCTACACAAGAATGTTTATAGCAGCTTTGTTCGTATTTGCCAAAACTTGGGAGCAAACAAGATGTCCTTCTGTAGGTGAATGGGTAAACAAGCTGTAGTATATCCATACAATGGAATATTATTCAGTGATAAAAAGAAATGAACTATCAAGCCATGAAAAGACATGGAGGAAACTTACAAGATACAAGATCAGCTTACAAAAATTACTGATATTTCTCTATATCAGAAATAATCAACTGGGAAATATAACAGAAATAAAATATTGTTCTCAAGGGCAACAAAAACAGTAAGGTACTTGTAATTAACATAATTCAGAACAATCCACACAACTTTAAGGAGAACAACTTTAAATTCTATTTAAAAACATGAAAGATCTGAATAAATAGCAATATATCCCTGTTCACAAGTGAGACAACTTAAAATTGTAAAAATGTCAATACTCCTCCAAATTAATCTCTAAAGTCAACACAATTCCATTCAAAATTTCAGGCAGATTTTTTGAGGAACTAAAGAAAGTTATTCCAAAATTTATCTAAAAGGATAAAGATTCACAAATAGCTAAGTCACATTTGAAAAAGAAGAACACAGGTGGAAGAGTTACTCTTCCAGATATTAAAACACGCTTCAAAGCTATAAACATAAAACAGTGTGATACTATTATAGGAACAGATATGTGAACCAAGGGAATAGAATAGAAAGCAGAAAGCAGACACATACATGTATATCTGGAAACTTGAAATAAGACAAAGGTAGCACCAACAACAAGGTCCTACTATATAGCACAGGGAACTATATTCAGTATCCTGTGATAAACCATAATGGAAAAGAATATGAAAAAGAATGTATATGAATGTATAACTGAGTCACTCTGCTGTACAGCAGTAATTAACACAACATTGTAATTCAACTATACTTCAATAAAAAATAAATTTAAAAAAAAGACAAATCAAATGGAGAAACAATGAACTATTGGATCTGAGAAAACAAGCTCAGTATGAGGAGAAAAATTAAAATTGGTTACCTAATTTATACCCAATACAAAGGTGACTTCAGATGGATTTAAATCCGTAAGTGTGAAATAAAAGTACAAAATTAAAAAAGAAAAATGGAAAAGAAAATCACTATGACCCAGGGATGACAAAGGACTTATTAAACAGGTCCCAAATAGCACTAACCATAAGGCAAAATATTGATGTGTTTGATTACATTAAATCTAAACAAAGGTGACAGACACATGACAACTCTGGAAGGACAGACTTTTGCAAAAGCCTCAAGCTAACATCTAGAACCTTGTTAATCACAGGGTGGTCCAGGACCATAGGCTTCTGCATCATCTGGGAGCTTATGAGAAATGCAGTCTTGAGCCTCATCCTACCCTTACTGAATCATAATCTGCATCTTAACATGAGTCATGTACACAGTAAAGTTTGAAAACCGCAGGTTATACAGGAACTTTTGCAAATTAGTGAGAAAGAGACAGAAAGCCCCAAAGAAAAGTGCACAAAGGGCTTAAATTACAATTCAAAGAATTGGAAACCTGAATGGCTAGCAAATATATAAAGAGATGCTTAAATTAATTAGAAACCAGGGAAATTCAAATTAAAACAATAAAATACCACTTTATGCTTATCAATTTGAATAAGCAATAAGAAAGTTGGACAATGCTATATATTGACAGGGTGGTGAATAAATAAGAATTCTCTGGGCTTCCCTGGTGGCGCAGCGGTTGAGAATCTGCCTGCCAATGCAGGGGACACGGGTCCGAGCCCTGATCTGGGAAGATCCCACGTGCCGCGGAGCAGCTGGGCCCGTGAGCCACAATTACTGAGCCTGAGCGTCTGGAGCCTGTGCTCCGCAACAAAAGAGGCCGCGATAGTGAGAGGCCCACGCACCGCGATGAAGAGTGGCCCCCGCTTGCCGCAACTAAAGAAAGCCCTCGCATGGAAACGAAGACCCAACACAGCCATAAATAAATAAATAAACAAATACTTAAAAAAAAAAAATTCTCACGCACGGCTGGTAAGGACATAAACGGGGCAAGTGATTCTGGAGAGCAGTTGGCAGTCAAATGAAATATGCATATATCCTGTGACCCAACAACCCTGCTCCTGGGAAAATACTCCCTAAGCAACACTTGCACAAGTCCTGACGGTCACCAATGAGACTGTTCGTTATAGATGGTACCGATTATGGTGGCAGGCAATCAAGTCAACTTTGAAGTTTATCTTTAGGGAATGGATCTGTAAACAATGGTAGATGCACACCATGGACTACTATGCAGAAGTGGAACGTAATGAACTGGATACAGGACCAGCAATGCAGGTGGATCTTAAAAAGACAGCACTGAGTGAAAAAATAGAAAACAGAGTAAGACCTACAGCACGTTTACATCACTTGAAAGTAAATTAGTACACAAAATGATTCTGTGTGTTTTACAAGGAAATATAAATCCAAAGATATGTGTGGAACACATTATAGAGACTGACTCTGAGGGGAGGAAAGGAGGATGAAGGGAATAAGTAAATAGAGACAGCCATAAACATACCAACATAGAAGCCAAAGATGGACCTTGTGTGGTCCAACAATGAAAATGTGCTTCGAAAGAGGATTCTGAGTAACCAACCCTTTCCACTTGAAACTGCCCCCAAAAGCATAAGAAAAATAAATACATAAAAATAAGCAGAGAAGCAAGTCAGTCGTGGCAATCTCTCTGCAGCATGAAATCCCTGGTTTCAAAAACATCTGTCTTTCAGGGCTTCATGCCTTACAGAGACCTTTCCAATCTATGCAAATTTAGATGCACTCAGAGGAGGTGGAAGAGGTCTAAGACAGATGTTTGAAACACTCACCTTCACCCTGTCAATAACTCAAAGGTACATCTCCAGGTGACTCACAGCTGCATCACTCTCCCTGTCAGTTAGAAGTTGCTTGTTCCCAGAGATCTGTCATAGCCCAACAACAGAAAATACTTGGGAAAACAAGTGTAATTGGAGAGCGATATTTCTTTTCACCTGGCATCCTAGAGCAATGAGGAATCTGCTGCAAATAAATGTTAACATAAAAAGAAAGTTGTACCTTCAAATGCTGAGGCTTATTTTTAATCATTCTTCACATAAATCTTTATTAAAATGTAGCACATATTTACCTAACTTCTTTAAAAGATAATGTTGGGGGCTTGGGGAGCGGGAGGAAGCATAACCTTTTTGTTCCATGACTTGGGAATCTCCTAATCTTGAACATCCATTATTCTGTCTTCTGTTTTTCAGATGTTCTGTTAATTCTCTCGATGTCCAGTTGCCACTTCTGTTGTGATAGCTGTTGTTAAAAATAACCCAGCTCTGTCCCTTTCTACCTTGTGGTTTCTATCTGGGCTGGGAAAACAGACAACCGGTGGTGTTAAAGACTAGATGTTTAATAAGAGTGATAAGGCTCTGAGTCAGAGACTAGGAAGTGAAATACATGGCTTTAGACCAGAGTTTTTTGATAGATAATTCAGATGCCTGGGGACATTCTCCCCCTTCTGTATGATACAAGCTGTGACACAGAGAGGGAGGCTGCTCCATACTGATACCTAGATAGATACACAGGCTGTTCCCAGAACCCTGGTTCTCTGCCCTACAGTAGGTGAAGCCATGATTAAATCTGTCTCTGGAGATATGCAACCTGGAACTTGGGGGCAGGGTGAGGATATTGTTTTTGTTTTAGGTTCTGCTGTTGGAATGTTTAATTAGCTCATCAAACAGTTCCCTATGTATATTATGCTGATTCATGCTTCCCATAAGAAACCAGCTCTTCCTCCTATCACAGCACTGTCCTGAGACTGTCCCTACTAAAAAATAAATTCCTTAAGTCTTACTTTTTATTGACTGGCATACAGAATATACCCAGTGAATGTTTGATGAATAAAATAAACTCATGAATGAATGAGTATATCGGGGACTGAGTGGGATTGTTTCTAAAAGGTAGAAATGTTTAGTTAGTGATATGCTGTCATAGCTGAATTATATTTATCAGATCACTGCTCTGATAGAAGTTAATCTGAATCTTCTTTTAAAAGTCAGTCAATGCATTTCACCAGAAAAGATACAGATGGCAAACGAGCATATGAAAAGGTACTCAAGATCATTATTCATTAGAGAAATGCAAATTAAACCCACAAATCAATTACCACTCCACACCTACTAGGATGGCTAAAATTAAAGAAAACAACTGACAATACTGAGTTCTGGCAGATGCAAAGCAACTAAAACCCTCATACATTGTTGGTGGAAATGCAAAATAATACAACCACTTTGATAAACAGTTGGGTAGTTATTAAAAGGTAAACATATAGTAGCAGACCAATACAAACAAAATCCTGAAATGTTCAAACAGTGTATACTGGAGCACAACTTTCTAATCCAGAATACACCAAAAGAAAAAAGAAAGAGAAAAAATAAGAAAACCTATGTACTATGGGCTTTGATAGGAATGCAATAATAGTAGCCTTGTCTTCAAAATCATGAGCTGTAGAGACTGTAACAGAATTGCTTCTCAGTAACTAAGAAATAGAGAGCAAGCTGCTGATTTGTCAAGCTTGCCCCTTTTTGAGGAATATAAACATCTGTTATCTTTAGGATTCTGCAGATTTCTTTTAAACTGACATTCTTTTTTTTTAAATTTATTTTATTAAAGTATAGTTGATTTACAATGTTGTGTTAGTTTCTGGTGTACAGCAAAGTGATTCAGTGATACATACATATACATATTCTTTTTCATATTCTTTTCTGCTATGGTTTATTACAGGATATTGAATATAGTTCCCTGTGCTATACATCAGGACCTTGTTGTTTATCCATTCTATATATTGATATAATAGTTTGCATCTGCTAATCCCAAACTCCCAATCCATCCCTCCTCCACCCCTTCTCCCCCTCGAAACCACAAATCTGTTCTCTATGTTGGTCAGTTTTAAACTGACAATCTTATCTAATGATGTTATCTAGCCACAATTGGAGACTGGGTAGGGGCAGGTGGGGGGAATCTGCAGCTGGATAAATACAGCCAATTAAATGTCTGTGTAAATTAAGAAAAAAAGAAAAAAAAGGTTAAACATACACTTAGCACATGACCCAGAAATCCCAGTGTAAATAAAAACCTATGTCTATACAAAACTTATACATCAATGTTTATAGAAGATTTATTCACAATCACCAAAAATTGAAAATGATCAAGCCTCTATTAACTGGTGAAGGAAAAAACAAGTTGTGGTACATCCATATAATGAGATACTATTCCGCAATAACAAAAGAACAAACTACTGACTTTGTACAAACTACAAACTACAGGCAAAAACATGGATGAACTTCAGAAGCGTTTTGCAAAGTTGAAGAAACCAGACTCGAAAGGCTACGTGCTGTATGATTCCATTAATATGACGTTCTGCAAAAGACAAAACTATAGGGAGAGAAAACAGACCAGTGGTTTCCAGGGGCTGTAGGGGTAGGAGAAGGGAATTGATGACAAAGGGGCACAAGGGAACTTTTTGGAGGGATGGAAATGCAGGGCGGTGGCTACATGACTATATATGTCTGTCAAATTTAGAGCAAATTTTACTGTATGTAAATTATGCCTCAATAAACCTGACTTTTTAAAAAAAGTCAAGCCATGTATTGTTAAACACAAAAATAAATACATTTTCAAAATTAAGTGTCCACCTGGGTTCCTTAGAAAACAGAGCCTGATCAAAACATATCCCCTAGTACTACACTGCAATGCCAGGGAGGCAGGGGTGAGGGGAAAGCGGAGTGAATCACAGAAGAAGGAAGAGGAACCGCAAGGTGAGTGTTATCGATCCTGAACTGGTCACAGCTTCAGAGGGACATGCAGCTGGTTGTCATTCACACGGGGCCTCTCCAGAGAGGCCATATGGGACCCGAGGTACATCAAAGCAGCCATCGGGAAGAGGAAAGGCAAGCAATTTATCTCCTGTCTCTCATTTGTCCAAGCTTGTCCATGGGGGAGCTCCCCCACGTTTCTGGGTTGTGTTACCCAGACCCCCGCATATGGTTTCTGGGGAAGCCAGAGCTTCAGCAGCTCTCGCCCTGATGAGCAAAACAGCAGCCTTGCCTAAGATCAGCCCTATCCTTGGGGAAAGCATGAGACAATCAACAGTGTCAGGAGATGGACCCTAGGGACAGGGCCTGAGCTGTCCAGCTGCAGGGATGGGAGGAGTGTGACAAGTGGCCAAGGCCTGGGGCAGGTGGGGCTGGCTGACATAGGGAGGCCCATTAACTGGGTCTAGAGCAATGGGCTAAAATTAACACTCCATCTAAACTAATAGAGTACTTTAATTTTGTAGAGTATTCCACAGATACACTTAAGAAACCTCAAACAAACAATTTCTACCTATTAAATCTGTTCATGTGGTGATCTCACCGAACCTTCACATAATAAACAAAAGTTCAGATCTGTGAGGTTTAAGTACTGTATCAGGTGGAGATGTGTGTGCACAGCTCCCTACAGAAAGCAGACTTGGCACATCCAAATATGCCATCCTCTGAACAGATCATGGGGCTAATTCATGATCCACCTGTCGCAGCACAGATATAACCCTTCAGGAAACAATAAATTCTACTTAAAATTCAGAATCTAAAGACTGTGTCTCTAAACCTGCCCTCTAAAGTGTCAATGCAAAAGTGTTACAGTTCAGGGACCTGAAAAAGCTCAATTTTATTTTATAATGACTACATGTTTTGCTTTAAAAATGTTTACTATGTGCCTTTATGTGTATTATCTTATTTAATCCTCAACCCCAAGAGGTTGGGTATATTACTGTCCTCCTTACAGATGAGGGAACTAAGTCACAAAGATGTAAGTCATCTGCCCACAGCCAGTTAAGTGGCAGCGCCGGGGTGTGAATTCTGGGGTCTGATCCTAGAGCCCCATACTCTCAATCATTCATTCAACAGATATGTGAGTACCTGGCAGAATCTGGAGATACGGAGGTGCCACAGCACATGGCCCCTGCCTCCGTGGAGTTTATGGTCTATGGGAATGACAGGCATCGCACAAGTAGTTACAAGTAGATGAAGGAGAAGCAGAGAGGGTTATAGAAGTTCACACCCTATGCCTACTAAAAAGGCTACGGTACAAAGTATGTGGTCATATTGAGACAGACTGGGACCTGGGACCCTTTGCTGCAGTGCTTGCACCTGGACAAATGTCTCCTCGAGCAACAGACTACAAGGAAACTAATAAGGGACTAAAAATAACTGCACGCATGCACAGTTGGGGCCAATTATGAACAACAAGATACAAACAGACCAAAATTCCGACTGCCACTTCTGAGGTGTCAGGGGCAAAAGCCAGGTACTGTGCATGGTCCCTGCACACAGCACCACCAAGGGGGTGGGCAGACCACCTAAGCCACGCCTCTGGCCTGACCCATGGATCTGCCCCTACCCTCACCCCATTTACGGCACCAGCTCGCCCCGCCTCAGGGAGCGATCAAGGGAAACTGTTACTTGTTTCTGCTCCCTCGTGCTGCCTCAATTTCTTGTCTGGCATCATCAATTTCTATTGATTAAGGAGTCCAAGAACTCTGGTCGGTAACAATACTAACATCAACTATCAAGGTCAAATCTGTAAGTCCACATATTCAGGATAAAATATAAGCTAGGAAGCATTGGTATCTCTGGTACTATATAGATATAAGTACAGTGGTCATTTTCCAAGCCCAAGCAGGTTCTGATAAATAATTGTTTCCAATATGTTAATGGATTTACATGAGAAAAATATTACCCAGGCTTTAAAGTTCAGTGAAATTAATTATAATTTCATTTAATCATCTTCATTTTAAAAGAACAAAATATATAAATTCTGGTACTGCTTAGGAAAATTCAAGATTCCTGGTCATTTTAACAGTGAGATAGTTCATTCACATAGATGATTCCATGATAGATGGATAAACTTCATACTCTAGAATAAGGTTTCTAAGAAGCAATTTCCTGGCTTGTTTGAAGAGAGAGTTTGACATAGCCATAAGGAGCTCCAATTCTGGAGTCAGAGACACACCTGGACTGGATTCCGGGTCTGTCATTACTACATACATTAGGGCAGGGTTCTTAGATCTACAAGTCTTGATTTCTTCATCGGCAACATGTGATAAAAATGGTTCATACCTCAAAGGGTTGTTGCGAAGATTAGGTGAGAAGATGCCTGTAAAGTGCTTAGCACAGTTCTTGACCCATAATAAGCACCTAACATCTGTGAGCTGCCATTATTACTATTATTCTAAATGGTTTGCATATTGAAAGAAGCAGAAAGGGAAGAAATAGTAAATGGATGGTGTGTAAATGAGATGCTTGAAATATGTTAGGGAGCGTGGCCTCGGGGAACAGTTGATAACGGGAATGTCAGCAGAGTGGGAAGAACTAGAAAAATCCTATGTGCCCTCCTCATTGAAAAGGAGGGCAAATGGAAGCTGACAGCAGGTTAGTAATTTGTGTTTAAGAGAAGAGAGAACATCAGTGTGGATGATTAAAATCGTAATCTACCTCTGGCTTTCTCTCTTACCAGATCAGCACCTAGAACACGCCAAAGCAGAGTAGAAACAGCACAGACTAGCACGCGGTTCCACTCCGGTACTGCCTAACTGTGCTTATCCTACATCAACAGGTGTATGTGAGCCTCAGGTAAAGCAAACCTCAGTTTACGAGTCACATAATAAAAGCCACAAGATGCAAAGGGATCCAGATACTCTCTAAACAGGTGGTTTTACAGTTTTTAAGCCACAAAACCTTTTCTTAAGAAAAGCATGAATAAAAAAATAAAAACGTGCAGCTACTCAGGCCCCAGCAGCAGAAATGGAGTTCCAGAGCCCAAGCAGCTCAAGTCTACACCTGCAACCCCCCATCCCGAATGTGGCTCGGAAGCATAATCTGAAAGCCACTGATACCATCCCACCCCTCAACTTTTTTTTTTTTTTTTTGGCCATGCCACACGTCTTATGGGATATTAATACCGTGACCAGGGATTGAACCCGGCCCCGGCAGTGAAAGCGCCACGTCCTAACGACAGGACCGCCAGGGAATTCCTGCCCCTCAACTTTAGAGATGTGGAAAGTGAAGGTCAGAAAGGTGAGAGGACTTCCACAAAGTTGTAACCAGATGGGGACAGAGCTAAAACAGAATCCAACAGTTTTCTGATGGCCAGTCAGGTTCTCTTTTTACCACTGAACATTACCTTCTTGACTGACATACCAAAAAGATGAGGAGGAAAGTAAAACATGTTTGAGAAGAATGTGCCTCATCATAGGAAAAACATAAAAATGGAAGGCTGGCGAGCAATGAAGCCTGGCAGCTTGGGCTCCACTAATCTGCATATGAACGAAACACCACCTCCATCAATGGCTGACTAGTTACGAAAACCGTTTTTTGAACATTAAAACAAATTAAGCCAAAAAAAAAAAAAAAAAAAACCCTTCAGCAATTCCCTGAAGGTCCAGTGGTTAGGACTCAGTACTTTCACTGCCAGGGTCCGGGTTCGATCCTTGGTCGGGAAACTAAGGTCCCATAAGCCACAAGGTGCAGCCAAAAGAAAAAAAAACCCTTCACAGTGAATGCCTAACAGAATCACATTTACAACTATACTGCATATGAATGCACACAACTGTACTTTGGAGGAAGTTTAAGCCACATTAATGGGACTGTGAGGGAATGAAAAAGGGCTTGAATAGCCAATGAAATTAACTACAGTGACTAATGGATGAATTATAGTCATATGATACTGAGCATGATTTTGGTGTTCTGTTCACAGAACTCCAGCTTAAATCATCTGGTTGTACTTTAAAGGAGTCTGTATTCTAAAATCAAAGGTCAAGTTAAGTGCTTCCTTTTTAGACTTGTATGTTGTGAAGTTCAGAGTTCATATCAACACGGGTAAATTATTTTCTAAAGTACTATCACATCCCTCTATTTAAGACACCAGTGATGTAGATAGAGCCCTCAAAATCCAGCTCCTTCATGGCCTTCACAGTTTCCGTTTCCCACTGGTTAACTAGGCCTGAGTATACAGCCATACAACCCAACAGGGAGAAATCCTATGACTCTGCAGCCTGTGAGACCTCATTATTCTACATTGTGTTTACCCTTTAATTCCATAAAAGGAGGAATTATAGTATCTAGAGAGAAACTATCCAGTAGTTTGGCACAGATTATTTCCTGGCCTTATCTACATCACATCCCTTAAGAGCATCTCACTTCCTCCAGCTTAAAAACCGCTCCAATGTAAGGCTGGATGCGCCCTTCCTGGCAGTACTGAATTGCTGAGGACAGGCCTCGGGAGAAGAGGGGAAAGTTCTGGTCCTGGTATCATCCCCAGTACAGCTCCACGGCAGAGATATTCTTCAGGAGCAGAAGATTGGCCAGCACAGAAGCAATGGTTCCTCCAGCAAAACCCACCACCACAATCCTGCCCTCCCATGCCAGGCTGAGGGGAAAAGGAGAAGAAAAAAAGATTAAAAGGAAATGTACATTCACAGACATTAGGATGGCTACTATTTAAAAAAAGAAAAAAAAAACAGAAAATAAGTGTTGGCAAGGATTTAGAGAAATGGAACCCTCATGGACTGTTGGTGGGATTGTAAAATGGTGCAAATGCTATGGAAAACAGTATGTTCCTCAAAAAATTAAAAATAGAACTACCATATGATCCAGCAATCTCACTTCTGAGTCTATATCCAAGAGAAGTGAAAGCAGTGTCTTGAAAAGGTATTTGTACACCCATGTTTATAGCAGTACTATCTATAATAGCCAAGAGGTGGAAACAATCCAAATGTCCATCAACTGATGGATGTTTAAACAAAATGTGTTATATACATACAGTAGAATATTATTCAGCCTCAAAAAGGAAGGAAATCCTGTCACATGTTAAAACATGGATGAACCTTGAGGCCATTATGGTAAGTGAAATAAGCCATTAACAAAAAGACAAATACTGTATTATTCTACTTATATGGGGGTATCTAAAGTAGTCGAATTCATAGAAGCAAAGTAGAATCGCGGTTACCAAGGGCTGGGGAGAAGCGGGGAAAGAGGAGCTATTGTTTAATGGATACAGAATTCAGCTTTGCAAGAAGAAAAACTCATGAAGATCTGTTTCACAACAACGTAAATATACTTAACACTACTGAACTATACACTTTACAATGGTAAATGTAGCAAGTCTTTTGTTCTGTATTTTTTACCACAATAAAAAAACACAGAATGAGGGGAGAGAAAGCAATGTACATTAATTCAGAGAGACAAAGTAGGTTTTGGGGGTGGGGGGCAGTTGTGTAATGGGTACAGAGTTTTTGTTGGGGATGGTTACACAACATTGTGAGCATGTTTAATTGTATACTTACAAATGGTTAAAATGCTAAATATTAGGTTACTGTATATTTTACCACAATTAACAAAAAAAGCAACATGCATTAAACACCCAGCTGGGAATTCCTATTGACCTTACAAACTGGCAGGGGTGACCCATTCTACACCAATTTGTATTCCTCAGTAGGAAAATAAAAAAATAAGCTATAAGCAAGATAGTAGGGGGTCAGAGAAACTAGCCAGTCTTGTAAGGGAACCCACTTTAGAATCAAAGCTGTCTATTTAACTACTCAACTACTTTGTGGAAGGGAATCAGGTATAAACAGATATCATTCCAATGCTGAACAACTGAGTTTGAAAATTTTGAACGTAGGAAGCAAGAATAAGAATTCAGACACTCTCATGAAGCATCATTTGCTTTACACTAAGGCTTACTTTAGGACTCATTTAATTTATATACTTTTCTAGGGAATTTTGAATAATTGCCAAAATACTATTACCTGGAAGGCAAGAGAAGGGCATGTATTAGCAGTCCTCTGTCCTGGCTCTCCATTTAGTCAACACACTCTTACCTTTGCCTCCTGTCTAAGCACAGTAGTGGGCACAGTGGGCACAGGGGCTATAGAACCACATGGATCCCTTCTGTGGGCAAGCTGCTCTCTCTGCTTCTGTTTCTTCTACTTTAAACTAAGATAAACCACAAAACTGTGCTTACCAGGATGACACAAGAAATGAAGCTAACATTATCAGAGCCCTCCAGGGTCCCTGGTTGAAACAGAATGAGAATTGGTGTGGATACAGCAGTCCCATGAAATCTCCAGTGATTTTTTTTTTTTTTTTTTTTAATGAAACAAGTCAAGGGGCTTCCCTGGTGACGCAGTGGTTGAGAATCTGCCTGCCAATGCAGGGGACACGGGTTCGAGCCCTGGTCTGGGAAGATCTCACATGCCACGGAGTAACTAAGCCCGTGAGCCACAATTACTGAGCCTGCGTGTCTGGAGCCTGTGCTCCGCAACAAGAGAGGCCGCGATAGTGAGAGGCCCGCGCACCGCGATGAAGAGTGGCCCCCCCACTTGCCGCAACTAGTGAAAGCCCTCGCACAGACACGAAGACCCAACACAGCCATAAATTAATTAATTAATTAATTAATTTTTTTAAAAAAATAAAATAAAATAAAAAAATAAAACAAGTCAAGGAGACACCTATACTGGTGGCTGCTTCAGAAACCAGTAAGATCAAAAGAGTCTGTACCTTGTTGCTCAGTGAACTGGGAGACTGCCACCCCAGTAATTCTAACATCTGAACAATGATCTCCTCAAGAATTACCCACACCATGTATATAAAGTAGTTAGTGGGGGCAGGCATAGCTGAATTTAACACATGTATAATTTCTAAAACATTTGATATTTCCAACTAGAGAGTCCGCAGTCATTTTCTGGATATTTTCCAGTTGGCTATTTTGTTTCTGCTATATTTAAGCATTTCCTGATTTTCCCTCTGCTTCTATTCCTTTTCACCCACCCACTCAGCTGTTCTCGTTGATGCCGGTGCCTACAGGAAAAGTGAGCAGCAAAGACAAAAGAGAAGCAAGGCCAGAAGGAAGACAGAGGTCTGGAAAGGTTTCTGCAGAGCCCCAGGTCTAGCCCACTCGGGAGGACCACTGCATGTACCTGCGGAGAGCCTCCAGGAAGATATCTCCTTCCACGGTATCAATGACCACGTTCACCCCGCCACTGCCCACCAGCTTCCCTACTGCTTCCTTCAGGCTGCCCTGACCGTAGCTCACGATGGACTGTGCACCCCTCTGCATCGCCAGCTTGCACGGCTATAGCTATTACCTACATAAAGAACACAATGCTTCTGATGGTCCAGAATACGTACCAAGAAGGCTCACCCCACCCACCCAGCCTCCAACTAAAGAAGGAAACCAGTGTGACCTCACTGTCCTAGCATCAGCCTCAACCCAACACATAAGGCCCGTCACACAGCACCATCACACTGGCCCCTCCATACTCACTGGCAACGTGATCCACATTTCCAGGAATCCGGAACCCCAGCGGGTCTAGCTAGGCGACAGTTCAGGAGACACTCACAAATTATTCTCCAAATGCAAATTAAAACCACCATTTATTGAGTACCCACTATGAGTCAAGTAGTAAGGACACAAGCTAAATAACAAGCTTAGAGTCAAAAAAGCAAGATCCAGCAGTATGATGGGGGAAGTACAGAGGGGTCCAGAAGTGCAAGCTAGAGGTATCTAACCTCGATCTACAAGATCAGGAAAAACTTCTCAGAGGGTAAAACATGATTCAATGGAAAGATCTTGAAGTCAGACAGACCTGAGTTCAAATCCTGGCTATGCTACTAACTAGCTGTATTACCTAAGGCAAAGTACTTAGTAAGAACTAACACTTACATGGTGCTTACTATGTGCCCAACACTATTCTAAATGCTTTACATATATTAATAAATCATTTAATCTTAATATCCCAATAATATGCATATTATTATTATCCCCATTTTAAAGATGAAGAAACTGAGGCAAAAGAAGTTAAGTATCTTGCCCAAGGTCACACAGCTCATGGGAGGCAGAACTGGGAGCCAAACCCAGGTAATTCATCTCTAGAGTTCATGCTTTTAACCTCTATTTTGCCTGCCAACTTCTCTAAGTTTCAGTTACCCCATCCATAAAATAAGATACATTTTTAAAATTAAATGGAATACTGTATATAAAGCACTTGGAAAACAAAGTGTTGGATAAATTGAATCTATTGTTACACATATGCAATTGTTTATTCTATTTAAACCTCATAAGAACATTATGGGGGAGGTACAGTTACTCCTATTCTGTAGATGGAAACAAAGACCCAGGGAGGTTAAGTATAGGGTCGGCCAAAAAGTTCGTTCGGTTTTAAGTAAAAATAAAAGACACATTTTTCATTTTCATGAAGAACTTTACTGAACAATGTATTCACTAACCGAACAAACTTCTTGGCCAACCCAATAATTAAGCCAGGATCATCCAGGTAGTAGGTGATAGAACAACAATTCAAATCCAATGCTGCTGATTCCAAAGCCCATGCTTTCCCACCCCATCACCCTGGGAGAAAGCCATGCCTAAGGCCTGCCAAAGATGGCATAGATGGCTGTGGGTGATACTGTGAGAAGGTCTGGGGTATGGAAGTCTCCAGAAAATCTTCAGACACTCAAGAATTGCCTAGAGGTGCCATATCCCTGGGCAGCATCCACCAGCCCAAGCATTTTGGGCCCAAGGTGACATTCAGAACGTGCATTCAAACACCCAAGAACATCTGTGCCCTTAAAAAATTCCAAACTCACCCATAACTATTTGAAACTGAAAGCTACCCTCAAATACTCCCCCCGTGGAACCCTCAAACATCTGCATTTCACTGACTGCTATCAGCACACAGTGCCATAGAGAGCAGACACCAGTCGAGGGTCAGGCACCTGATTCCAACCCCAGGATTCTCTGTAGGTCCCAGTGAGGCCTGCTGTGAATCATTTTCTCTCTTGGTGCCTCACCTTCTTTGTCTGTGAAATAGGGATAATAAACACTTGCATTCCCCATCTCCCAAGTGGTCTGTGAGGACCAAGGGTAAGATAATTGCTGTGGAGGCAATGTGAAAGCAATATGAAATACTGTGAATGAAAGGTGTTCTCAAAATGACCTGTTCCAAGTAGGTGGCATGATGACATTATTTTTCTGTTTGTTTTTGCTTAAAACCATTATTGCTGCTAAAGAAAATACAGCTTAGGTTAATTTTAATATCTGAATTAAAGTAAATTTTTCTCTCTACTTAACTTCCTATAACTATTTAAAACAAATGGTAGGGACTTCCCTGGTGGTGCAGTGGATAAGACTCCACGCTCCCAATGCGGGGGTCCTGGGTTTGATCCCTGGTCAGGGAACTAGATCCCACATGCATGCCGCAACTAAGGAGCCCGCCTGCCACAATAAGGAGCCCACCTGCTGCAACTAAGACCCAGTGCAACCAAAAAAAAAAAGTAGAAGAATCTCCTTTTAAAAAAAATTAAAAATAAATAAATAAAACAAATGGTACAGTTTTATCTTCCCAGAAATGTTAAATAGTCAATGGTTCTAGACAATGAGACTAACTGTGGTCTCCCCCCTAAGAGAGGTGCTAAAAGCCCTCACTTTTGAGTTGAAATGTGTTAATACTCCATGAAGAGCCTCCTGGTATCTAAGACTGCTTTCAGAACTCACATGTCCTTCCCAAAAGAAAGTCAATGTGAGAAAAGAGAGCTGCCACCTGGAGAAATTCCACGTCAGTCCAATTATCACCAAACCTGTATAGCATCTTGGCGCCTCTGGATATCCCAACCGCAGGCTACACAGGAACCTCACACTCAGCACATCCAAAACTGAACTCACCATGTCCTCCTGGGTTCTCAGTCCCAACAAATGGCAAATCCCCAAGTGCACCTAGTTTGCGCCTTCCCACTCAATGTCTAATAATAACAGGATCCCTTTTTAAGGGATCCTCCATGACATACCATGCCCTCAAACAGGCACATGGCACGAGTGACCTCAATATTCCCATAACCACCCAATGAGAAAGCATTATTGTACAAATGAGGAAACTGAAGCTATTAAGCCAGAGACAGAGCTAGAATTCGCCCCTAGGTCAGGCTAATGTCAAAGTCCTTGTTCCTTCAACTATATCAGGATGCTCCCCAGTCACCAAATTCTCTATTTTCTTCTACTTTGGTATCTCTCTGATCATCGCCTCCAGTGCCTTGTTTCAAGTATCATCACCTCTGGCTTGGATTGCTCCAGGAATCTATCCTATTGCCTCTGACCTTGCCCCTATCCCTCATCCCCACTGCTACCAAAGTGAGCTTTGCAAAATGCAAAGACGATCATGTCACTTCTCTACAAAATCCTCAATAGCTCCTGCAGCTTCCAAGAAATGTTCAAATTCTTCAGTGCCTCATGATCTTATCTCTGCCCCCCTCCCTACAGTCATCTCCCACTGTTCCCCACACACATCCTTTGCTCCACAGATGCTATTTGCAATTCCCTGAATGCATCACATTAGTACCTATGTCCCTGTCTTCTAATATGTCCTCCCACCACTAAAATGGCCTTCCCTTCCCTTCTTCCTCTATTCAACTGCTATCAGTCCTGCAAAAGTCAGCTTAAATGTCCACCTCCTCCAAGAAATCCTTCTTCTCTAATACCCGCAGCCTCTGAGAAAAGCCCCTGTAGAGAGGTGGGTCTTTCTTTCATGTATTTATTCATTCATTCAAGAAATAATTATTGAGTGCCTACTAAGGTCTCGGCACCATGCTAGGTGCTGGGACTGCAATAATGAATCAAACAGACACTACTCCTGCCTTGATGGGGATTACAGTCTAGTGGGAGGGACACATTGATCTAATAATGACACAAGTAAAGGATTCACCACATGCTATGAAAGAGAAGTACAGGATGCTATGAGACCACATACAAATAGTCCAGGGGAGGGGAAAAACGTCTCCTGAGGGATAAAGAATACTTCTCCAAAAAAGCGACACCTGAGTTTAAATTTGAAGTTCGGGGGGGACAGTTTAGAGCATTATAGGTAGAAGGAATAGAATCTTCAGAGGTTGTGAAGCGAATTGAACCTTGCCACGTTCTAGTAACTTAGAAGGATGAGTGGTTTACTCCTAAGTCCCCTCACTAGTCTGCAAGCAAATAGATGGCAAGACCCTACTCTAGGTTACTTTACATCCCCAGTAACTTGCACATGATTTCTAATAAATAAATGAATATATTCCATGTTTGAAAACAAGAGGTATGATATTTTTTAATGGAGAATCAAACATGCAAATACCTTGGCCTGAAGAACATTTCCTGCCACTTCAATCACGGCAAGGCCTGTGGCTCCAGCTGCTGCTGTCACTAAAACAGTTTCTCTGTGCCAGAGAAAGATGAGCGCTACTCAAGAAATCAAAAATCATCCAATGGTATGATTTCACGAACATTTTGAAGCTAGGACATTTTCAAGCAAGAAGAGAACTGAGAGGCCATTTCATTCGACCCTTCATGTACATGTACACATATATGTATGCTCTCCAGCTTCTCAGGCTGGGTTATGTATGTAGATCAGTGCTAATTTAGTCCAGTCTTGAAGACTTCCCAAGTAAGGGTCCTTAATCTCTCTAGGTAGTCTTTTCCTCATTCCAGTGGCAGCCTTCCTTTGCACTACCACTCCAATTTCTGCTTCATAAATTCTGTCCTCAAATCATTCTCCTACTAAACACTGCCAAATTTTAGAAGGTAACAGCCACTGCTCAACTAAGCCCATCTCCCTGGATCAATTCTGAGGCTCTCTGAAAAGAGCAAGAACCTGTAGTTACGCTCCAGGTAAAGTGGGAAACTCAGCACCTCTGAGTTTGAAATATCCCAGTTAGGTACACCCAACCAAGCCTCACAGAAACAAATACCACAGGCCTCCATTAGAACTAGGGTGAAGCGAGTTTAAATAAACCAGCTCACTAAAATGTAAAGTTTTCTAGGAGGTGATATCCAGAGGGGTCAGACTTGAGGGACAGATTTCTCCAAATACATATTGGCCAAGTTCACAGTCTACCATTCCCTCTCTGACAAAAGGATATCCCCACTGTCACCAGGCTCCAATCTTGGGTCACTCGTTACCTTCCTTCGGCCTTTCCTCAGATAAACATGAGGTTAAGGGTCAGGGAAGGGAAAGGAAGGGGCAAGGTCTTGGTGGACACTTCTGGTATCAGAGAAGGTACCATCTAGCCCTCTATTGTCTACACAGTCCTCACCCAGGCTGGGTACGGGCCCGACGCTCCAGGGCCAAAGTAGCAGTGCCATAAGATACCGGCAGGGCAGCAGCTTCTCGGAGGGGAACCCTTTCTGGAATCTGCCACAGTGCCTATAAAAGAGATAACAGTGACTTAGAGATTAAGCACCTGTACCTGTTCATAAAGGCTGCTCAATATGTGTTATGATTTGATTTGCAAAGAGCAACACATGTCAGGAACCAAGCCCAGTGGAAGTCAAGACCAAGCAAGCAGTGGCCAAGATCAAGACTTGCGTGCATCACTCTTCGAAAATCCTAAGGCTGGCATCTGGATCAGGAAGGAACCAGCTTATAGAGAAGGTAACACAGGCCACTGTAGTATAATGAGTGAACTGGATGGCATAAAAATTTTACCTCAAATAAAGCTGTTTTTTAAAAAAATGTACCGTTCACCACTAGGGGGCATCATTCACATCCTGCACAAACATACCCCACCCCACGCCCACCCCATGCCCACCCTGGCTGGCAACGTTCCCAGGACTCTTTCTTTCACAAGCTTGATGTGGGGAAGAAACCCATTACATCTAGCTCAATGCCCCAAACCAGTTTTTCTACCAAAACCACCTAACTATGGTCCAGTTGGAGAGCCAGTCGGTTGCTCCGGGGCTCAGAAAACAAAATGCCCTTCTTCATTAAACCACTCCACACAAACAAACCTCTGTGCAACTGTTGTCACACCGATATAAAAAAGGAGTTTAGCATTTGAAAGAAAGAAGTGCTTGGCTGAGAAACAAGATATAACCAAAAGAAGACAAAGAAAGAGAGGGAAAGGAGAAGAAAGAATGATGGATAGATGAAAAGTAAAGAAAAGAAAGCAGAAAAAAAATCTCCAAGGATTAGTATTGAGAGGTAGGGCTACCTTGTGGTCAATGATGCATTCTGCAGCCATACCATTAAAGCCACTCACGCCAATAACTCCATCTCCCTGAAGGGAAAATACCATTAAGGGTATGTTCAAATGCATGCCCTTGCTATTTATCCCTTCCCGAATTAATCCAAAAAAGAAAGAAATCTTTCCTTCTGACCCACTAAGACACAGGTTCCCTTAATTATCTGTTCAGTGTTACTGTTTAGTAAATAATTCAGCCATTTTCTCACTACCCCCATCAGGTGGCCAAGCCAATCTGAGCACATTTTCGACAATGATAGGATGCGGCAAGGAAAAGACTGATATGAATTAGAATCCCAGTGTTCATTTCTTTCACATGAGACTGAAACTTGAGAATTCTCTATCCTCTCAGTAACTAAAAATCCAGGTGCTGCCTTTTATTAGTAATAAAAAATTTAACGAAGCCAGGAACTTCCACAGACTTCCTTCCCTCAATTCAGAATTAGTTTCTCCCTGCTCCGTCTCGTTTTCCCTTTGGTGTCTGCTGGCAAAGTCCAGGAGAAGCAAGACCCTTTGGCTACAAATGAGGTTAGCACATTTCTCATAGTTACCCACACATCAATTCCCTAGATTCAACTAATTTACCTCTTTCACCGTGCTGACATCTGTGCCTGTCTCCAATACTGTCCCAGAAAACTCCATTCCTAAAGCAAATTGTTTAAAGATTAGGTTATCTGCAAAGCCCAGCACAAGAGAGATGAGAAAACCCTGATCAACAGGCTGTCCTATGAGTATTCTGGAGCTGTGAGGGTTTATGTTCCCCCCACCCAGGAAGAAGGGTAAGAGTGTTGTACCCAAAGCACAGCAAAGTGAACTAAGATTTCATGATAACAACCTGAAAAGCTATAGTAGTCCCATTCTTACCGTGACACAAATGAAAATTTTAAGAATGGGCAAAAGCACAGAGAATCACAGGTACACAAGTACTTTTGACCTTGATCACTGGGGCCTTGGGTTCCTACAGCACCCCAATGACAAATTCATCATATTGTATTTATCTGTTTCCACGTCTCCTCTTCTGAACTATGAGGCCCTCGAGGACATGAACTATATTTATTCATATAGTACTTGGCTCAGTTGGATGAATTGGTGTTGTCTGCCCTTTCCTCTTCCACCTCCAAAATTTCTGAATTCAATTATCATATATTTCCCACTTGAGCCGCCAGAAGAATAACTCAATTGAGTATGACATCTTCCCCCCATCCAGCATTTCAAAAAATACAAACAGAAGGAAATGTTTCCAATTGTTGAGACTTAACCAAGTACCCTAAGGCCAAAACACAGCAACTGTTTTGCAATCACTGTATCCCTAATAGTATATATCTGTATAAAATATACATGTACTGTATATTTACAGTATATAACTATATATGACATATATATATACAGATATATACTAAACTATACTTATATCTCTTTTAATAAATTTCAGCAACAAAAATCAGTCATTGGTCCACATATTCAGGATCTAAATGTAATCAGATTGGGCATAATGCAAATCAGAGAGCAGGCTGCTAAGAAATGTATAAACTGTTTCTTTCTGATCCTCTGGTATTAGGTTTCTTTGGGAATGTATTCGTGAGGACTGAGAGTTTTAGCTGCAACCAGATGTTTATGATCCTTCAGGGTAAAAACAAAATTGAGGCACTGTCAAGGAATGAAAGGGCCATGCTAATCTTCTCTGTATCGTTCCAATTTTAGTATATGTGCTGCCGAAGCGAGCACAAGGAATGAAAGGGAATGACTACGGCCAATGATGGTTCTGATCAGGATTCTGGTGAGCATAATGATATGTAAAATTGTATTTGTTCGTTTACGCATTTTTAAAGTATTTATTGAGGGGTGGATGAAATAAGTGAAGGGGATTCAGAGGTACAAATCTTCAGTTATAAAATAAAAAGCCACAGGGATGTAATATATAGCATAAGGAATATGGTCAATAATATTGTAATAACTTTGTATGCGACACATGGTTACTGGACTTACCATAGTGATCATTTCATAATGTATGCAAATGTCACATCACTATGTAGTACACATGAGACTAACATAACATTGTACGTCAACTATATTTCAATCAATCAATCTATCAAGTATTTATTGAGCATCTACTATGAGCCAGATACGAGAGTACTAATGGGGCCGGGGGTGGGGGGAGGGCAATAATGTTGAGCAAGACAGTAATAGAACCTTCCCTCACAGCACTTGCAATCTAGTGATTCTAATTAGTAGTGAGGCTGACATATCTGAGACACCACTGACAGCAGGCAGACACCACCATCGTAGTGCCCAAGATGAAGCACATGGTTCTGAAAACACTTTATATCTTCTTTTTTTGAAGCAGTCACTTGGCCCTTCCTACTCACCAGGTGTGAAGGGAAGTTGGGGCCTTTCCTGATACTGATCACGACAGGCCAAAATATCAGCAAAGTTAACCCCACAGAAATGGACATCAACTCTGACCTGCAAAGGAAATAGAGCAAAAAGGCAGAGCAGTACACATGTCTGCAGACAAAGTTCATTCAATTATACCATAATATTTACTGAATTTACTGAATGCCTACTATATGCCAGGTACTGAACTAAGTACCAGTGTACATTCATGAGGCAGAATGGACAAGGTCCCTGACCTCATGGAGCTAAGAGTATAGCAGAGAAGACAGACATTTACCAAATAGTTATGAGGATTTATGTGT
Source organism: Balaenoptera borealis (assembly GCF_965194805.1). Lineage (NCBI taxonomy): Eukaryota > Metazoa > Chordata > Mammalia > Artiodactyla > Balaenopteridae > Balaenoptera > Balaenoptera borealis. The sequence goes on along the minus strand of NC_138860.1, from coordinate 52,593,547 downwards.
TAAATTACAACTCCTACACAAAATGTTAAAGATAGAAATACATGGTGCCATGAAAGCACATAATGGGGAGATTTGACCTTTGGGGGAAGTAAGGAGAATCCCCTGTGAAAGTAACACTTGACCTAAGAACAGCTAGGAGTTAACTATTCAAAATAGTGGGGTAGGGAGCCTGGCACAGACAAAAGCAATGGCATGTGCAAAGGCCCGGTGGTGGGGACAAAAGAAAAACCAGCTTAGTGCACAAAGAAGAGAAAAAGATGGGGCTAGAGAGCAAGGCCCACAGCATCTGAGGGTTTGTAGGGTTTGTTGGGGATCTTAATCTTTAGCCTAGGAACAGTGGAAGCCATTAAAAGATTTTAAGCAGAGGGTAACATGATCAGCTGTTTTGGGAATCAGGAATTCTAGAAGCTAGAACAGGATTCCCCAGCTTATGTGTTTCATGACAGAGCTAGAGCAGAGGCAGGCCTGCAGCAATTTCTCTGGACCTTGTTAAGCAGTGGTTCTCAAAGTGTGGTCCCCAGACCACCAGCTTCAGTGTCACCTGGCAACTTGTTAGACGTTCAAATTCTCAGCCCCTGACCTACTCAATCAGAAACTCTGGGGACAAAGCCCAGCAATCTGTTTTGGCAAGGTAATTCTGATGCAGCCTGGAGTTAAAGAACTACTGTCATAGACCAACCCAACTCAACAGGGCTTGGGATCACAGGAGGAAATGAAGGCTGAGAGACAGAATCGGTGACATTCGTTTATTTATTTGTTTGCTTACATTTCCCATATCATACAGAGGTGACCTTATTTATGAGAAGATATTTTATGGGCAAAATGGATTCATTCAACAATATTTTAAGCATCTGCCACATGCCAGGCACCCTTCCAGACTATGGGGATTTAACGATGGATAAATTCTCATAGTCCCAGCTCTCAGGAGCTAATTTCTGACACAGCAGTCCGGACAAATAACTGAACAAAGGAGCCCAGCCCTCAAGCCTATGCACATTGTGTGCATGACACAGTTGCTGACATGTACAGCACCTATAAATCCTCAAGCCACTCCACCTTGATTCAAGGTGAACATCTTTCAGCATGTGAATCCCAGAAAGCAGACTGGCTGCTGTCCTGCGCTCACCCAAATAATCTATTTAGTCACAGGGTCCGTGTTAGTGACACTTCAGGGCTGCAGTCACATTTCTCCCTCTCACCAGCGGTCCCCAACCCTGAGACTCACTGCCTGCTTCACCTTGTCAGAGGTTCTCATTCTCCACGCCAGATGCCAGTGTTACCAAGTGGTCAACAGGCAAAGCCCATTTTCCACCACCCTAAATGTGGGTAAATGCCCACAACCCTAATATAACCCCACCCACCCCAAATCACTGCAGTACACCAGGGGAGGGAACAAGGCACATTATCATGTAAATAGCGTTAGCGGCTGGCTGGGGGGGAGGAGGGAGGGCAGATAATTAGATGCTGATATTGAAGAAGAGGAAGCAAAGCATGGGGTCCATTTATCTGTGCTAAATCAATAACTTGCAGGTGGTTATGCAAAGTCGTGTGCAAATCAGAATTCTCTATTTCTGAGGCAACAGCTCTGGGGACTTCTACATTTGTGTTTTGGGGAACAATCTTCCTTTTGCGCTTCGGCCTTCTTGTGACCCCAGAAAGGGCCTTTCTAGAAGCCCAGCACGAAGTTGCGCTCCAGTCTCGCGGGCGCCCCCTAGCCGAGCACTGGGGAACTCAGTTCCGGTCGGGAGCCCGCGGGGCTTGGGTGGTGGCCGCGGAGAAGGGGGCGTCTAGGGGGTCCCGGGGCCAGGCCAGTCACCCTACCTCGTGGGGCCGGAGATGGCGGGAGACCGCCTCCTCAATGGTCAGGGGCTGCTTCAACTCGGCGCAGAGCGCGGCGCGGTAGTGCCTGCCGCAGCCCTGCCCGGCCCTCCCGCAACACGGAACAAAGGGTCGAGTTGCTGGGGGCGAGCCGGTTAACGCCTCTGGGGGCTCGGTGGTGAGTCAGGGCCACACCTGCAGAGCCACGCCCGAGGCAAGTACCGCCCCCACGCCGCCACCGACGCCTGGGCCCCGCGCAAGTGTCGCCAGAGGGGGAGGTCCGAGCGCGGCCGGAAGAGCAGGACGCCGCCCGCCCCGCCCCGGGCGCCGGAGACTCGCGACCCGACCCAGGCTGGCGGCAGCGGCCGGGACCGCGCCACGGGCCAGTCCCACCCGCGGAGGTGCCGCGCTTCTCCCGGGCGCCCGGGCCCCCTGGTCCCCTGGGGCCCCCTGCAGCTGGAGCCCACTGTGGGGTTGGGAGCGGGGATGGAGGAAGACGAGTAAATAGAAACAGATTCCCGGAGATTATCCTTTGTTGGCATTTTTGTAGCAAATTCAGGAGACCTTAAAAACCACACTTGGCGGTTCTTATACAGAGAACAAACTAGTGGTTAATAGTGGAAGGGGGGGTGAGAAGAGGGGAAAGATAGGGGAAGGAGATGAAGAGGTACAAACTACTAGGTATAAAATAAATAAGATGCAAAGATGTAATGTACAGCACAGGGAATACCGCCAATATAACTTTAAATGGAGTATAATCTAGAAAAATGTTGAATCACTGTGTTGTACACCTGAAACTAATATAACCTTGTAAATCAACTACTTCAATAAGACAATGTATAAATAAATAATTAGGGGTTGGGGGGGTCCTCTGCATGTGTGAAATCCTAAATGCATAAAGGCTTTAATGTCTACCTTCAACATCTTATTAGGATTCAATTCTTGTTATTAATTTTCTCACACTTACTGGACCACTTACTTACACTAAAACTGTACAGTTACTAGTAATCCAGTGTTAAATGATTCTACACGAATCCAAAGAGTACTTCCAATTCAAGTCAGGCCAAAACACCTATGTTCTGCGTGACACGTAGTAGATGCTCAACAATTGATTCAAGGACAGTGTACCTGGGTGAACAGGTGCACTCTGGGAAAACTGAAAACATAACAGTGTAATCTGTGAAAAATTGTAAAACTGGGCAGGTCTCTGTTGCAACAGTAGCCAAATATTTATATACTAGCAATATAAAAGAATGTTATCCTGGGAAGAATGTTTCACTTGACAGATAGCTTTTAAAGACAGTCTGGTACTTCCCTGGTGGTGCAGTGGTTAGGAATCCACCTGCCAATGCAGGGGACATGGGTTCAATCCCTGGTCTGGGAGGATCCCACATGCCGCAGAGCAACTAAGCCCGTGCGCCACAACTACTGAGCCTGCACTCTAGAGCCTGTGAGCCACAACTACTGAGCCCGTGTGCCACAACTACTGAAAGGCGTGCTTCTAGAGCCCATGTTGCACAAGAGAAGCCACCTCAATGAAAAGCCCGTGCACTGCAACAGAGTAGCCCCAGCTCACAACAACTAGAGAAAGCCTGCATGCAGCAACGAAAACCCAACACAGCCAAAAATAAATAAATAAATTTATTTAAAAAAAAAAAAAAGACAGTCTGATATCTTTAAAAAGACATCTGGTCAGGGAATTCCCTGGCAGTACAGTGGTTATGACTCCGTGCTTCCACTTCAGGTGGCCAGAGTTCAATCCCTGGTGGGGGAACTATTGTAAGATTCCACAAGCCTCCAGGCATAGCCAAAAAAAAAAAAAAAGATATCTGGTCAAAGAGTGTATAGCCTCTGAGGTTCAAGCCCAACTCTACCACCTATTTGTATGGCTTTGGCGATCCTCATGGCTGTGGAACCCAGTTCCTCCCCCATAAAGTGAAAGCATTGGGCAGAATAATCCCTCAGTTGCTAAATTCTGTTTCTGTTTTTTTGGTGGAAACGATAGTCCAAGATAGCATAGAATTATGGAAAGATCAGGAATGGAATAAAGGAAAAATAGCAAAAATGAAGTAGGAATGAATTTCTGAAATCATGGCCTAAAGGCTTTGGTGGGAAAGGAATTCAAAAACCAGTTTCCCACCACAGGTATGTAGCAGAGGTCACCGTTATCTTAAGAGCACGCACAGGGAATTTGAAGTCATTTTAGCCCCACCTCCCTCAGGGAGAAACTGGGCAGAAGAGGAACAAGGACTAGAAGGTGAGAAGGTGGAAAAAATTATCTTCCATGAAACACTTTGCAAACTCTTAGTCATTAGGTACATAAAATCAAACCAGGAATAGTGGAGAAATACAAACATTATCATCATCAAAACCAGCATTCTGGTTGCCAAAGAAGAGTGAGCAACAAGAAATCTCAAGTTTATGAAGTCTGAAACCAATATTGATCTGGGGATGAAATGAGTTGTTACATCTGGAAAACGTTTTGTAAAATATTAAGTATTTATACAAGCTATAAAGCAAGCAAATTTTTTTTATTAAGTATAGTTGGTTTACATAAAGGGAACAATTTTTAATTGAGATCCTTGAAAGCAACAACCATTTCTTAATCTCCTTTATGTTTGCAGTACTTTGCACAATGCCACACTTTTAGGCACTTAATACGTGCTTATCACTGAATTGTTGAATGAGCACTCGGTTACCTAGTATCAATTTTCCAGATAATTGGAAGTATCTTTAAGCATCAGGTTTTTGATTTTTTTTTTTTCTGAAACATTTATATTAACATATTTCCATACATATTTCCATACAAATACAAATATAAGATTTTTAGAAATTTCATGTAATGTCTGAAACATTTATATTAACATATTTCCATACAAATAACCCAATGAAAGTTTAGTATCAGTTGTTTTGTTTGTTTTTTTATACTGCAGGTTCTTATTAGGCATCAATTTTATACACATCAGTGTATACATGTCAATCCCAATCGCCCAATTCAGCACACCACCATCCCCACCTCACCGCAGTTTTCCCCCCTTGGTGTCCATATGTCCATTCTCCACATCTGTGTCTCAACTTCTGCCCTGCAAACCGGCTCATCTGTACCATTTTTCTAGGTTCCACATACATGCATTAATATACGATATTTCTTTTTCTCTTTCTGACTTACTTCACTCTGTATGACAGTCTCTAGATCCATCCACGTCTCAACAAATGACTCAATTTCGTTCCTTTTTATGGCTGAGTAATATTCCATTGTATATATGTACCACATCTTCTTTAGCCATTCGTCTGTTGATGGGCATTTAGGTTGCTTCCATGACCTGGCTATTGTAAATAGTGCTGCAATGAACATTCGGGTGCATGTGTCTTTTTGAATTTCGGTTTTCTCTGGGTATATGCCCAGTAGTGGGATTGCTGGGTCATATGGTAATTCTATTTTTAGTTTTTTAAGGAAACTCCATATTGTTCTCCATAGTGGCTGTATCAATTTACATTCCCACCAACAGTGCAAGAGGGTTCCCTTTTCTCCACACCCTCTCCAGCATTTGTTGTTTGTAGATTTTCTGATGATGCCCATTCTGACAGGAGTGAGGTGATACCTCATTGTAGTTTTGATTTGCATTTCTCTAATAATTAGTGATGTTGAGCATCTTTTCATGTGCTTCGTGGCCGTCTGTATGTCTTCTTTGGAGAAATGTCTATTTAGGTCTTCTGCCCATTTTTGGATTGGGGTGTTTGTTTCTTTGATATTGAGCTGAATGAGCTGTTTATATATTTTGGAGATTAATCCTTTGTCCGTTGATTCATTTGCAAATATTTTCTCCCATTCTGAGGGTTGTCTTTTTGTCTTGTTTATGGTTTCCTTTGCTGTGCAAAAGCTTTGAAGTTTCATTAGGTCCCACTTGTTTATTTTTGTTTTTATTTCCATTACTCTAGGAGGTGGATCAAAAAAGATCTTGCTGTGATTTATGTCAAAGAGTGTTCTTCCTATGTTTTCCTCTAAGAGTTTTATAGTGTGCAGTCTTATATTTAGGTCTCTAATCCATTTTGAGTTTATTTTTGTGTATGGTGTTAGGGAGTATTCTAATTTCATTCTTTTACATGTAGCTGTCCAGTTTTCCCAGCACCACTTATTGAAGAGACTGTCTTTTCTCCATTGTATATCTTTGCCTCCTTTGTCATAGATTAGTTGACCATAGGTGCGTGGGTTAATGTCTGGGCTTTCTATCTTGTTCCATTGATCTATGTTTCTGTTTTTGTGCCAGTACCATATTGTCTTGATTACTGTAGCTTTGTAGTATAGTCTGAAGTCAGGGAGTCTGATTCCTCCAGCTCCATTTTTTTGCCTCAAGACTGCTTTGGCTATTCGGGGTCTTTTGTGTCTCCATACAAATTTTAAGATGATTTGTTCTAGCTCAGTAAAAAATGCCATTGGTAATTTGATAGGGATTGCATTGAATCTGTAGATTGCTTTGGGTAGTATACTCATTTTCACAATGTTGATTCTTCCAATCCAATAACATGGTATATCTCTCCATCTGTTGGTATCATCTTTAATTTCTTTCATCAGTGTCTTATAGTTTTCTGCATACAGGTCTTTTGTCTCCCTAGGTAGGTTTATTCCTAGATATTTTATTCTTTTTGTTGCAATGGTAAATGGGAGTGTTTCCATAATTTCTCTTTCAGATTTTTCATCATTAGTGTATAGGAATGCAAGAGATTTCTGTGCATTCATTTTGTATCCTGCAACTTTACCATATTCATTAATTAGCTCTAGCAGTTTTCTGGTGGCAGTTTTAGGATTCTCTATGTATAGTATCATGTCATCTGCAAACAGTGACAGTTTTACTTCTTCCTTTCCAATTTGTATTCCTTTTATTTCTTTTTCTTCTCTGATTGCCGTGGCTAGGACTTCCAGAACTATGTTGAATAATAGTGGTGAGAGTGGACATTCTTGTCTCGTTCCTGATCTTAGAGGAAATGCTTCCAGTTTTTCACCATTGAGAATGATGTTTGCTGTGGGTTTGTCATATATGGCCTTTATTATGTTGAGGTAGGTTCCCTCTATGCCCACTTTCTGGAGAGTTTTTATAAGAAATGGGTGTTGAATTTTGTCAAAAGCTTCTTCTGCATCTATTGAGATGATCATATGGTTTTTATTCTTCAATTTGTTAATATGGTGTATCACATTGATTGATTTGCGTATATTGAAGAATCCTTGCATCCCTGGGATAAATCCCACTTGATCGTGGTGTATGATCCTTTTAATGTGTTGTTGGATTCTGTTTGCTAGTATTTTGTTGAGGATTTTTGCATCTATATTCATCAGTGATATTGGTCTGTAATTTTCTTTTTTTGTAGTGTCTTTGTCTCGTTTTGGTATCAGGGTGATGGTGGCCTCATAGAATGAGTTTGGGAGTGTTCCTTCCTCTGCAATTTTTTGGGAGAGTTTGAGAAGGATGGGTGTTAGCTCTTCTCTAAACGTTTGATAGAATTCACCTGTGAAGCCATCTGTTCCTGGACTTTTGTTTGTTGGAAGATTTTTAATCACAGTTTCAATTTCATTACTTGTGATTGGTCTGTTCATATTTTCTGTTTCTTCCTGATTCAGTCTTGGAAGGTTATACCTTTCTAAGAATTTGTCCATTTCTTCCAGGTTGTCCATTTTATTGGCATAAAGTTGCTTGTAGTAGTCTCTTAGGATGCTTTGTATTTCTGTGGTGTCTGCTGTAACTTCTCCTTTTTCATTTCTGATTTTATTGATTTGAGTCCTCTCCCTCTTTTTCTTGATGAGTCTGGCTAATGGCTTATCAATTTTGTTTATCTTCTCAAAGAACCAACTTTTAGTTTTATTGATCTTTGCTATTGTTTTCTTTGTTTCTATTTCATTTATTTCTGCTCTGATCTTTATGATTTCTTTCCTTCTGCTAACTTTGGGTTTTGTTTGTTCTTCTTTCTCTAGTTTCTTTAGGTGTAAGGTTAGATTGTTTACTTGAGATTTTTCTTGTTTCTTTAGGTAGGCTTGTATAGCTATAAACTTCCCTCTTAGAACCGCTTTTGCTGCATCCCATAGGTTTTGGGTCGTCGTGTTTTCATTGTCATTTGTCTCTAGGTATTTTTTTATTTCCTCTTTGATTTCTTCAGTGATCTCTTGGTTATTTAGTAACGTATTGTTTAGCCTCCATGTGTTTGTCTTTTTTACGTTTTTTTCCCTGTAATTCATTTCTAATCTCATAGCGTTGTGGTCAGAAAAGATGCTTGATATGATTTCAATTTTCTTAAATTTACTGAGGCTTGATTTGTGACCCAAGATGTGATCTATCCTGGAGAATGTTCCGTGCGCACTTGAGAAGAATGTGTAATCTGCTGTTTTTGGATGGAATGTCCTATATATATCAATTAAATCTATCTGGTCTATTGTGTCATTTAAAGCTTCTGTTTCCTTATTTATTTTCATTTTGGATGATCTGTCCATTGGTGTAAGTGAAGTGTTAAAGTCCCCCACTATTATTGTGTTACTGTCGATTTCCTCTTTTATAGCTGTTAGCAGTTGCCTTATGTATTGAGGTGCTCCTATGTTGGGTGCAAATATATTTATAATTGTTATATCTTCTTCATGGATTGATCCCTGGATCATTATGTAGTGTCCTTCCTTGTCTCTTTTAACATTCTTTATTTTAAAGTCTATTTTATCTGATATGAGTATAGCTACTCCAGCTTTCTTTTGATTTCCATTTGCATGGAATATCTTTTTCCATCCCCTCACTTTCAGTCTGTATGTGTCCCTAGGTCTAAAGTGGGTCTCTTGTAGACAGCATATATATGGGTCTTGTTTTTGTATCCATTCAGCCAGTCTATGTCTTTTGGTTGGGGCATTTAATCCATTCACGTTTAAGGTAATTATCGATATGTATGTTCCTATGACCATTTTCTTAATTGTTTTGGGTTTGTTTTTGTAGGTCCTTTTCTTCTCTTGTGTTTCCCACTTAGAGAAGTTCCTTTAGCATTTGTTGTAGAGCTGGTTTGGTGGTGCTGAATTCTCTTAGCTTTTGCTTGTCTGTAAAGCTTTTGATTTCTCCATCAAATCTAAATGAGATCCTTGCCGGGTAGAGTAATCTTGGTTGTAGGTTCTTCCCTTTCATCACTTTAAGTATATCATGCCACTCCCTTCTGGCTTGTAGAGTTTCTGCTGAGAAATCAGCTGTTAACCTTATGGGAGTTCCCTTGTATGTTATTTGTCATTTTTCCCTTGCTGCTTTCAATAATTTTTCTTTGTCTTTAATTTTTGCCAGTTTGATTACTATGTGTCTCGGCGTGTTTCTCCTTGGGTTTATTCTGTATGCGACTCTCTGCGCTTCCTGGACTTGGGTGGCTATTTCCTTTCCCATGTTAGGGAAGTTTTCGACTATAATCTCTTCAAATATTTTCTCTGGTCCTTTCTCTCTCTCTTCTCCTTCTGGGACCCCTATAATGCGAATGTTGTTGCGTTTAATGTTGTCCCAGAGGTCTCTTAGGCTGTCTTCATTTCTTTTCATTCTTTTTTCTTTAGTCTGTTCCGCAGCAGTGAATTCCACCATTCTGTCTTCCAGGTCACTTATCCGTTCTTCTGCCTCAGTTATTCTGCTATTGATTCCTTCTAGTGTAGTTTTCATTTCAGTTATTGTATTGGTCATCTCTGTTTGTTTTTTCTTTAATTCTTCTAGGTCTTTGTTAATCATTTCTTGCATCTTCTCAATCTTTGCCTCCATTCTTATTCCGAGGTCCTGGATCATCTTCACTATCATTATTCTGAATTCTTTTTCTGGAAGGTTGCCTATCTCCACTTCATTTAGTTGTTTTTCTGGGGTTTTTTCTTGTTCCTTCATCTGGTACATAGCCCTCTGCCTTTTCATCTTCTCTATCTTTCTGTAACTGTCAGGTTTTTGATTTTTGATTAATTATTTTTATGGAACTTTTTTCTATTGTCATTTTCATAATATCCTTGTTATTCTCAGGGCATATGAAAATCAGTGAGTTTGGAGAAATCTATCAATACTGCATTCTACATTTATAACAGTATCTGAAGAAAATAGCAAAAGGGCCTTTAAGAAGAATCTTGGAGGGAGATGAAAGTATCTTAGGTAATTGGGGTGATTTTAAGCACTTATATGCAAAATAACTTTAACTTTTCCGAAGAGCTTCAAAGGTAAGTGATAAGGCATTTAATAGTAGCTGCTATAGTAGCAAAAGAAGTATTTTAGCTGATCCATCAAATTGCTGGCACCACACCATACTGTCTAGTTTTTGTTATCATTTCTGGTTATTTTGTTTTATGTGGGGTAAGGTAGGAAAGTGAAGAGGAAGAACAAAATTTGAGTCCTGGCGGAGAATAAGACCAAGCAACTAAATCTGAAATGATCACTCCTCTGCGAAGAAAGAATCTATAACTGCCCTACAAACCAGTTTGAGGGCTCATTAGGAAGTAAAAGAGTAACAGATGACTCTTCCTGCTGGTACAGCTCACATGAAGAGATAATATTTAACATCCAGAAGCTGCTGGAGGGCTGAGGGTGGAGAGCTGAATACACAAACAGCTATGTTTTCACAGAATAATAGACAAACAGTATATAAACAATATAAATACCATGCAGGACTGTGCTGAAAATGTAAAAGTAGTCCCCCACAGTTAAAATGCTTTATCCAATAGTTTGTCAGTGCCTTGAGAATAGAGACCGTGTGTCTCAGTAGCCCAGTTGACCACTACATCTAGCACACAGCAGATACTCAGTACATTAGGAGGGTAGGAAGCCAGGAGCCCCCCAAGCTGTGTGGGAGAGCTACCAGCACATTACAATTCAAAGCCACATCCAAAAATGTTAAGGGGTCTTGCACCTACTTTCCTGCCTAAGTATACAGCTGCCAGGCATAATCTGATCCTTTCTTCTGACTAGTTCAGTATTGCCATTATAGATAACGTTATTATCTTCTACCAAAAAAGATGTCTCCCAAGAGTCTTGAGGTGCGTTGTAGTTTGCCTTTTCATTGAATTCCCCCAGATAGCTCTTTCTGACTGTTGCAGTTGCGGTTAACTTTTATCAACCTCAGAGATGGACTTTAGCCGTTGGTATAAGTGGGACATATTAACCTTCTAGTCTATTCCAAGAACCGTGTAAGATTTGCTACATAACTTATTTGCTCCAACACTCATGGAATCATAGAATTTCAGAGCTGGGATTGCTCGTCAAGATAATCTAAGCAAACTGCTTCATTTACAAGTGAGAAAGCAGAGGCTCAGAGAGAGATTGGCCCAAGGTCACAGTGCGGGTTAGTGGCTGAAGTAGCATTAGGATCTGTTAGGATCTGGCTTTCCTGATTTCTTGTTCGATTCCCTTTCTATCGAGCTCTTTGGATTTCACTCAACACTGTACAAAACAATAATATTTCACATTTTCATAGTACTTCACAGGTTTCAAATCACTGTCACCCAAATTGCTTTATCCTGCCAGTGATGAGAGCAATAATAATTATTGTTACAACTAGCACTTATTGGTAACTTACAACAAACCAGTTACTAAGTGCTTTTGCATTATTTTATTAGTCCTCACAATAGTCCTATTAGTAGGATACTATTATTTTCACTCTTTTATAGATCGGGAATGCAGACTTAAGGAAGTTAAGTAACTTTCCCAAGGCCACACAGCTAGGAAATGGAGCAGTTTAGAAGCCTCCTAATTGCCTGATGCCAGAGCCTGGCCACCCACTGTGCCCTCCCTCACAAACGCCCTCCACAGCAGACAAAGAAGGTATTGTAACCGTACATTTTAAAGCCATGCTTTTTGCTTGTAGTTTTAAGTTTAATTTTATAGGAATTTTACAGTAGTTCAAGCCTAGAAAATAGATGAATTCCCTGAAGAGAAGAACAGAGAGAAAGCAGCCTCCAGGGATGCCTGCAGTTAAGACCCAAGAGCAGGAAGAAAAGTTAACACATAATTAGGAGTACTACCCTATTCCTTATAGCCACAAACTTGAAACTGTATTGATTTTATTTAAATTTAAAGTATAGTGTGTAAGATTAAAACTATGATTATGTAAAGTAGTTTTCACACACACACATTCACATCTACACACACATACACACACACACACACACACGCAAACACACACACGCGAACAGGATTTTAATGAAACAATGTGCTGACTGGGTTGGCCGGTTACCAGCCATCACTTAAGCAGGTACCAGCAGGCATTTGGGCTAAATTCCTGGCACCCAGATGGACTCATTTGGAAGCAATGGTGACCTGAACAATGTCTGCCATGGCCTCCAAAACTAATCACCAATATTTGATGCAGGAATCTATTTTTCATTTTAAGGCATCATTATGGAACCAGTTTACAAGTTCCCAAGCAGTCTGGCAACTTTATGAAGCCTTTCCAACCCCACCTCCCCCAGAGAGAACAAACCCTTCCCTTCCACATGTTCCCGCCCAAGAATTTTATAAACCTGGATTAGCTCACTAATCTCATTGTTCAGGTGGTATTTATCTGTTTACCCCAACAGCTAAGCTGTGAGCACTGTGGATGGTTCCGATGATAAACATATTGAAGAGAAAATAATTTAGGCCTTGGAATCAGAGGTACCTATGCTGGATTCCTGGCTTAGCCACTCAGTCATTGTGACCTTGGGAAAGTTACTTAACATCTCTGAGCCTCCATTTTTTCACCTATAAAACAAGCATAATAATAGCTGTGAGAATTAAACAAGATAAGCCAGTACATTGCAGCCCTCAACAAATGGCAGCTCTTATGAAGACAGTCCCTGTCCTTGAACCTTTCACCATCTAGTGGAGAAAGGCACACAAAAAATACGCTTCTAAGGGAATTCCCTACCAGGCCAGTGGTTAGGACTCTGCGCTTCCACCCCAGGGGGCATGAGTTCGATCCTTGGTCGGGGAGCTAAAATCCCAGAAGCCACGCGACGTGGCCAAAAAAATATAGGCTTCTAAAATGCCTGTGAAATGGCCTATGATAGGGGGCTGCAAAGGGGGCTGTGAGAGCACAGAGAAGGTCAACCTACCCCACTTGGAGAGCATCATTTCAAGAAAGTCTCCCAGAAGAGGGGTGAGGAAGAATTAGCCAGACAGAGGGCACAGCTAAACGTGTCCCAGGCAAAGGAGTGCATGAGAGAGAACGTGGCATGCTCAAGGAATTATAGGTGGTCAGTTATGACAGAAGTTACGGTTTGAGTTGGAGAATGGTGAGGGATGAGACTGGAGAAGAAGATGGTGGTGTAGAAAGAACGTAGGTATTGGAATCAGACAGTGAGGAATCCCAGCTTCACCACTTTCCAGCCAAATATCCTCAACCGAGTGACCTCTTTCTGAGTCTCGGTTTTCCCATTTGTAAAATGATTGTGATTCCATGAACTAGTGTATGTAAAGTGCCTGGCACAGAATGTACATTTTTTTTAATGATAGCAAGAATTATTTATCTCTGTTTATCTAGGACGAGCTTAGTGTTTGGCCATTTCGATTGTCGATGGAAAGATGAATGAATGGGTAAATTCATTCACTTATTAATGTTAGCATTTATTAGACACCATCCTGGTGGCAGACACTGTTCTACTCACTGGGGATATAGTAGTGAACAAAACAGACAAAAATCCTTGCCCTACTGGGACTTGCAGTTCATGAATTGAGATGGAAAGGGGGCCACTGGTGTCTGTGAGGGGACAGTCTACTTCATAGCCCATGTGGCTCCAGAGTTATCTGATAAAAAGCTAATAAACTGACAAAGCAAGTTTCCAAGTTTCCAAGAGGTCTAGATGTGAGTCCCACCTCCTAACAAGGAGGAGTTTCTTGTCCCCTCCCTTAATTGCTTCTCACTTATCAACCCCCAGCTTCCTGTTGTGATCCAGGGGAACTGGTGAGTTGTGTTGTTTGGCAGGAAGAAATGTCAAGGAGGGCTCAGTTCATTCTTGGGCTCTCAGTCTAAAGTGGTGGCAAGAGGAAATAGGAAAGCAGCTCACACAAAAAGGCTATGGAGAGGGAGATTTGCCTATCTCAGCAGCCACGTGATCAGTGAGCTCAAATGCCTTGTGATGCGTGGAGGTTTTATTTCAATAGCAGGATAATCATATTCACATGTGCATATCTCATTACAAAAAGGGTTCCCCAGGAGATTTCATTTAATTCTCAGAAGGGCTCTACAAGGTAGGAATTAACCCCATTTAATCCCATCCCTTTCCTTTAAATTAACTCCTCCTGGCCTGTGGTATATAACTACACCCAAGCTTCAATCATAAACAAAACAACAAAAATCTTTGTTCATCTCTCATCCCTCTCTAACCAACACCCTATTCATCTCCTCCTAACAGCCAAGTCCACTGAACATTAAGAATATGCCTGGGCTTCCCTGGTGGTGCAGTGGTTGAGAATCTGCCTGCTAATGCAGGGGACACGGGTTCGAGCCCTGGTCTGGGAAGATCCCACGTGCCGCGGAGCAACTGGGCCCGTGAGCCACAACTACTGAGCCTGTGCATCTGGAGCCTGTGCTCCGCAACAAGAGAGGCCACGATAGTGAGAGGCCCGTGCACCGCGATGAAGAGTGGCCCCCGCTTGCCGCAACTAGAGAAAGCCCTAGCACAGAAACGAAGACCCAACATAGCAATCAATCAATCAATAAATAAATCTTTAAAAAAAAAAAAAAAGTTAAAAAAAAAAAAAAAAAGAATATGCCTGTTAGATAGAACTACCATATGATCCAGCAATTCCACTCCTAGATATATACTTGGAAAAGACAAAAACACTAATTGAAAAAGATACATGCACCCCAATGTTCATAGCAGCACTATTTACAATAGCCAACATAGGTAAGCAACCCAAGTGTCCATCAACAGATGAATGAATGAATAAAAAAGATTTATAGTGGAATATTACGCAGCCATAAAAAGCATGAAATTCTGCCATTTGCAGCACCATGGATGGATCTAGAGAATATTATGTTTAGTGAAATAAGTCAGATAGAGAAAGACAGATACTGTATGATATCACTTATATGTGCAATCTAAAAAGTAAAACAAACCAGTGAATATAATAAGAAACAGATTCACAGAGTGAGCAAACTAGCAGTCACTAGTGGAGGGAAGGAAGGGAGAAGGGGCACAGTAGGGGGAGGGGATTAAGAGGTACAAACTATGTATAAGTCAGCTACAAGGATTTTTTTTTTAATATATTTATTTATTTATTTATTTATTTTTGGCTGCTTTGGGTCTTCGTTGCTGTGCACGGGCTTTCTCTAGTTGCGGCGAGCGGGGGCTGCTCTTCGTTGCATTGCACGGGCTTCTCACTGCAGTGGCTTCTCTTGTTGCAGAGCACGGGCTCTAGGCACGCAGGCTTCAGTAGTTGTGGCTTGTGGGCTTAGTTGCTCCGTGGCATGTGGGATCTTCCCGAACCAGGGCTCGAACCCTTGTCCCCTGCATTGGCAGGTGGATTCTTAACCACTGCACCACCAGGGAAGCCCTACAAGGATATATTTTACAAGGAATTATAGCCATTATCTTGTAGTAACTTTTAATGCAGTATAATCTGTAAAAATACTGAACTACTATGCTGTCCACCTGAAACCAATATAATATTGTAAATCAACTATACCTCAATAATAATGATAAAAATAAAAGGAATATGCTCAGTGACCCTGTTGCTCTCCTCCCATTCACTCTCCACTGTGCTCTTCCCCTAAATGCCACTGGTCCAATAGATGCTTGCCAGTCAGTCCCCATTGCAGTCGGCCTCTTGCCGCATTTGAAGCCAGTCTCTGCTGGTTCTCCTTCTACTTCTCAGCCCACTCCCCAGGCTTGTTCTTAGATTCCTTTCCTCTGCCACTTCTCTAATGTTGTCAGCCAGGGTTCTTTCTACCATCCTTCTCTCTCTCCCCCTCTCTCTCTCTCTAAGTGAACTCTCTTTTTTCTTCAAAATCCTGCCCAAGCTCCTGATTTGGGAACCCTTCCCTAACCATAGTCTCACCACTTCTCACCTTCTCATTCTTCTCTCCCACCTCCAAAACATACACTGTCCCCGCCTCTCGTTTTCCTGGGAACTCTTCTGTAGCTTCAGTAAAGCACATCCCACGTTGTGTTGTGCCGGTGCATGGGTCTGTCTCCGCAGGAGATTACACAAAACTGCAGGGTGGAGCCAGTGACTTCTCTATTTTTGCATTCTTGGTGCCTGGCACAGGGCCTGGCACATGGTAGACAATAAGATTCAGAGGCGTTTTGCAAATTCTCAAGAATCAAACAGCTAGGAAGTGAAAAGGCAGAACCTCAACCCTAGTCTTCTGACTTTAAAGGATATAGTCTCTCTGCCTCAGCACAGAAAAGAACCATGTTCCAAGTATTTTACTGTAAGTGCCTCAACCCCAGCAAATTATATATAACAAGGGGCAAGGTGGCAGGAAGGACTTCCTTTTCCCCACAAACACTGCCCCAGCTACCAGGTGTGGAAGGATTGTTTGGTATTTGTAGCCTTCCTTTTGCAAACTCCAGGATGAGGAGAAGGAAGAAAAAATAAAACCCACCTCCCATCTCTTCCTCCCAGTGGACAATCACCCCCATCACTTCCCTTTTGAGCCAGGAGGCAGGAAGCCTATCCTAGCTCATGAAATTCCCCACTTGAGAGGAGTAGGGGGTGGCTTAATAAGACACTTTGTGGCTGGGCCAGCCCTGAGTATGATCGCTGCCATCCTGAAGTAATTCTCCCGAGGAAACCTTCAGAAGGTGGTCACAGATATACCTAGGAGGAAAGAAACTTCCCCTTTCCTCAGGAATAAACAAGTTTCTAGGGAGATGCTCTGAAATTAGACAATGTGTGCATTTGCCAATTACAAGCTCAAGTTCCACCCAAATACACACAATCAAAGGCTTTCCCAAGGCCGTCATTACACACACAGGGCCCTCCTGCTGTTTAGGCAGCATTTTAGTACTGCAGTGAAGCAAGATAAATGTCATCAAAGCAGCAAGGTAAAGACAGACCCATCCAGCAGTGCCTTTTCCAAACCTGATGACTCACTTAGCCTTGTCTTTTATAATGTCGCAGTCTGAGAGGGGGAGAAGGAAATGAAGAGGAAAAGAGTGGGCTGTGTTGTACATGTAATTTGTTTCCCCGTTTCAGACGGCTTTTTAATGAGCTTTCTCATCAAGGGCTCTGTGAGCCTATGCTTAAAGTTTTCCGGACAAGCAAATGAGCAGGACTGAAATCAGATGGCATCAGGCCAGCACCTCATGTTTTGTTTTAAAGATATAGTAAGGGGGTGGGGTAGTATGAAAGAAAACATTGTTACTTGTGAGAAGAGAGATTTGGTAACTCTTTAGTCCAAGATAATTTGGAAATGAATGTTGTGATTTTCCCCACTCCCCATGAAAATTCTAATATTCATCAATTATTAGAATACTAGTGTGTATCTGTGATAGCATTTCTCTGTTCAAACGGTTCCCATGGAGAGAAGTAACTGTCCTGTGCTAGCCTAACCCTGGGTTCATATTTCTGATAAGGTACTCATCACATTGCATCAGAGATAATGTACCCTCTAGGCTCTGATCCCCCATGGGGCAGGCACTCAACCTCACCTAGCCTCCTTTATATTTCCATGGTCCAACACAGTGTCCAGACACATAGACACTCAATAAATGTGATTTTACCATTTAAGTGAATTCATTAGGTGCTGTTAGTACATGAAAAAGTACATAAAATAATTAGACCTAAGTACTAGACTGCAAATCAGAGTAATTTATCACCTTGCAAGGTTCAACAAACATTTAATGTGCTAACAGCCCCTAATTAAAGCAGCAGCCTTCAACTGAAATTTTCAAGAGGAAAGAAGAAAAGTACAGTCAGCCCTCTGTATCCATGGGTTCTGCATCTCCAGATATGGAGGCAGACTGTACCACACCAGTTTATATAAGGGACATGAGCATCCGTGGATTTTGGTATCCACTGGGGGTGCTGGAACCAATTTTCCCCTCCCCCACTCCCCAGGATACCAAGGGATGACTGTACTGATAGGTAGGGATTCAGAGATGCAATTTTTTCTTTCTATCATTGATGGATGTTATTTGGTTTCTGAGTAGGAATTAGCTCCTTCACAATAGAGAAAATGATGTGGGTTTTGCTCTGTTTATCTTTCTAGTGAGTTTGCTTAACAGAGCATAAGTATAGAATGCAGGAAAGCAGTTTCTAGCTGTTGCCTATGCTTGAACTAGTTGTCCTGCAATCCTTCCCTCTGCTTGTACGGCATAAGGCATGCCTCACTTGTGATGATTCCAGGGACCTCCAGAGATGACATACTGATATACATGAACAGTCTGACACAGTGTTGGCCACGGAGTGTGTGCTCAATAAAAAACAGTCACCCATTGCTGGGAAGGGCAAAAAAGAGGAGAGGGGCTACCCTCCATTAGATTGGAGAATAGACATCAAGAGAAGGTAACACAATCCTCTCTAAAACATTTTCTCAGTGGTCTAGCTAAAACCGCTGCTGACTGTTTTTGTGTTTCCTGGACTGTATTTCATACCAGAGGTCTAGGCTATCTCTGTGTCTTCCTCTTTCTCACTCATGTCCATACTTGAATGGTCAGCAAGGAGTCAGTGATCCATCCCTACAAGCAGAAGAATGAGACTGGGTGTTCTCAGACCACATATCTGGAACATTTTCTTTGATGGGCATCACTTAGTCGGTATTTCACAAAGTATGATCTGTGGACTGTGCATCAGATGCCTGAAGGTGCTGATTAGAAGGACTGGTCTCCCAGCTGGCGTGGCATCCTGGCAGCTGTCATTTTATTAGGCTCCCCCATGGATTCTGCTTCCTGCTGAAGTTCAAGAGCATCTGGCCCTGGCTTCTGACCTAGTGGCACCTTGGATCACTAGAGGGCACCCTGGAACAACATTTTCCCCAGGCTTCGGGCTTTCTGCCAACCGACCAGGGCTGTGGCGCCCTCATACTTCTGGGCTACAGTTTCCAGGCCCATCCTGGAACCACAGTTTCCTTTAAGAAACAATCCATTGCCACATCACCAAATATATCTACCATGCATTTCCACAATGGCGCTGTAATAAATTCAGTTTCTAAAGAAAAAATTAGACTTTAAGTCATCCTTGTGTATATTCATTAAACACAAATTGTGAACAACATTAGGTATTAAAAGGATTGATAAAAGAAGTCATATTTCCTACTCTCAAGAAAAACGTGGGAAAGATAAGGCATAAATACGAAATCATTTGAAAATAATTAAATAATGGTAAATTAATTTAAAAATAATAAAAAATAGAATAAATTACTAAATGTCACACAAACAGGTGCCAGTATATGCACAAACAAGGAACTCCACCGGTGGCCCTGAGTTGACCAGGATCCCTGGGAAGGCATCATGGAAAAGGAGAAGCAGGGTCCAGGGCAGCCCAAGTACAACACATGTCTTTTTAATTCAGGGCTCTTCCTCGTGTCTCAGCAGACAAATAAACATGCAAATACGAATCTGGGAAGGACCACTGGGACTTCTTTTGTCATGTTGGCATAATGCCCATTTGTTCACGAATCCTTGTGGGGCTCTACCACGTGCCAGGCACTGGCCGTGCACTGGGAAGAAAACAGTGGGCAAGACAGACACCTTAGTGCTGCCCTCGGGTGTTTACCATCCAGCAGGGAGACAAATGAACGCGTAATTACAAAGTAGTGTGTAAGTGATAGGTTTAGTAGGAGGTTTGTGGGAGCTCATAGGGGAGAAACCTAACTCCGAGTTGTGGTGGTGAAGGAGGGCTTCCTGGGATAGAAATGTTCAATGAAAGAAATTAAAGGATGAGTTAGGAGCAGCAACAAAAGGATGTTTGAAAGTTGGGGAAGAGAAGAAGCAGATATTTGAGGAACCGAAAGAAATTCAGTAGGGAATTCAACTGGGGGAGTTGGGGAGGGAGGGAGGGCAAGGGAAATGTGCTAAACAGTGTTGGGGGAGCAGTGCGAGCCGAGGCCAGCCAGCGTGTGAGGAGCCTTGTAAACCTTAATGGGGATATGTGGACATTATCCTAAGGGTACTGGGGAGCCATTGAAGGATTATGAGCAGGGGTAGTGCCATGATCAGATCTGCATTTTAGGAGGCTCTGCCTATGCCAGGGTCACTGTTAATAAGCCAGTAAAGAATCAGTCTCTCCCTTTAACTGGATCTCTCCAATTTCCTTCCTCCATCCCCAGTCACCAGCTCCCCAGGAAACCCTTTCAAAGCAGAGGTCTCTTTTTAAGGTCAGCTTCACAGGCCAGATAGCAGAGGAGACAGGAATAGCCGAAGAGGTGTGAGTGTCACAAGCTGGACTGCTCTTCTCGGTCTACCCTGTGGTCCTCACAAAAGGCAATCTCCGGCAAAGTAGACAGGGAGGCAGGGCCACGCTGGGTTGGAAGGGGGAGTGGTCTGAACCCCATTTCCTTGGCTGGCCGCCTTAAGCACCACCCTTGAACTGGTTAAAGGCAGTACAGAGGAGAAACAACAAACCTGTGAATGGTGTAGAAAATTTATGCAAAATATACAGAGGCCTTATCTACCTAGGTAGCTGCTGTTTTATTATGCTTATTACTGATTTAGGACTTCGGCTTGACCTGCAAATCAAAACTCTTAATCAGGCCTCTCATCCTTATCTGCATGGTAGCCAAGAGGCAGGTGGTAGCAGTAAACCTTAATGGCTAGAAGCAGCATAACACTGATGCAGCTCATTGAACTTTCCAATTAAAGTCCAGTGCCATGATTGTTAGCCTACAGAATAATGAGTTTTGTTTTTGTTTTTGTTTTTTTTAACCAATGCCACTCAGGTCCGCCCCAAAGCATCCTGCACTATATCCTTATTTCCTAAAATGGAGGTTGTACGGGGAACAGGCCTTCGAGTAATACAGGTTCCTGAATTCCAGCCTCTGTGACAGGGAGGCCTCATGCCCAGTTTCCTTTCCTTCAGAGTAAGGAAGAGTCTGTGTGCAGGGCCTGGAGCCTCTGGGCACAAAAATAGACTATTTGAGCGTTTGGATTTTCCTTTCCTGACAGTGGACTTACTCAGGAAGAGGCACTTAAACAAGACTTTTTTTTTTCCTCTGTGTTTTTCAAAAAACACATTTAATGGGGGGAAGCAAAATTGTTATGGAGAGAAGACTTTTCAGCCGCCTCTTCTTTGTTCCCTAAACAGGCTCAGGTGAGGCAGTCCTTTTGCCCTTAATTGCCTTTTCTGCCTGCACTCCCCACCTCCAGCCCACCCCCATCCCCCATCCCCACCCCCAGCAAACTTCCAGACCCGTTTGCTCAGCACCCACCAAGCCCTAAAAACCCCACCATCTCTTCCATTGTTAGGCTTGTAACTGAGACTTCCCACACAGTGATATGAAGAGACATATGATTCAAGCATCCCCGTTTCAGAAATATTATTATAGTCGCAGGAAAAAAATAGGGGCCTGCTCCATGTCTGTCACCTGAAATAAACTCCTAGTTCCTTCCCTACTGCTCCCCAGATGCTCAGTTCTGAAGATGATTCCAGCTGATTTTGCCAGCCACCCGCAAGACTCCTAACCCCAGCTAGTGGCTGAGGGAGAGGGAGAAGAAAAGGGGACCTCCGAAGCTGGCCACCTCAGGGTATGTGAAGCACATGCTTGTCACGTGGAGAAAAAATGTGCCAGGTAACCTCTAAGACTCCCCTAGGAATCCAAAGTTTGTGTCTTTTTGCAGAGCCCAGAACAGCCTGTCTGTTCTCCTCTCCCTGTTGTGTGCCTGGCGCCTCCCCAATGAGATATCTCCTGGAAAAGCTTTTCCTCTGAGGGGTGGGGAGCTTTTGTTCTCTGGGAAATATGGTGCAGCTAATTAAGAGCATTGTCCTGGGAGGGGGAAGGCTTCCACCAGGGGTGAGTGCCACTGCCTCTGATGCTGTCATGATGCTCTTGGTCTCTCTGCCCCACTGGGCTAACCGTTTTGGGGGGAGACTGTGATAATGCCCACTAAAATAAAAATAGATATGTGAAGTGAAATCTCCCTCTCTCTCTTTTTAAAAAAACATTTTCTCTGCAGTGAATTGAGTTTCTATTACTAACTCATTTCAGAGAGGGACCCTCTGACAGTTTGGTTTTTGACCCCTACCCATCTGGTAGAAGCTGGAGGTTCCAGAACTAAAGCCATATTCTGTCTCACACTGTTTCCTACATAATGACACATAACACGCAAACATGCAGCTAAAGTAAAATTTCTAGCAACGATTTTGATTTAGCTGTTGGTTGTCAGTGTAGAAGTAGTTCGACAACTCTTAGTTCTTGATTTGAAAAACAAGAGTAGCATATTTCATGGCATTTATAGCAACAGCACCACAAAGGTCTCAATATCTCATATAAGCTGTGATTGTCCCCATAGTGGCAAACCCAATTAGAAATGAACTTTGTGGAGGCAGCATTCTGCGCTTACCTAGTTTGCTCTCTCCGGATTCTAGAATTTGTATTCCTTAAATGTTACAAATATTTATTGAGCATTTACTATGTGCTCAGTGTTCTGGGGGCTTGGCATACATTAGGAAACAGAACAAATACAGATTCTGGCCCTGTAGGGCTTATATTCTAGCCAGGGAAGATCAACAATAAACAAAACATAGTAAATAGATTATATATTGAAAGGTGATAAGTTCTTTGGGGAAGGAAAGGAAAAGTAGATCAGAGTAAGAGCAGCTGGGAGAGCTGGGGTAAAGGAAATGGGCTGGTCAGAGTAGCCATGAGGAGGTCATTGAGAAGGTGGCACTTGAACAAGGACTTGATGGAGGTGATGGAGTTGTCCATGTGGATGCCTCTGGAGGACAGCTTTTCTGAAAGAGAGAAGAACCAACGCAAGGGACCTGAGATGAGAATGTGCCTAGAGCAGCAAGGAGGCCACTGTGACTGGAGTAGCAGAGTATAGGAGGAGAGGGCAGTCAGGTGGCAGGTTCCAGGTCAGCAGAGCCCTGAATGCCAAGGTCAGAACTTTACCTTTTACTCTGAGTGAAAGCGGGAGCCACAGGAGGTTTGGGAGCAAAGGAATGAAATGATTAGACTTAAATTTTAACAGAATCACCCTACCTGCTTGGTAGAAAAAAGACTGTGGTAGGGTATCAGCAAAAGTGATGAATCCTAGGTATATGAACACATTTTTTTTTCCTGGATGTATTCTGAAAGCAGACAGAGCCAACAAGATTTGCTGATAGATTGGATGTGAGGTGTGACAATAAAAGTTAAGGATGTTGCCAAGGCTCTTGGCCTAAGCAAATGGAAGGAAGAAATAAGCATCACCTGAGAAAGGAAAGGCTGCACCAGGGTCACCTGGGGTCCATTTGATCTGAGTAACTTTTTCTGCATTCTTATCCAAGTGTGCAAATCAGAATCACATGGTGCCAAGTTTGCCAATTTCACTTGCCCAAGAACCTCGGAGATTCTGCTTTAGTAGATCTGGAGTGGGGCTCAAAAATGTGTTCGATGTACACTTTAGGTTGAGAACCACAGAATTGTAAAATAATATTTGGTGGGTTTTTCTGTTTAAAATTCTGGACTTTATAATGAAACAAGTGAAAGGATTTATAGAATTTCTCCCACTCTCTGGGATGAACTACAGGTTCTCCTTTCCAAATTTATTTCGAATGAACTACGTCTAGCTTACAAAACAGTTAAAGCTTAAGCATACAGAAATGATAAATGATATAGAATGGAGCTGTGAGGTTAAATTTCGATCTTTTTCACTAGAAAGTTGGTTATGAGATAGTTCTATCCTGAGTCTGTTTAGGTTCCTTTGATGCTTTTCTAGTGTGGGCTAAAT
Source organism: Balaenoptera borealis (assembly GCF_965194805.1). NCBI lineage: Eukaryota > Metazoa > Chordata > Mammalia > Artiodactyla > Balaenopteridae > Balaenoptera > Balaenoptera borealis. Next base: position 52,569,909 of record NC_138860.1, on the reverse strand, counting down.
ATCAAGCCAGTCGCCATCCCTCCAGCAACAAACAAGAAGATGGAACTCCCTGGTGGTCCAGTGGTTAGGACTCCATGCTTTCACTGCTGTGGGCCCGGGTTTGATTCCTAGTCGGGGAACTAAGATCCCACAAGCCCCGCAGGGTGGCCAAAAGAAATAAAAAATTAAAAATAAAACAAACAAGACGACAAGGAGAGTATCTCTGGGGAAGTTTGGAGGATGGTTAAAAAGTGGCATGACGGTATCCTCAACTCAGACACTATACGTAAACATTAATCTAAAGGTAAAGGCTACAGATCCAGATTTTAAAAAACTGAGACTCGAGGAGGCCAAGTTCACTTGGTTACACGCAACTATCAATTCAGTGATAGGACTGGGCTTCAAAGCGACGAATCAAAGGCCCGAGTTGCTGGTTCCCACGGTTGTCAGCACTTCCTCGTCACAATTGGTTCCACCAAGAATCGGAATCCTTCAGTGAAAGGAAAAGTTGCATAATGAAGCAGTATTCAATGGGAACCCTCTATTCAGTCTGATTCCCAGCCGGATCATTCTTTTATCCTGGATCATTTTCTCCAACAATTTATTTCTGTGCAGTGGTGGTGGGAACATTGACAACAAAATGGCACCTTCTTCCTCAATGTTGCTGCTCCCTGTGTGGATGACTCACACCTGCTGACAGGAACGAGCCTCAGCTTCTTCATTCCCCGCGGAGCTGGAGGTGGATTTTAACTTGCCCTTGCCCTCCCTGTCGTCATGAAGACTGTCAGCTTAGTTCTGATTTAAAAACAAAAAAAGAAAGAAACAAAGCAACTCCACAAACCTTTATTACTCAGCAGGTCACTTAGAGGCATAGGGAGAGCAGCTCAATTCTCCAGGCTCACGTGGAGGGCCCAGTGCAGGCAGTTGAAAAGCCAGCTTTTGACTTGTAAAACAGCAGCTAAATTGGCGGTAGAGGCTCTTAAGCAGGGAGGACCAAGGGCTCTTCTTTTTGTGTTCAAACTTTACGCTGAAAATATTCTTTTCTACTGGGTAGAATATCCTCTTGATGACTTTTATTTGGGGGACACAAAGTCCTGGTCTTGTTGAAATCAAGCATTTATTTGACCTGAAAAATAATGCTCACGTCCAATGAGAGTATAGAACAAATGAATGTAATGTGCTGTTCTTATTGCCAATAGGCTCTGATTGTGAGTTGCTGCCATAGGCTGGCCCTTTCTTAGGCTTTTCCCCACCTCAGACATTCTGGAGGACAGACATTTGCAAAACAGCGGGTCCAAGAATAAGGATTGTTCAGAGAGCAAATGTGAGTAGTTACATGTGATTTAAACCCCTAACCTTATTTTCCTGAGCACCTTGCTCTATGACACCAAGACAGAAGCCCTTTGGCATAGAGATCTATGGAATCTATTTAGATGTAGCCAATCTTGGGAAATAACTTTCTCTGGAAGCAGGACTCAGGTTACTTTCCCACTGTGTGGGAATATTTGACCTTTACTTGCACACTCATTAAATGGCTAGTGATTGAGCATTTTTGCCTGTCTCCTGGAGTTGCTTTGGGATATTGGGAAAGGGGGCACAATTCAAGAGCAAATTGCTCTGATTAATATTATATTTATAGTTCAGTCTATCAAGGTCATTTCCCTAGATGCCCGCCTTCCTTTATGAAGACAGAAATACTGTGTCAGTGTCTCTATCCCTAGAAGAGACAGGAGGCCAGTGAGGAAGGCGAACAGTAATAAAAGTGGGATGCACATGTATTTATATACATATGTATACACACACACACACACATATTTGGCAATTTGGTGCCATGCGTATGTCTGGTCCAGCTTTTTCTCCTACTCTGAAACTTCTCTTAGGCCACCTTAGTTCCCTCTTCAACTGTTTCTTTGGAAACAAACCCACCTTTGTTAAATAATTTTATTCTGCTTCTATCTCTCCCCTGATCAAACTAAGCATCTGGTGGCACTACTTTCGTTATTAAAAACTGACTTTTAAATCACAAAAGCTTGTGAAGTCTGAACTAAGGTCTAGCTTCCATGACTGGAAGGGAAAGCACCCTCAGAACACAGCCCTTCCCTTGAGCTGGATGAGTGAGATTACAGGTCTGTGACACTGGCAGAATGGAAGGCCCAGTAGTCTTAAGTTACTGGAAAACAAGTTAAAACAGTTACCTTAATGTTTCCTTGCTTTTAACAGTCACATTTATGTAAAGAAGACATTACCTCAGAGTCAGTCATGACGCCTTCAAGGACCTTGAGGTGTCCTGTTTGATTCAGACCTCCCTCCTCTAGAGAGTATAATTCCCTGAGCACTTGGGTAGAAATAGAATGACCTCATTTCCAAAAAGCTCCAGGTGACCAGCGACCATATTGGTGTAATTTGTATGCATGGTGCTTAGCTTATTTATTATTCACTTTTGGGTTAACATTTTAGATACAAACAAGTTTAGATACAAACATTTCCTTCATTTATTCATTTCATAAATATTTAGTGAGTCGCTCTATGGAAGTAAATGATACAGTACCTGCCTTCAAAAGTAATAACAGCCCTCTTTTGAATGCTTGCTATGTGCCAGGCCCCATTCAAAATGCTTTACTTAGCTTTTTTCATTTAATCTTAACAACAGTTCTATGAGACAAGTACTTTATCATCTCCATTTTGCAGATGACAAAACTAAGGCACAGGGCTTCCCTGGTGGCGCAGTGGTTGAGAGTCTGCCTGCCAATGCAGGGGACACGGGTTCGAGCCCTGGTCTGGGAAGATCCTACATGCCACGGAGCAACTGGGCCCGTGAGCCACAATTACTGAGCCTGCGCGTCTGGAGCCTGTGCTCCGCAACAAGAGAGGCCACGATGGTGAGAGGCCCGCGCACCGCGATGAAGAGTGGTCCGCACTTGCCGCAACTAGAGAAAGCCCTCACACAGAAACGAAGACTCAACACAGTCATAAATAAATAAATAAAAAAGAACGTGAATTTCTTTAAAAAAAAAAAGCAAACTGGGCTATTCATTTCAGTAACAGTCAAGTGGTCTTAGTTTGCAAAAAAAAAAAAAAACTAAGGCACAGATTAGCAAGTCATCTAATGTCACAAAATTAGGACATCACAGAGTTTGATTTTGAATCCAGGCAATCTTGCTCCAGAGCCCGAATTCTTAACCAGTGTTCTTGATTGTCATGGTCTCAAGTGCCTTGGGTCTAAAGAGAGAAAACAGACAAAATGTTCTATGATTGAAGGAAGTGTAGGAAATCAGAAAGTATTTAAGAGATATATTGACTTAAGCTACCCATCACTATGACATACATTTTTAGCTAAATTCCCTGCTTTGTTTGAGACTCAAAAGCATGCCTGGGAAAGTACTTCAGCCTAATCCACAATAGGTAGAAACATGCAGGGATATAAATTAGTGGAGGAGAAATGATGTTGCAGAAGAAGTGTTAGTTAGATTGAGACTAAGGACAATCTGCTAGCAGAGAGTCCAGTGTCAGTTAGTTCATTGAGGCCAAAGAGAAGACTGTATGGGGGTAGAGGGGACAAAGGAGAGCTTGGTGACAGATGGCCAGGTCACAAGAGGCCACACGTGCCATGCCAAGAAGTTAGGGTTTTATCTTGAAAATTTTGCACTTTAGAAAGATCACCCTGGCTGCAAGATGGAGAATGGATTTGAGAAGGACAAGATGGGATGCAAGCAGACCAGTCAGGAGATGCTGGCAGTAATCCTGGTTAGAGGAGATGGGGGCTTGGCTTAGTCAGTGGTAGAGGAAATGAAAGTAAGTGAGTGGATTCCAGAGATAGTTAAAGGTATGACCATCAGATGTGACTGAAAATGGAGTACAGATTGAGAAATGAAAAGGACCCAACACAGAACTCCAAGAGAAAGGGATGGCCAATGAAAGAGGAGCTTAAAAGAAGTACAGCCAGAGAGGTACAAAGACAATCCAGCCAAGCAAAGAAAGCAGTTCAAGAGATGATGAACAACAGTATCAAACACTGAGAGGGGAGGAAATAAATGGAGTGAACAGTGTCCTTAGGATTTTGCAATAAGGAGGTCACTGGTGTCCTTGATGATGCAGACAGAGAAAAACATTGATAGCATGAGCTGAGATGTGGTGAGGGTGAGGAGTGTGTGGGAGGTAAAGAACTAGTGACACCAAGTGTAGACAATTCCTTAAGACATGAGAAGGGGAAGAGAGAAAGAACAGAGGCCATAGGAGGGTGCTTTTTTTTTTTTTTTTTTTAATTGATTAAGCTGAGACAACCATTTGAAAATATTGATGAAAGGATTTTGTTGGGAGGGAAAGGTGGGCAGTGAAGAGAGGAGGAGAAAACAATACATTCCTGAGAAAGTGGGAGGGTTTGGGATCCAAAGGACGGGTAGGGGCTTTAGCCTCAGAGAGGAGGAAGAGGACTTCCATCGTAACCACATAGAAGGCGGATGGGATATGTCTGGTGGGAGCCAGGCTGCAGGATTTGGGTAGGAAGCTGAGGTGGTTATCTAGGGTGGCTTGTACTTTCCCTATCAGTGGGTGTTGAGTCACTTGCTGAGAGTGAAGGGGAAGTGACATGTGTGGGTGGGAAGGATGGCTGCAGATTTGCGGAGAGAGAAGAACATGTGAGAGTCGCTTTGGAGCATGGAAGGGAACATATTACGAGGGTCCCAGCTGGGTCTGAAGTTGAAGAACCTCCCCCACTGTGATGTCTGCTTTTAGCCAAATTCCCTGCTTTGTTTGAGACCCAGGAGCTTGCCTGGGAAAGTGTTTTATCCTACTCCACAAACAAGTTTGAAACATAGGTGGATATGTCAGCTACTTAACTGGACTTAGAATAAATAAATATTTCTTGGAATTAATATTCATTGATGATTCATTTTAGGTGCTGTATTTTACTGGGGATATGCAGACTCCACAAATCGCGTCTTTTCATTAGATTCTAATATCACGACATTGGAATAATTGGTATAAGGAGGTGATATTGCCTGATAGTTAAAAGCACAGGCTCTGGAGTCAGTCAAACTTGAGGTTCAATCCTGATTAGGCTACCTACCAGCTACATGACCTAAAACAAGATAACTTTTTGTCTGTAAAATGGGGATAATAAGAACATTTATCTCATAGGGTTTTAAAGGAGATAATGCATTTGGTGGAATAATATTTTTGACACATTAACTTTTAAGTTATTAGCAACTTGTCTTCCTGGAACTGTTCCTTGTGGTCTACTCCTTGAAGTACAGTGGGGGAGGGAGGACAAGAGAAAAAAGGAGAAAAAAGTATCTGCCTAATTGAGGAGCCCCAACACCCATTAAGAAGATTATGCCAGGCAATCAATACATCTGAAGCCAACAGCAAGAGAAGGGTTTTCTCACCCAGTCAAAAAATGGGCAGAAGACCTAAATAGACATTTCCCCAAAGAAGACATACAGACGGCTAAGAAGCACATGAAAAGCTGCTCAACATCACTAATTATTAGAGAAATGCAAATCAAAACTACAATGAGGTGTCACCTCACACCAGCCAGAATGGGCATCATCAGAAAATCTACAAACAACAAATGCTGGAGAGGGTGTGGAGAAAAGGGAATCCTCTTACATTCTTGGTGGGAATGTAAATTGATACAGCCACTATGGAGAACAGTATGGAGGTTCCTTAAAAAACTAAAAACAGAATTAGCATATGACCCAGCAATCCCACTACTGGGCATATACCCAGAGAAAACCATAATTCAAAAAGACACATGCACCCCAATGTTCACTGCAGCACTATTTACAATAGCCTGGTCATGGAAGCAACCTAAATGCCCATCAACAGACGAATGGATCAAGAAGATGTGGTACATATATACAGTGGAATATAACTCAGCCATTAAAAAGAACAAAATTGGGTCATTTGTAGAGATGTGGATGGGCCTAGAGACTGTCATACAGAGTGAAGTAAGTCAGAAAGAGAAAAACAAATATCGTATATTAACGCATATATGTGGCATCTAGAAAAATGGCACAGATGAACCGGTTTGCAGGGCAGAAATAGAGACACAGATGTAGAGAACAAACGTATGGACACCAAGGGGGGAAAGTGGGGCGGGTGGTGGGGGGGGATGCATTGGGAGATTGGGATTAACATATATACATATATTAAAAAAAACATTATGGCAGGCTGGTAAAGGCTAACCAAATAACCTCATCAAGGGAAAATATACAGCCTTCATCTGGGTAAAAACAATCAATTGAAACACTTGCCCTGACAGGGAGATTAATTTTGCTTTTCCAGAAGTGTGTTGTGAGCAACCATACTTCCAGGAGATGCTTCCCAAAGGAAGAGTGCTGGGGAAAACTAAGTATGGGAAATGCTATATGTTAAATGTATCTTATGATCATTCACAATACATATTAGCATAATAAAAGTTTGTAGTAAAGAAAAAAAGAGAGAAGGGTTGTCTCTGGGCAATTGATTTTCCCTGAAGAGTAGAAAAGATTCCCTCCATCCTGGAGAGAAAGAAAAGGAGCTGAGGGAGTTTCCTGGTGGTCCAGTGGTTAGGATTCGGCGCTTTCACTGCCATGCCCCTGGTCGGGAATCTTAGTTCCCCGCAAGCAAGCCACGCAGAATGGCCAAAAAGGAAAAGGAGCTGAAAGAGAAGGGTGTGTGTGTGTCTGTACGGGGAGGAGGGTGTCACTGTAGAGAAGTCAAGATTTATGAGAACCAAGCCCATAGGAATGATGGATAACTCAGCAAGCTCTCTATTGCTGGACACTGCCGGTTATCCATTGTTCTGTAACAATTTACTCCCACACTTAGCAGTCAAAGGAAACAAACAAACATTGATTATTTCGCAGTTTCTGAGTGTTAGGAATCTGGGAGTGGCTTAGCTCAGTGGTTTTCGCTCAGGGTCTCTCACACGATTGCAGTGAAGCCATTGGCTGGGCTGCCATCATCTGAAGACTTAATTGGAGCTGGAGAATCTACTTTCAAGCTCACTTACATGGCTGTTAGCATGAAGCCTCAATTTCTCACCACGTGAGCCTTTCCATCAGGATGCTCAAGACACAGCAGCTGGCTTCACCCAGGATAAATGATCTGAAAGAGAGAAGAGAGAGACCAAGACAGAAGCTGCAGGGACTTCCCTGGTGGTCCAGTGGGTAAGACTCGGAGATCCCAATACAGGGGGCCGGGGGCCCAGGCTCGAGCCCTGGTGGGGGAACTAGATCCCTCATGTGTGATGCAGCTAAGGAGCCCATATGCCGCAACTAAGAAGCCTGCATGTTGCAATGAAGGAGAGCCCGTGTGCCGCAGCTAAGACCCGGCGCGGCCAAAAAAAAAAAAAAAAGAAACATACAGAAGCCACAGTGTCTTAATCTTGGATGTGTCATAGGATCACTTCTGCCCTATTACATAGATCAACTCTGTTACAATGTGGGAGGGAACTGTACGAGAACGTGACTATTAAAGATGAGGGCCATTGGGGGTTATTTCAGAGCCCGGCTATCAGAGACACTGTGAGGCATTTGTTGGAACATCCAGGCATGAGTGGGAGCAGACCATGACTTCCCTGGAATTGTGATCAGCATCTATGGCTCTGCCAGCTCAACTTCCTTTTGGCATCATTTGATGACTTTACTTCCACAGCAGACTTCCCTTTATTTGACAGGGCCTTCCAGCAGGGGTGATGGCCACCATGCTCTGGGACTGGCTCCTTCCTGCTTACCCTGTGTGTATGACCCCCACCTTGCCGTGAGCCCCAAAGCAGGAGGCCTGGATTTATTCATGGGTGCGTGTACTCAGGAAACTCCCTCACTCCCCAAGATAGTAGTTAAACATACTCCAACTTCATAATAACAGCTAATCTTACTAGATGTTTATCAGACACTATGGAGTCTTTCCGATGAGGAAATTAAGGCCCAGAGAGATTAAGTAACTTGGTGAAGGTAATAGCTAACAGGTGGTGAAACCAAGATTTGAACCCTCTAAACCTGGTTCTAAATCCATGATCTCAATCTCTGGTTCTATATATTCAGCACAGAGCCCAGTGTTAGTAAGTATTCAATAAATGTTGGTTATAATTATTAATTTTTCTCATTGGAGTAAAAGGTAAATTTCTACATTCAAGAAGCTAAAATATTACTCAGCCATAAAAAAGAACAAAATAATGCTATTTGCAGCAACATGGATGGACCCAGAGACTGTCATACTGAGTGAAGTAAGTCAGACAGAGAAAGACAAATATCATGATATTGCTTATATGTGGAATCTAAAAAAAAGGGTACAAATGAACTTATTTACAAAACAGAAGTAGAGTCACAGATGTAGAAAACAAACTTATGTTTACCACGAGGTAAGGGGGGGAGGGATAAATTGGGGGCTTGGGATTGACATATACACACTACTATATATAAAAGAGATAACTAGTAAGGACCTATTGTGTAGCACAGAGAACTCTACTCATGCTGTGCAATAGCCTATATGGGAAAAGAATCTAAAAAAAGAGTGGATATATGTATATGTATAAATGATTCACTTTGTTGTACACCTGAAACTAACACGACATTGTAAATCAACTATACTCCAATAAAAATATTTTTTAAAAATCAAAAAAAAGAAGCTAAAGAATTGCTGTAGTCTTTTTAAAAGGTAAACTGTACGTTTTTGTTACTTTGTTACTCTCATTGACAACGCAACAAAGTTTATACAAAGTCATATTTACCAAATAGCCATTTTTTTTAACATCTTTATTGGAGTATAATTGCTTTACAATGATGTGTTAGTTTCTGCTTTATAACAAAGTGAATCAGTTATACATATACATATGTTCCCATATCTCTTCCCTCTTGCATCTCCCTCCCTCCCACCCTCCCTATCCCACCCCTCTAGGTGGTCACAAAGCACAGAGCTGATCTCCCTGTGCTATGCGGTTGCTTCCCACTAGCTATCTATTTTACGTTTAGTAGTGTATATATGTCCATGCCACTCTCACTTTGTCCCAGCTTACCCTTCCTCCTCCCCGTGTCCTCAAGTCCATTCTCTAGTAGGTCTGCATCTTAATTCCCGTCTTGCCACTAGGTTCTTCATGACCTTTTTTTTTTTTTTTTCTTAGATTCCATATATATGTGTTAGCATACGGTATTTGTTTTTTTCTTTCTGACTTACTTCACTCTGTATGACAGACTCTAGGTCCATCCACCTCACTACAAATAACTCAATTTCGTTTCTTTTTATGGCTGAGTAATATTCCATTGTATATATGTGCCAAATAGCCATTTTAAAAAAATAAATTTATTTATTTATTTTTGGCTGCATTGGGTCTTTGTTGCTGCGCACCGGCTTTCTCTAGTTGCAGCGAGCGGGGGCTACTCTTTGTTGTGGTGCGCAGGCTTCTCATTGCGGTGGCTTCTTTTGTGGCAGAGCACGGGCTCTAGGCTCACGGGCTTCAGTAGTTGTGGCACACGGGCTCTAGAGTGCAGGCTCAGTAGTTGTGGCACACGGGCTTAGTTGCTCTGCAGCATGTGGGGTCTTCCCGGACCATGGATCGAACCCGTGTCCCCTGCATTGGCAGGTGGATACTTAACCACTGTGCCACTAGGGAAGTCCCCCAAATAGCCATTTTGATTGAAGTGCCCGCTGAATTGCTCAGTGGTGGATCTAGATTGGCTATGACTACCATGTGTTTTATCTTCTGTTTATACAGTTTTAATAACCCAAAGTCATTCTTTCAAACATGAATGTCAAGAGCTGCCAGTTCTTCCCTTGACTCAACTGTAATCCACACTGCTGCCTGCCTTGAGGGGACTGGAGGGAATGTGGATTCTTCCAGGTTTGAATTTGGCCTCCAACACCAAATCTGAGCTGTGTGACCTTGGGCAAGGTACTTAATTTTGCTGAGCTGCTGTAAAATGGGACTGTTGGGAGGATTAAATGAGATAAGATATGTAAAACACTTAGCACAGTGCTTATCACAGAAGAGGCTATCCACAGTTAAATGCCATCTTCCCTTTCCTTCTCCCAGTAGCGTTTAATTACTCTAGTTGTTGTGGTCCCAGGTCATTCTGATTATGCCAGTTTATCAGATGATATTCAAGTGCATGAGTGCCTAGTGACATCTCTATTTTTGTATTTTGTTTAGAGACAAGTCTAATCTCTCCCAACATATTCCCTGAGAGCAGAGGCTATTTCTTATTCATATTTATATTTTTGTTCCCTGTAGTGCCTAGCAAAATGACTGGCACATAGTATAGAATTTAATACATATCTGCTGACCTAAACTGAAATCAGAGTATTTGGAAAGGATTGAAACTAAAACATTAAGAAATGCTTGCAATAAAAGATAAAGTAAATGGGTTTGGGGAGAAGGGAAATTTCTATTTCTAGGAAATAAATCACGTGCACTGCATACATGTTCATATTACATTTCATTCAATACCCTCCACGTACACCTTCAAATTCAATTAAATAACATTTAATGGTGGCAGAAATAGACAGAGATTCATCTTTTGAAAATATTTAATGTTTTATTTCATGAGCGTAAATGATATGAACACCTAGTACTGGAGAAATTATACCATTAATCATATTAATGATTTAACTGGTTTCCCAGAGTGTTTCAGTTCTATTATTGCTTAAGGAGAGAGCTCTTAGAGAGAAAAAGAATTTGCTCTAGAGGAAGTCAGTTTATATTCTCCATTCATCTAATAGGACACTTGATAATAGATCCCTGATGTATCCCTGATAATATGAGTGAGACAATGGGCCCAAGGCATTTTATTTTCCTTTCCCTATTGTCTCATCACACCTGAATGACAAAATATCAACCCTGGATCAACCCAACCATCGGATTCCTCCATGCCCACATCTGTCACTTGGCAGCCTGAAGCTGCTGTTTCCTGTTTGGGTGGGCAGGGCTGTGGCTCTTTTTAACCTCCTTGCTCAAAGGTACTGTGTTTCATTCAATGGTGCATGTCCTGTCAAAGAAATGCCTGCTTAGTTACTCAGTTTCCTGGGTATCTCCTATTTATATAGGAAGTATACATATTATTAAACTTCTGTTTGTTTTTTCTTTTGTTTGGAAAAGAAAAAAGAAATGCCTGGTCACGGCACAGCTCTCGCAAGCTGAGGGGATGGGGGTTTCTCTTAGAGCAGAGTTCCTTCAGCCGCTTGCAGTGTTGTAGAGATGAAATGACTTTTTTAAGGGGCTGAGACAGATGGGTTCAAGAGCCCAACTACCTTTCTCTTTCTTCAGGTTGTATTGCTGAGTTGGGTCTACTGTTCCAGTCTCCTCCCTCCCTCATGGTGATTTTTTCTCCTATCAAGGGTCCCCCTGTCCACCTCTGCAGTCCAGCTTCTGTTGAAGGGAGTGGGGATGAGATGGAGCCCAAGGAGTGGGTGAGGAGGTCTGTCAATGCACATTACTTGGTAATAACTTTTTTAAACGAAAAGTTTATTGGTTTGTTTTTAGGCAGAGTCAAAATGTTCCCATATCAAAACAGCCACTTCAAGGCAGCCACATCAAGATGTTCCTGGCATCAAAATGACTGTGTCAAAGCTGTGTGTCAGCAAATTGTCTATTATAAAACAGCTTGTATCAAAATGGCTGTATCCTACATTGGCACAGGACTTGCCATCAAAGGAATGCTTTTTAGAATGTCAGTGCTGTTTATAAAGGTAGGATGAAAAGTTGTGTTTCTTTCCATTGATGCTCCAACTTTCAGTAGGGAGCTGGACTTAACCACAAGGAACTGGAAGACAAAGAGGCACCACTCTTTATTTCTAGTTATCAATGCCTCCTGCAAAAAGGAATTAGGCACAAATTAACAAAGATGATCCAGCTTTTACCATGGAAGTCATGAAACTCCCATACTAATTTTATAATCGTGCCTTTACACTTTGTTCTCAACACAAAGATCTTTTGGAATTATCGACTAAGAAGCAGCCAACAAATTTATGTCAATATGAAGGCAGCTTGGAGTCACTTGTTAACTGCCTACTACTACTGTGTTCATCACAGCCTGGAAGAACCAGAACTCGTACAAATGCCCTGAGTTGCTGCCTCTTCAGACACCCAATTAGGTTGCAAAACCTTCCCTGGAAGGTTTGATGTTAGAAACCTTTCTTGATGTCTATCTTCAGGCTAAGAAAACTTACAGGTTGGGCAGACTCTTGCACTGGGTATGCAACATATAGTGAACATGGCTCTTGTCCCTGATTAATTGTTGTCCCACTTTTTCTTGACTTAACAATACCATGCTCTCTTGGCTTTAGCTCGCCTCACTGGCCACTCCTTCTCAGTCCTTTTCGGTCTCTCATTTCTCTATACAACTTCTAAATGTCGGCATGCTTCACTGCTCAGGCCTGGGCCCTCTTCTCTAAGGATGACTCTCTTTCTAGGAGAACTCATTCAATTCTGTTGCTTTAAATAGCATCTGTGTGCTGATTACTCCAAATATGTTATTTCCAGCCCTAACCTTTCCCAGAACTCCAGATTTGTATATCCAATATCCACATCTGAATGTCCAAGAGGTATCTTAAATGTATAGGTCCAAAATGGAACACTAGATTTCCCAACCTAAACCTGTTCTTCTAGTCTTCATCTTAGTGTCAAAATGAACTACATAGTTGCCCAAGCCACAAACATAGAAATTATCCCTCATTTTTTCTCTCTCTATCTTTAAATATATACATTATTAGCCAATACTACTATAGTTGTACCTCCAAAACATATCTGGACTACATCTCCTTTCTTTTCTCTCCACTGCCACAACCCCAGTTTAAGCCACCATCATCTCTTACTAGGGCTGCTACAATGGCCTCTTAACTGATCTCTCCATTTCTTTGCATGACTGGTTCCTTCTCATGTCTTAGGTCTCAGATAACAGGTCAAAGCTCAAAGAGGACTTCCCAAACTACCCTTTCCTCCCACTTGTTCTCTATCAACTTGCCATGCTGACTCTCTTCATAGAACTCACCACAGTGTGTGATTATCTACTTCCTTCCTATTGACTGTGCTCCCTGCTAGAATATAAGCTCCAGTGGAGCAGGGAGTTCAACTCTTTTCCTCGCCGCTCAGTCCCTAGGGTTTACCATACAGCCTGACCCATGGTAGGCTCTTGACAAATATTTGCTGAATATGAATTCAAGTCTTTCCAAAAGAGAAAATCTCTTTGGGATTCCAGAAGTTTAGGAACCATCAATATCTGCTGTTGTTCAGAAATATCCCATTTTGATTGACCACATATACATGTATCAAACATGAGGAATGTTTATTTAAAGGCGTTAAGTCGAGACTATTTTAAGGCCCAGTTCAGACATAATTCTGTAAAGACTACTCCTTGGTTTGTCCCAATTTATAAACCAGGATGGTGACTATACGTGTTGGTTGGTACCACCTGGCTCAGGCACCAATCATTAGCAAAGTTGTTCTTTTGCAAAAGATTTTACAAAAGATTTAATTGGGAAGAAATAATCACATGAATTAAAATGAACAATATTGAATTTTTATCTCTCTGATACATAAACATATGTACCATAAATGGAAATTAGTCAAGGAATGAGAAAATGTTATTTTGTGAACTGGCATGAGTTCTTTTTAGGTAAAACTTGTCTTTGTTTAGAATAATATCTTGAGAGACACCTAAGAAGCGAAAGTACAGGCTCTGTATGTGTTGGAAAGAAACAACAAAAAGATCACAAAGTCATTCTGCATAAGAAATTGGGAAATATGAGAAGAAAAAGAAGAAGTAAATGAGGAGGAAGAGTGGGAGAGAAGGTTGAGCAAAATGTCAGGAGACTTAACTTTGGGTTGGTAAGAATAGAGCAAGAAAATCAAATTTTCAGTTTTAAATTGGCTGCTGAAAAGTGCTGCGTATTTGCCATTTAGCCTCTTATCTGGCAAACATTATCTCTGAATCTGCACGAAGATACTACTGCACACAGCTGCCTCTCATGAATTTGGGGTGGGAAATCTAGGAGGAAGGGCTGTAACCCACCCTTGAGTCAGTGCCAAATGAAGATAAAGGAACAGCTGCAAGATAGAGAGCGAAGAATGGGAATTCAGCAGAAGCCAGAAATCAAATCCTGAGGTTATCAAGAGCGTGGGGAGCCCAGAAAAACTGCAGAGAGTTTGGGGAGAGCATTGGTTTCCCCATAAGACATGGGATGGGGTTTCCAGATGAGTTTATGTAAACCTCAAAGTGATATCTGATTTTCCAGATAATCCAGGAGACATTAACAGTGTGATTCTACTGATAAATATTCATCACTCCTCACCATAGTATTAGTGAAAACCCTAGCTAGGGATGATAGACAGTATGTGTTCCCGTTTGTATCCTCTCCTTTCATCATTGTATCCTACTTTATTTGCTTCTATTCTCCCTGGTGGTTCTGTACTCTAATCTAGACCATATTAGCCACATCATAGGTCACTGTTTTTTTACTATTCTTAGAGTTGGTTATCCAGGGCAAAAAAATTAAATTTATGAAGTCTATGTGGTGGGAAAAGTCTAGCGAAAACTAAATTTTAAGCAATAATAATCAGAAAGACCAAAAGTTTCTACAAAGAGAATATTCAGTTCAATGAAATCATTTATTCATTGAACTCAACAAATATTTCTGTGCTAGATACTCTGCTAGGTTCTCAAACTTTAAATATGAATAAAACCCAATCGCTTCTCTTGATAAGTTCACTGTCCAGTGGGGATACACAAACAGATAATTACAGTGCAATATGGTAAGTGCAAAATATAGTAATAACAATGACATTTATGAGATCATTAAAGAGAGGCACTTAGTGAAGACTGCAGGAGGGGTCAACATTAGGATGGTTTTTGAATGAGCTGACAGCTGAGTTGGATCTTAAAGGATGTGAACAGTTAGTCATGTAGAAATGGGGGTGGGGAATTACATTTCGGTTGGGGTACGTGAGGTGAAGGGAAGTGGAGCTGTGCTTTCTAGAAGGAACCACATGGCAAAGGCATGGAAGGAAAAATATACATAGGCTATACATAGTTTTGAGTTGCTGGAGGCAAGATTAAGACTTAAATGAAGCTAGAGAAAAAGATAAGGGCTATATACCTCTGAGATTTGAACGCCATTTTAAAAAATGTAGACCATCCTATCTGCAATTGAGAAACATTAGAGGGTTTTGAGGCAGAAAAGTGCCATGGCAAGATTAGAATTTTAAATAAATTACTTCAGTGACTGTAAAGAGAACAACTAGAAAGCAGTTGTAGTGGCGCCTGTGGTTGTATCTATATTTTTTAAAATTAATTAATTTATTAATTTGGTTGCGCTCGGTCTTAGTTGTGGCAGGTGGGCTCCTTAGTTGCAGCACGTGGGCTCATTAGTTGCGGCAGGCAGGCTCCTTAGTTGAGGCTCCAGGTCTCCTTTGTTGTGGCTCACCAGCTCCTTAGTTGTGGCATGTGAACTCTTAGTTGTGGCATGCATGTGGGATCTAGTTCCCTAACCAGGGATCGAACTCAGGGCCCTTGCATTGGGAGCGCAGAGTCTTATCCACTGCTCCACCAGGAAAGTCCCATGTGGTTGTATCTATATTTGAGGTAGACAAAACAGAGGAGATTTGTTAGCAAATTTTTGTTCTAGTCCAGGTAAAAGATGAAGAGAACCCTATCTGAGGCATGGATAGTGAAGGTAGAGAGGTGGAGCAGATCAAATAATGTTGAGGAAGTTAAATTGTCAGGCATGGTAATTGATTGGACTTGCGAAACAAAGGAGAAGAATCCGAAGAATTCTCTCTTGGATGACAAATATGGATAAAGGTGTCATGAGCTAAGATTCTGTCTACAGGAGGAGAAGCTAGTTTAATGGAGCAGATGGAGCGTTCTATTCTAAACATGTGAAGTTCCAGGTGACTTTGGGACAGCCAGAATGAGTCAGGATAAGCTAGAACTGAAGGGAGAGGTGTAAGATGAAGGTACAGCATTGAAATTCATCTCTGTACAGGGATAGTTGAAACTTTGAGGATGCGTCAGATCACCTAGGAAACCTTGTAGAGTGAGAAGAGTGCTGGTCAAGGGAGATTCCAGGGAGAAGATAAAAGGCCAACAAAGAAGGTAGAGAAGGAATGCTCAAAGATACATGAGAGAACAAGGAGAGTGTTATTAAAATGAAGAGTAAATTTTAAGAAGGAAGAATTTAATTGTTATATGTAACAGAAGCATTGCAATATAGGGCTTTCAATTTATCCACTTAGATATCATTTTGAGAGCTGTGTCATAGAGTAGAAACAGATTGAGGAGTGTGTAAGGAGGCAACCCCCTTGAGTATCCAGGAAGGTTATTCAAGCCAGACAAGGACAACACCAGAAGGGAAAGCTATTGGTTCATCTCACATATAAATATAGATACATAAAAAAGAAATAAAATATTTACAGTTCATTAAAAATACAATATAATCAAGAAAGGTTTAATCCCAGAAATGGAATGATAATTTATTTTTTGAAATCTGTTAATGTAACTCACTGTCTTATCCAATTAAGGGAAAAAACTAAATGATCACCTCAATAAATACAAAAGGAAACATTTAATAAAATTTAATACTCACTTTATGATTTTAAAATATCTTTCTTAGAAAACTAGAAATAGATCAGAGAATCATTAATATCAAAAACTTATAGAAAACATAATAGTTAATGGTGAAATAATGGAAACATTCCTTTTAAAGTCAGAAACAAGACAGAATTAGTGTGTCCATTCCACATTGTCCGGGAGGATCTAACCAATGTAATAAGACAAGGCGGGGGAAAGGGATTGGAAAGAAAGAAACAAAATAGTCATTATATGAAAATAATATGATTATCTACAGAAAACATTCAAGATAATCTTTTGACGTGTAATCAATACATATAAGAGAGTTTTTCAAGGGACTTCCCTGATGGTCCATCAGTCAGGACTCCATGCTCCCAACACAGTGGGCCCGGGTTCGATCCCTGGTCAGGGAATTCCCAAAATCAGTGCTCAAAAACTGATAGTGTTTCTATACATAAGCAATAACCAGTTAGAGAATATAATAATGATAATACCTGAATTACAGTGGCAAGAAAGGCCATAATGTATTCAGAAATAAATCTAACAAAAAAATCTAATATCTGTATAAACAAATAAAACTTTATTGATAGATATAAAATAGGAGAGAAATAGCTTATTCTTGAAGGGAAAACTCAATATTATAAAGAGACAATTCTCCTCAATGTATAAATTTTGTTAAATTTACAGTCAGAATTCCAACAGGGTGTTTTGTGGAATTTGACCAGTTGATTTTAAAATGTGCATGGAATACTTCAGGGCCAAGAATAGGCAAGGTAATTTTGAAGAAGAAAAATAAGGGGGAGAAATTAACACAATGTGGTACTAGAGCATAAATAAATAAATGGGGACCAATAGAACAGGACAGAAAGCAACACATATGAGAACTTGGTATATAATAGAAGTGAAAGTACAAAGTAATGGGGAAAAGCTGGACTATTCAATAAATGGTGCAGGGTCAATTAGCTACCCATACAAGGAAAAATTAGATCCTTCCCACTGTACAGATAAATAAATAACAATTGGATAAAAGACTTCAATGTGAAAGGCAGAATAATAAAGCTTTCAGAAGATAATAGAGCACAATATATTCATTACTTCCAAGTAGGGAAGGCTTTTTAAAATAATTAATTAATTAATTAATTTTTATTTTTGGCTGCATTGGGTCTTCGTTGCTGTGTGCGGGCTTTCTCCAGTTGTGGCGAGCAGGGGCTACTCTTTGTTGCGGTGTGCAGGCTTCTCATTGAGGTAGCTTCTCTTGCTGTGGAGCACAGGCTCTAGGTGCGCAGGCTTCAGTAGTTGTGGCTCGCAGGCTTAGTTGCTCCACGGCATGTGGGATCTTCCTGGACCAGGGATCGAACCCGTTTTCCCCTGCACTGGCAGGGGGATTCTTAACCACTGCTCCACCAGGGAAGTCCCGGGGAGGCTTTTTCAAGGCGTGAAAAACAAACCATAAACAAACAAAAAAGATAAATTAAAATTTCTATTGAGAAAGATATCATAAACAATGTTAAAAGACAAGACTAAGAGAAAATACTTGCAAATCAAATAACTTACAAAAGATTAGGGCACAGTATATAAAGAGAACCTTATAAGTCAATAAGAAAAAGACCAAAATGCAATAGAAAAATACTTGTCAATAACTGTGAATAGGCAATTCAGAGACATGAAATCCAAATTGCCAATAGCATATAAAAAGATGCTTAACCTCTCTAGAGGAAAATGTAAATGTAAAATTTGACTGCTTTTCATATATATGAGAATGGCACAAATTTAAAATCTGATAATATTTTGGCAAGGATGTGAAATTAGAAACCCTCATACTCTGCTAATGAGAAAGTAAATTGGTACAACCACTGTGGAAAGCAATTTGCCAATATTTTATAGAGTGAAATCAATATGTACCCTAATACATAGCAATTCAATTTCCGGACATATATCTAGAGGCACACTTATACATACATATGCACAAGGAGAATTGCCTTAAGGATGGTTACTGCTTTATTGTTTGCAATCACAAAAATTTGGAAACAACCATCAGTAGCAGAATGTATAAATTAATACTGGAGTATTTATACGATACAAAGCTACGCAGCAGTTAAAATGAATGGACTAGATCCATGAGTATCAATGTAGATAAATCTTAAAAACACAATACTGAATGCAAAAAGTAAATTTCAGTATCTATTATGTATATGTAAGTTTCATGGAGTCACAAAAGACAAATTCAATAGGAAAAATCATCAAAAGATTTGCATACACACATGCTATATTTGGTTTATCACATATCTGTCCATCTATCCATCCATCAACACATCTTATTTTAGTGCATGCACTTTAAAGAAAGTTGCAGACATCAGTGCATTTCATAGGTCAGGAGATTTTTGATTAAATGGGAGAGATGAACATATAAACTGAGGGAAGAAGCCCTCAATACTGAAAGTGTGGTTGAAAGAAAAAAGAGAGAAGATAATTGTTGAGGCTGAAAGAGGTGGGAGAGTTTGACTTTTGAAAAAGGGGAGGGACCACTCATTCTCTGAGACTGAAGGAAAAGGTGGTGGTGGGGTAGGGATGTTGAAGGAGATCTTTCTCGGTGGCCTCAATTTTTCTCCTTGATATGGGAGGAAGAAATATTTTGAGAATGAGAATTGGGAGTTGACTAGGTCCTGAGGAGAGAGACAAAGATTAGGTGTGTGTGTGTGTATAATTAAACCATGCCACGCATCTTGCAGGATCTCAGTTCCCCCGACCAGGGATTGAACCTGGGCCATGGCAGTGAAAGCGCCGAATCCTAACCACTAGACCACCAGGGAACTCTTAAGATTAGGTATATTTACCGGAGAGAATGGGAGAGGGAATTGATCAAAAATAAGTTAAGGGATTGATGGAGTCTCTGAGTGCCCGGATGAGCTTGAATCTGTAGCAAAGCAAGACTCTAGATTATGTGATTTTCTCCAGCTCTCAGCTGTTTGAGAAGGAGGAGCAGAAAGAAGCAGACTGAAGGAAAGATCTAGAGTTGATGCTGCAGGACAGGGTGCAAGGGAATGGAAAAGACTCGTGTGAGAGTATTTCAGATGAGCAATTCTTAATCCCAAGCAGGGCATGAGACTAAGAGAGTCTAGGAATCAAATAAAGAGATCAACAGATTTGAGTTCTCATGAAATGGAGAAATGGCCCCTTTGCTGAGCCACAAATTTAGAGAGAAGCTTTGTTCTAACTAGGCTCACTGCTACAACTCCAAACACAGAGACACAGTTTGTTCAAAAACAAAGTCTTCATGGCCTCTTTAGAAACTCTGTGGCAGCCCTCACCACATCTCTGCCTTTTGACAGAGGCTTTATCCTATTGGGACACCAAAAACTGTGCACCAAAGTGTAATATTTGAAGCCCGTCTCTTTCTCTTCCCTATAATCCTCAGTCACTGATTAAAAGAGAAATGCTTCTAGTCACCTATTCTCTTTTAGCCTTGTCCTTTTAATGGTTTAGTACTTTCTCACTTTTTCAGCTTATCACTATAAACCCCTTGTTTCTTATTTCTTGTACCTATCACTACAAGCCCCTTAATCATCCTTTCCACTGAGTCATATGGATCATTATTCCATTGTAATAAAATACATTCTTAATATTTCTTCTTGGAGGTATGTGCCTCCAAGGTAATTAAGTGAGTTTCCTTCAAGGCTAGAAATTGCCCTGCAAATTCCTCGAGTTGGGGTTGTTCATTTTCTCATACATTTGGTTATGTTGTGCTATAGAGGGAGTTGAGGTGCAGGGGTTGGTATTTGGCTACTTGCAATCCCATTGCTACTTCCAGACCATCACTCTTCAACTCTCATGTAAAAGATCACCCTTCTCTTAAGGATGATCACTACCCTCTCCTCCTCCCTGCCACTAACCACCCTTCAGGTTGCTTCCTTTCATTCCGCAAAGACTTTGAGACTTAACTCACAGTCGTCCTCTTTATCCCACCTCCTACCCCCATCCTAAAAGTTCAATAACTTAGCTTCCTTATTTTTGTACCTCCTTAACACTTGCAACCTTCTTTTCCACTCTACTTCAGTTATCTACTTCCCAGGACCACATTCTATTTCTTGTCATCACTCAGACATTACACCTCAGCAATGTTAAACGGCAGTACCCCACTTTCTGACTACTAGCTTCTAACTTCTAGCTCCTCCCTAGTTGTCTTGTAAGGATGTCCTGTTACAGACCAAGTGGAAAATGATCCAAAAAAACTTTCCAGAGTTCTTATTCTCAAAAGCAATCCACCCTGATCAATAATGGTGAGACATTTCAGGAGGTATGACCATGTTAATCCACATTTAGATGACAGCCTTCTAGGGATATATTTTGGGTCTTTTTTGGTCTTTACTCATGAGAGTCATTTTAAATAGGCTCCAACTATTATAACCGATGTCTTAACACCTTTATTAAACTAGAGGCAAAATGAAAATGGGCCAGTGTAGCCTCCACATGTCGACAAATGGTGATAGTATTGCTCTCAGGGTCACATAAGGACAGTGAAATCATTTAAAAAATCACCACTCTAGAATCATTTGGCTTTGATTTTTTTAATTGCATTTTTGGGGACTCATTAGAACCAAAATGCTAAGGAAGGGGTCATTTTCTTTAGCTAGGCTGAAGTAATTTAGTGTTTCTATAGCTACCAGAAAAACACAGAAATTAATTTGCTAAAGATTACCCCCTTCATAGATTGTGTTAGTTAATAGATGGTTGGTACTGTATGTTCCAGGCAGAGCTGGAAAAGATACGGTGTTCAGAGCGCTGGCAAAAGCAGGAGTACACAAAAACACACACAAAAATTTTAAGAGTTCGATACTTGCCATTTCTAAAACAGGCTCTGTAGTGGTCATCGCTGAAAAAAAATCAGCACTTTGTTGCTCTCTCTGACACTTTGCAATGTTTTCATTTTAATTACATGGTATGCGGTAGGACCCTTTATTATTTTCAGTGCTTAGGACCTTGAAAGGTTTCAATGAGGCCCTGATGTCGGTGGCCCTTGTGGCTCCATCTGAGTGTTTTTATTCTTTCTGCATTCCTGCAGCTGAATGCTGAGGCAAGGTTATTATTCCAGAGGAGGTTGTACCAAGAAGAAATGACTGGCGGAGCTCTGTTTGGCCTGTTCTGCTGCTTTCCCAAACAATACGGTCATCGGTTGGTACAAACAGTGACTTTCTCTTAGGCAACACGGGCCAGGTATAAAAGAGTGCTCACAAAACCTCAGAAGATCCCTAAGTTTTCCTTGGTACGGATGAATGTCTAAGATCCAGCAGTTTCTAATTTATAATCACTGTCAAATGTTGCTGTGAGGAGAATCAGTGTTCCTTAAGTCCTCTACCTCAACCTCAGTTTCCCGTTTAGAATACTCACTTCCTTTCCACCTGACCTGCTTCCAAACTTGACTCATGCCACAGCTTTGGTTTTCATCCAACTCTTTCTACCCAGAATGCAGCAGAATGAATGGCAGTCACCCAACCACTTGAGGCTTGCTGTCCTCGGCTCTTGAATAAAAAGACAGAAAGTAGAGAAAGAGTTCCTTTGAAATACAGACCCCTTCTAGGGAGGAGGGAATCTATTTTCTTCCTTTGCATTGGATTCTGCTTAAGACTAAGGATGCAGGATGCTCTCTTGATGGGGGACAGACAAGGCTGAAAAGAGGGACATACTGAGCAATGAGGAACAGCTGAGAGCTACAAAGATAGGGCTGTGCTCATGTATAAATAGAAATGTTGCTGCTACCCTGATGAATCAGACCAGATGTTTCTCTGATGTCTCTGTTTGGTCCTTTGGTTTATAAAAAAAAAGTATAATTTTGCTAAAATTATATGTGAGGCCAGGAATGTGGCACAAATGCTTTAAGCTTAAATAATATGTAAAAGAACAAAATTACGTTACTGAAGAAAACCGTATCAAGAAGAAAAACCTCCATTTAGAGAAGGACAGAAAAGAGCAGGAAGGAAACAATCTGTTGATGGAATTGATGAATTAAGATTCAGGAGATCTGAACTCTAATCCTTCCTCTGTCACTAGGTGTGTGACCTTGGGCAAGCCAGGTCATTTTCTTGGGTCTAGCTATATTTATATTTATTTTTAAAAAATATTCATTGGAGTATAGTTGATTTACAATGTTGTGTCAGTTTCTGCTGTACAGCAAAGTGAACCAGCTATACATATACATATATCCACTCCCTTTCAGATTCTTTTCCCATATAGGTCATTACGAAGTAGAGTTCCCTGTGCTACACATCAGGTCCTTATTAGTCATCCATTTTATATATAGTTGTGCGTAGATGTCAATCCCAACCTCCTAATTCATCCCTCCCCCTCCTTTCCCCTCCTGGCAACCACAAGACTGCTCTCTATATCTGTGACTCTATTTCTGTTGGCATATTTATTTTTTTTTAAATGGGGGACGGGCAGGGTGAGAATGGGGTTTCATGTCTGGGTTCATTAAATTGACTTTTTTAGGTGTTTTTGCAGCCCCAAACATCTATGAACCCAACCATGTTTTCCTTTTCAGTTTAGTTTCTTGTTTCCTGGCTTCTAGTTTCATTGAGGGGTTGGTATGTGAAAGACAAGGTAGGGCGTAAACATGAATTAACACAAGGCCTCTGTCCTCAAGATGCTTATAACATACTAGCAGATATTAGAGTTACACAAAATACTATAAACTGTGATTGATTCCAGAGGCAGACATGAACAAATGCCATGGGAACTCAGAGGAAGAAGAGATCATTGCCAGCTTGGACGATAAGAAATAACTTGCTGGAGGAGGACATCCGCATTTGATGGGGGAGGCTTGAAAGTTGGTGAGTTTTTAGCAGTCAGAGGTAGAGAAAAGGACATTCCCGATATAAGAAACAAGAGGAGGCAAGGAGCAAGAAAAGTGCTGGATGTATTTGGGGAACATCAGCCATTTGGGGTGGCTGAGCATAGGCTATGAGTCAGGTAGCAATGATGGTTTGGGACCACACTGGGGAGGCCCTTTTGATCTTAGTAGAGCATGCATTTTACTTAGTAGGCAGCAGGGAGCTGTCTTTCTGAACTTGGATGTGACCTGGCCTGAACTGTGCTTTAGAATAATTCACCTACAGCAAAGTGTAGGATGAACTGGAAGTGGAAAGGTCTCAGGGGAAGGAGGACAGCTAAAAAAACCAATGCATAATCTTGGTGAAAGCTAACCAAGCCTGAGCTAGGACGGTGTCGGTGGGAATGGAAAGCATTCCAAATGGGTTAGATTTATGCAAGCTAGGGAGGGAGGAGGGGACTCAAAGGTAACTCCGTGTTTAAGCAAGTCAGTGGTAGAACCTACTAGTTCTACTAACATAAAAAGGAAATTCAAGAAGAGAAGGGTGTTTGGGCGGGGGAAAGGGGGAAAGAATTCACTTTCCGTGCACTGAATTTGAAGCACAGGAAGCATGCATAGCTTAGTGGAGGTGTTCAACATTCACAAACTCCTCCTGACTGGACCTCAGTACTGTGGATGGGGCTGGAAATGGGTATCTTGGAGTCAACATTATCTAAGTGAAGGAGCTGAAATCCTCAAAGTGAAAAGAGCACCAAGGAATTGGAGAGTGAGGCAGGAAGAAGACGGACAACAGAGTCTTGAGAAATGTCTAAATTCTTCCATTATGATGAACTAGGCATGGCCAATGTTACAGAATATAATCAAGAGAGTGCCACATCATTGTGTCCAAGGGGAAAGGGAATATTGAAAGGGATTGGCTGGTGAACCACAGCTGCATTACTGCTTGGGGGATTAGGGGTTTAGAGCTAGTGTCTAGATTGCCTAGAAGGAACTGGCTATTAAGAAAATAGTTAAGAGCATTTGTGATGATGGAGCCTCTTATGTAAGTGTTTTCTGACAGATGAACAGATGAGAAAATTGGACACGTACCTGGTCCTCAGACTGACAGCCAAGATTGCAAATCCTCATCTCTCCTTTATATTGAAAATGTGTACTTAGAACCCAAAGCTTCTTTCTTTCTTTTGGAAATCTCAGATTATTATCAGCCTTTGTTTTTCAGCCTATGACCAGGGAATTTATTATCTTTTCTCCTCCAGAGTTCCCCAACTTTTAGTTCCCTCTGGTCTGGGTTTTGGGTCAGATTCTTAGAGTTGAATTCCATTGACAATAAATATGTAGATCACCTCTGGGAGCTTGGTGTCAGAAGCTCTAGAGGGAGGAAAAAGGAGGAGAGAGTAGGGCAGGCAGGGAAATGAGACTTTATTGTATTTCACACACAAAGGCCTGTTTGCAAACTACAATGTAAACTAAGACTTTAACAGCAAAGGATTTATCTTCACTTTAAAATCTGGGATTTCACCAGGCAGATAACACTGGTATAAATCCAAGTAGGATTAACTGCTTCCCAGCAATGCAAATTGGTTTAACACTTTTGTTCATTTTATTTTTCTTCAATATTTTTTTTAAGTGATAATAATTTACAAAAACCACGAAATGTTTACTTTTGGCTCCACAACCGTTAGAACAATTCTACCTGACAAAGTGGGGAAACCCCTTAAGGAATCCAGATCCATCAATGAATTAAAAAATTAGGAAACTGGGGTTTTAATCTATGAACTAGTTATGTTACTTTATGTAGGTTGCTTAATAGAATTCTATGCTCCAATTTTTTTCATTGGCTAAATGGTGATTTTAAAAAACACTAGTTCGGCTTATCTCACAGAATTATTGTTCAGGTTGTGAAAGTATTTTCTCTTTAAATTATAAACAGTAGATACATTCCAGACATACTGTTACTTAAGCAACTAGATAACCACTGAAGCCAGTCTGGGGTCAGAATGGGGAGGTGAAGGAAAAACTGGGATTTGGGGAAACTGGATGCAGAAAGTAGGATTACTGGGGATTGGCAGAAGTTTTTTTCTTCAGCTCAACAATGAATGACGCTAATGAGAGAGCAAGCTAGGAAAAAGAAAAAAAAACACTGTGAATGTTTCATACACCACTCCTAATGCTGCTTTGAAATAACTGCTTGGGTAAATAAATTCCATATACAGTGACTAATAAAGAGATGCCCAAATTTGTACATCTGATGCCCATTATTCCCTTGCTCTCTGACTTCTTTCTTCTTTTTTAAAAAAATATTTATTTATTTATTTTTGGCTGTGTTGGGTCTTTGCAGCCGCTTGCTGGATCTTTAGTTGTGGCGCGTGGGCTTCTCTCCAGTTTTGGTGTGCGGGCTTAGTTGCCCACGGCATGTGGAATCTTAGTTCCCCAACCAGGGATCGAATCAGCGTCCCCTGCATTGGAAGATGGATTCTTCAATTTTTTTAAATTTTTGGCTGCATTGTGTCTTCGTTGCTGTGCGCAGGCTTTCTCTAGTTGCGGTGCACGGGCTTCTCATTGAGGTGGCCTCTCGTTGCAGAGCATGGGCTCTAGGCACGTGGGCTTCAGTAGTTGTGAAACGCGGGCTCAGTAGTTGTGGTGCACGGGCTTAGTTGCTCCGCAGCATGTGGGATCTTCCCGGACCAGGGCTCGAACCTGTGTCCCCTGCATTGGCAGGCAGATTCTTTTTTTTTTTTCAGTGCCCATACATGCATTTATTATTATTATTTTTTATATATTTTTAAACATCTTTATTGGAGTATAATTGTTTTACAATGGTGTGTTAGTTTCTGCTTTATAACGAAGTGAATCAATTATACATATACATATGTTCCCATATCTCTTCCCTCTTGTGTCTCCCTCCCTCCCACCCCTCTAGGTGGTCACAAAGCATGGAGCTGATCTCCCTGTGCTATGCAGCTGCTTCCCACTAGTTATCTATTTTACGTTTGGTAGTGTATATATGTCCATGCCACTCTCTCACTTTGTCACAGCTTACCCTTCCCCCTCCCCATATCCTCAAGTCCATTCTCTAGTAGGTCTGTGTCTTTATTCCTGTCTTGTCCCTAGGTTCTTCATGACCTTTTTTTTTTTTTCTTAGATTCCATATATATGTGTTAGCATATGGTATTTGTTTTTCCGACTTACTTCACTCGGTATGACAGACTCTAACTCCATCCACCTCACTACAAATAACTCAATTTTGTTTCTTTTTATGGCTGAGTAATATTCCATTGTATATATGTGCCACATCTTCTTTATCCATTCATCCGATGATGGACACTTAGGTTGCTTCCATGTCCTGGCTGTTGTAAATAGAGCTGCAATGAACATTTTGGTACATGACTCTTTTTGAATGATGGTTTTCTCAGGGTATATGCCCAGTAGTGGGATTGCTGGGTCATATGGTAGTTCTATTTTTAGTTTTTTAAGGAACCTCCATACTGTTCTCCATAGTGGCTGTATCAATTTACATTCTCACCAACAGTGCAAGAGTGTTTCCTTTTCTCCACACCCTCTCCAGCATTTATTGTTTCTAGATTTTTTGATGATGGCCATTCTGACCGGTGTGAGATGATATCTCATTGTAGTTTTGATTTGCATTTCTCTAATGATTAATGATGTTGAGCATTCTTTCATGTGTTTGTTGGCAATCTGTATATCTTCTTTGGAGAAATGTCTATTTAGGTTTTCTGCCCATTTTTTGGATTGGGTTGTTTGTTTTTTTGATATTGAGCTGCATGAGCTCCTTGTAAATTTTGGAGATTAATCCTTTGTCAGTTGCTTCATTTGCAAATATTTTCTCCCATTCTGAGGGTTGTCTTTTGGTCTTGTTTATGGTTTCCTTGGCTGTGCAAAAGCTTTTAAGTTTCATTAGGTCCCATTTGTTTATTTTTGTTTTTATTTTCATTTCTCTAGGAGGTGGGTCAAAAAGGATCTTGCTGTGATTTATGTCATAGAGTGTTCTGCCTATGTTTTCCTCTAAGAGTTTGATACTGTCTGGCCTTACATTTAGGTCTTTAATCCATTTAGAGTTTATTTTTGTGTATGGTGTTAGGGAGTGTTCTAATTTCATACTTTTACATCTACCTGTCCAATTTTCCCAGCACCACTGGCAGGCAGATTCTTTAATTTTTATTTATTTATATTTATTTTTGGCTGTGTTGGGTCTTCGTTTCTGTGCAAGGGCTTTTTCTAGTTGCGGCAAGCGGGGGCCACTCTTCATCGCGGTGCGCGGGCCTCTCACTGTCGTGGCCTCTCTTGTTGCGGAGCACAAGCTCCAGACGCGCAGGCTCAGTAATTGTGGCTCACGGGCCCAGTTGCTCCGCGGCATGTGGGATCTTCCCAGACCAGGGCTCGAACCCGTGTCCCCTGCATTGGCAGGCAGATTCTCAACCGCTGCGCCACCAGGGAAGCCCATGGCAGGCAGATTCTTAACCACTGCACCACCAGGGAAGTCTTGGAAGGTGGATTCTTAACCACGGGACCACCAGGGAAGTCCCTGACTTCTGTTACCATAACTTCACCGGTAATTTAGTGTAAATAAAAATGCTCTAGCTCTATTCAGGGCAGGGCTCTAAATCTCTAGCTTCAACACTTTCTTTTGTCCACACACTGAGGGATACGATGGTTAGACTTGGAAGTCTGACTATGGAGTCAGATAGTAAGAAATCAGGGTTCTAGATACTGGAAATGATCACTTCAATACATCACCAAGCCACATATCAACAAGCTTAATCACAAAAGGTTTTTGAGGGAAAGAAGTTGAAGTAACCAATATCACTGAGGCATTGCAGACCTATCTGTACTGGTGGTTGATTTGCCAGGTAACATGGCTGTTCCTCAGTTTTCTCACCTGTTAAACAGGAGGCAGGATGAGATTCTCTCTAAGGTTACTTCCTGTTGTGAAATACTATTACTCTAAATAACAGTTTAGAGAAAATTACAAAACGCGTCCTCATACCTCTTGATAAGACTGAACAATACAGAAAACAAGATTGTCCCCTTGTAGACCCGTCTCTTTGTGCCAGGTAGGGAGAAACGGGGGACAAACACTAAACAACACCCCCCTCCCCCCAGCAAAGGAGTTAAAAAGAAAAACCGCAATGTATACTTATGGAACCCTTGCTAGGTTTTATGCAGCCATGTTCAAGAAACATTGTTGGAGACCCACTATGTGCAAGACACTGTTTAAGTTGTTACTTTTCAATTTTAAAATCATAATTATTACTTTTCCAGCAACTCAAATCTGAACTGGTGAATATCGCTTTGGGTGGGCATAAAATTAAACCCAAGGTCAAGGGAGACAGTCTACAGATAAACCAAAAATAAAACGCAAGTGACATTAGAGACTTCGGCAAAAAAGCCAACATATTGCACAAAGATCAAAGGCAAAAAAAGAGAAACATGTTTGGTTAATACTGGGCTTTTGAGCATTTCGTGTGCTTGCGAGGCCCGTCCATCCATCCACACCACACTTCTTAACCATGCTATTCTAAACCGATGACAAATCCAGCTTCAGCGCGGACAGGTCGCAGAGCGCGGTCCCCACACAATCCCACAATCCCAGACCCCGCTGCCAACTCTCCTCTCTGGGAAGGAACGAAGCTTTTCCCCTAGGGTGACTGTAAAATAAAGCAGCATCTCCAATCTCTCCGTCCAATGAGAAAGAAATGTTGGTCCAAACAAATAAAGACATAAATGCATACGTACAAGGAAAAGGGTGGGAAGAGGGGAAAGGGAAGCTCTTTTCCTTTCTTTTTAAATTTCCCGCACCCCTTTTCCACCCCGCCTCTCCACGCCGGCTCCACTTCAAGAAGCAGTTGGGGAGACTGGTAGACCGGGAAACGCACTGCAGGGAGGTGGGGGAGAGGGTATTTGGAAAGTAGGCGGGACTGGCTGGATGAATAACTCGGGGTCCGATTTTTCCTGCCTTCGGCGGCAGTTCCTCCTCCGCTTCGTTACTCTACTGCACACGCGGCTTTGCTCTCGGCCCTCGATTACTCCGGCCTATCACCCTGGGATGCCGCCTGCCGCCGCCACAGCCGCGGCTGCCGGGCTTGTGGGATCCGCGGCGGAGTCGGAGCCGGACCCCGAGCAGCGGCGAGAGCCGTGGCCTGAGAGTTACAGGGGCGGGCCGGCTCATTCCTGGGGTGGGTGCTGAGGACTGGCGGGCGAGAACCCGGGGCCACCGCCCCCCCTCCTCCGCCCACCCAGGGGTGAGGGAGTGGACAGTCGGAGCCCCTGAGGCGGCGGCGGCTGCGGCGGCGGCGGGAGCCGGTCAAAGGGGGCGGCCCCTGGCGGCGACGCCCCCAGACCAGCCCTGCCTGGCCCCACTCCATCCCCAGCCCCGGCCCTATCGGCCCGCGGGTGACGCCGGCTGGGGCACAGAAAGGCGGCTCCGAGGGGGCGGGCGGGCAATCCGCCCCTCCCGGGTCCTTCCACGTCCCCTCCCGGGAGGGACCCATACCTGAACCCGGACCCACCCCCACCAGGGGCCACGCTGGATCCGCCTCCCGGGCTGGGTCCCGCCCGCCGGCTGCAGGTGGGCAGCAGCGCCCGAGCCGCGGGCAGTGGGCGGCGGGGAAGGAGGTGAGCCGCGTCCGCGCCGGCTGCCGCTCGAGTCCTTGCCCCCGCTGCTGCGCTCTCCTCCTCCCCTTCCCGCAGGCAGGGCGCGGAGCCGCGCGCCCGCCCCGCCGCCGCCGCCGCCGCCGCCGCCTTGTCCCTCAGGGGCACCATGGAGCTCTCCCTATCGTGCGGAGGAGCCGCGGAGGCGCTCTCCTGGCCGGAGATGTTCCCGGGACTGGAGTCCGACTCGCCGCTCCCCCCGGATGAGCTGGACGCTGTTGTCCCGGTCAGTGGGGCCGTGGCCGGTGGCATGTTGGATCGGATCCTTCTGGAGTCCGTGTGCCAGCAACAGAGCTGGGTCCGGGTGTACGGTAAGGACCAAAGGCCGTCTTAGAGGCTGATGTTTCGTATCTTTGCTCAGGCTGAAATTCATTCCCTGGTCTCAGTCCTGTTCTCAGTCCCCATCCATCCTGGGTCCGTTTCCCACATCCCTTTTGGTTCTGGGGTGCATTTCTGACAAGTTTCTCCAGACTAGTACTTGAGGAGAGAGATGTGACTCAGTATGGTCTTTGGACCTTTTCAGATACCTGCAGTAGATTTAAGGTGGAGTTGGGATATGCAGACTTAATTCTCAGGTGGTGACTTCAAGAGAAGTGTCAGCTGATCTTCAAGAAGAACAAACCGTGAAATCAAATGAATGGCGTTTCATTGCTTTCTCTGGAGTGAGGCAAGGCTGCAAACTAAGATATTATGAAAAAGCTTATCAGAGGTTAAGATAATAAAGTAAAAATCAGAAGCATTTATTTGGTGGGAACAGTCTAATTCTATAACCTCTTTCTGAACCTCACTCTCCAAAGGCAAGCACTTAGTCCAAGGGGTGTGGATTGTTTCAGATTGCACCATTGTTTCTGGTGCTCTTTGTAAAGTGACTGGGTTGCTACTCAGCAAGTTAAAAAGTGATGAACACACTAAAACTTTCCCTTTCTGCATTCCTAGTAACCACCTCTTTAATTAAAACTGAATGATGAGATTCTATTAGGGCGAGCCTTGTGGCAGCATTAAAACCATGCTGGTTTTGAAAACCCATAGCCCAAGGATTTATAGCCTGGCATTCAGGACTGAGCTGTGGCTTTCCAAAATATTGCAACGTCAAGGTGTTTATCACTTATCTCACAGGACTATAAAAGACATTAGTAATGTGGCTGAGTATAAGATGGCAAATTTGAAGCACCTGAGATCAACACAATGTTAAGATGTTATCCTGCAGTCATGTGCATCTAAGCCTGTTAGTGATCAAGTACGTTACGTTTTTTGTTTTTTGTTTTTTCATCCTGAACAGGGTATGTGTTTAGTATTCAAGAGTGACTGTGACTTTGAAGTTGTCTTCCTGGATAGTTCAGTTGATTTCAAGACTTTAAGTCTTATCACCATCAGAAAGATCATAGAACTGGGAGTCCAGAGATCTGAATTTTTGTCTCAGTTCTGCCACTAAATGGCTATGTGATTTGGAGCAGAGCAGGTCACTTTTTTGACATCTCATTCCTCTTCTGTAAAATGAGTGAATTGGATTAAATAATCTCTTAATGGTCCTTCTAGTTCTAAAAATCCATCAATTTTTATAACCAATTCTTAAGAATTTATGTATGTAGCACTTTGTATTTTGCTGGATGTTTATAAATGTTTCTTGATGTTGTTTTAATTAACTGAAAGAATTAAAGCAAAGAAGTGGGAGATGATGCAAGGTCACCCTGTTCATTCTCAGCAGATTAAAAACTTTAGTCCCTGATTTTTCCACCCACCTGCTGTTCCTACTTAGCCGATGGTTTATAACAAAGGTTGGTGAGAATCTGAAATTGAGCTTGAATTAGAGTATATTGTGGTTACAACTTTTTCCTATTCTATCCTTCCTGTCCTTATACACTTCTTTTGCATATTGTTTTTTATATGAAGTTAGAGATAGGGCCTTGTTACTGCAAGAATATGTATATATGACAATTCAGTATTTCAGTGTCAAACTATTCTGTCTGGATTTTCTAGACCTAGTGTTAACTACCTTCTTTGCATATAACCCATAAAACTATGTGCTTGTTTTTGTAGTCCATTCCTAGGGCTAGATTTGTGTGTATATTCTTAAATATATATGTATATTCTCTCTCACACACACATATATAGTGTGCATTTCAAAGCCAATTTGCAGACTTTCTACTGCATTGTAACTTTTTTGTCTTCCCTATCAATTAACCAGAAGTTTTTATTTACTGTTCAGTACTGCTACTTTCCTTCCTCTAAGGCAGCTCATCTTGGGTACTACTTTATTGTCTTTAGTTTGATGTAAATATTCCAAAACTATCTGAATGACTTGGCTTTTCTATGTCCTTAGCTAGTTTTTAAGTTGCCTGTTGTATAGCTCTTTGAAAAGCTTTGAAGTAAAAAAAATAGAATGTAGAAAATCAATTTGGAAGAGAGTTCGTCTTGGTTTTCTTGTTTATTTGTTTTGTGTGTTCAAAATCCTGATTGTTTTGGAACATCAAGGTTCTTTTACACAATTGAAAGAGACTTTGATGAGTGTACTCCAATGTTTTTTAAAGAAATCCAGAAACTAGTCTAGAGCATGCAACTGGGGGTTGAGAACCTGGGTTTTCATTCTGGCCTTGCCACAAATTGTTGTTTAACTTTGGGCAAGTAATTTTAAGTCCGTGGGTCTAGGTTTCTACATAAAATGTGGAATCTGGAGTAATTGTATCTATGGTACATTTTAGTTTTAGAGTTTTCTGATTCTATGGCCTACCCTATTATTTAACCTACAACTTTGCCTCCCAATTCCACCCTGACTCTTGGGGCCAGGCATCAAGCAAGCCTTTAATACATTTAAATCATGACTATCAGGATTCTGGGGAGCACTTTTATCAAAAGGTCAGTGAACTGAGTTTTGAAAGAAGGAATGTTGAGGGCAGATGTATATTTGTTTGGAATGTTTTCACAAGATAGGAAGGTGGGGATGGGGATCTCAGATCTAGCTCATTCAGTTTTGAGACCTAACCTAGAATAGACCTGTGGGTTTTAAAGATAGGATGCAAAGTAAGGAGCTGTATTAAGTGCTTCTGGCTTCTGGCTATGGTTTATATCCTCTTCAATATACTTAACGTTTGAAATCAGTATGCATACAAACAACAACAAGAACAGAAGTAACCCCTCTCCCCAAATATCTTAACAGAAACTTTTATTTTATTTATTTACTTACAGAAACTTTTGGAAACAATATTTTATTAGTTTGCCTCACAAAATTTGAAGACTGGGCACTGTTTTGAGTTTGCTACTGATAGGTCTGGCTCTTTGGTGGATTATACCTATATTCAGAGTTTTTTGTATCGTCATGATTGCAAACTTTTTGGAATATGTCCAGAGCTTTATAATATGTAGACCTATATTTAGAACACAAACAAATGCACATTTTTGAGACACAGCCAAGAGAAAATAGTTATGCTGTGCTATTCTTCATTTTCTTTTAGTTGTAAAATGTTTCATTTGTTTTATTCCAATATTATTATAAGTTGTGCCCATGCCCGTCAAGACTATAATATTTTTGACACCAGGGAATCTGTCTGTCTTGTTTATCTCTGTATTCCTATCTTGCCACTCCCTTCATTGTCACAGTGTCTAGCAGATTGATGCCTCCCCCATGGTAAGTCAGTGTGTGCTGAATGTTGATCCATCTGTCCTTTGACCATCTAGATCTCAACCTGACTGACTGTATGGGTGGTAGAGTAGCTTAAACAAAGGCATGCCACAAACAGCTAAATATGGATGCAGAATCCAAGAGCATCAAATGCAGAACATTTTTCAGATATTTATAGCCTCAAAGTGAAGTCAATTGGCTGAAAAAGCTCAGCAGCCCAGCAAAAGGAAACGGGAGCGGCAAAGCCAGCCTCACTGTCTCTGCTTTCTGGTAAACAATGAGGACGTTAAAATTAACTACTTTACCATGAATGGATGGTGAGTGAAGGGCACTATTTGGGGGAAATTAAAGATACCAATCTCCAGCAGTGCCCGCATTGGAGCTCTGCACCCATCAGTACAACAGATCTGCAAGTGTATGCACAGATGTGCGTTTAAATAGCTAGAGGGGAAATATAGTTCTCATGATGAAGTGATCACCAAGAAACCATATTGTTTTTAATTTTAATAGTATGGGCAGGACTTATCTAAAATATTCAGTTAATAAAATAACATCAACATTATTGCCTACCATTAAGCTAATATATAGCTAATTGTTTATTAGTGATTGATAGGGATCTCCTGGAAAATTTCTAAAGGCTGGTACTATTTCAGCAAGCAGAAGAAAAAGGGAATTAATCATTCTGCATCAAATATAATATAATTCTAGAAATATGGCAATGGGAATTTGGTAAGAATTTCTCATGAACTGGATATGAGTTGATGGGGGCAGAAGTCTTACCTGCTTGTAGTAAGTAATATTGCTTATACTTCATAAATTAAAACAAAGGATGATTTAATTAAAAAAAGTATATTTTATTGCATTTTTAGAGAACATGTTTCTATGTTTACTTAAAATGTTGCAACCAGTAACAAGTCCAGGAAGTTATTTTATTTTGGTCCAGTATGAATTAGTTATGACTAACTCGCTGGGCTTATACAGAATGTTCTTAGCATAATTCATCTTGAATATTCTCAGCAGCTCACTCATTCTTTTTTTAAAAAAATACTTATTATTATTTTTTAAATTAATTAATTTTATTTTTGGCTGCATTGGGTCTTTGTTACTGCACACGGGCTTTCTCTAGTTGCGGCGAATGGGGGCTACTCTTCGTTGTGGTGTGCGGGCTTCTCATTGCGGTGGCTTTTCCTGTTGCGGAGCACGGGCTCTAGGCGTGCGGGCTTCAGTAGTTGTAGCACGCGGTCTTCAGTAGTTGTGGCTCGGAGGCTCTAGAGTGCAGGCTCAGTAGTTGTGGCACACGGGCTTAGATGCTCCGCGGCATGTGGGATCTTCCCAGACCAGGGCTTGAACCCATGTCCCCTGCATTGGCGGGCAGATTCTTAACCACTGTGTCACCAGGGAAGTCCCGCAGATCACTCATTCTTACATGCCTTACATATGCACCCCATGACTCCTGTTTTGTGGTAACATGTAGATAAATGAAATTGCTCAACCAAGACTAAAAGTTTTATGTGCTCTAGCTAATTGATTGCCAGAAGAAAATCAGTGACTATGTATTGAGTATATCCCAAAACATGTTCATGTTACTTAAGTGTTTTAATTTCCTCAAATACTATTAATTGAACTTTTACAAATGAGTATTAATGTTTTAGGAATCCTTGGGATCTTAAGCTTGAGTTCAGTACTCAAGGGTGGGGACTTCCCTGGTGGTCCAGTGGCTAAGGTTTCAGGCTCTCAATGCAGGGGGCCCAGGTTCAATCCCTGGTCAGGGAACTAGACCCTGCACTCCGCAGCTAAAGATCCCGCATGCAGCAACTAAGACCCAGCACAGCCAGATAAATAAATAAATATTTTAAAAAATATATAAAAAAAATATTTAAGGCCATTTGTTTAAAAAAAAATATTCAAGGATGGGGCATTGACTTTGAGTGTTGACACATCATTTTCCCATAATCTCCAATACATTTTATACACAGTAGGAGTAGACAGTTCTCCACTGAAATTAAAGAGAACTTCCAAGAAGGCCTAGGTATATACTGTTTATTTTAAATTATATTGATTTCAAGTAGCCCTCCTTTTTTTCCTTCAGGAGAAAATTTATGTATCTCATTTAAATTGTGTATTCTACTAATGTCACAGATGGTGGACAATTTCCTTTACAACATCTTAGTATTTTTCTACCCTCTATCATGTTGGTTTATTGCTATTTCATTTTCAAAGAACGAAAATATTTTTGCAGAATAGAAACTATACATCCACAATCCCTTGTCCAAAACCGTTTGGACTGGAGTGTTTCAAAATTCAAAACTTTTGATTTTAGAAAATATGGTATATATAGTGATATAAACCCCCTAGTGGTGTGTGGAGCAACATCAGTCATGTTAATATTTCTGCAATTAAACAAATGGACATTCATGCTAAGTACGGTATAACACTATACACAGTATGATGTCAGTGCAGGTCAGATTTTACTGCTAGAGAAGTTATGGAAAAAGAGTGTTCAGAGCTTTTTGGGTTTGAGAATTGCCGATATGGAATTGAGGATCTGTACAAATTCTCTGATGTAAATAATATGAAGTTCTAGAATGCCCCTGTTTATCTGAGAATAGTTTGTTTATAAGGATTGCCTTTATCTTCTTCAGATAATAAGATTCAGTGTATGCACTTTAAAAAATGATGTACAGTTGTGTCCTATTATGGTGAATGAGATAAATTTTTCTGATTTGCTAAGGAAAAGAAAAGGGATTCATATGACAAAGTAGGCTTTACTGAGATTACTGAGGAAATGGTAGCAAGGCAGTGGTTTCTTACACTTTGTTTTATTAGAAAGAAGGATAAGGTAAATTGAAGTGGAGGGTTTATGTAATTGTTTTTAGCAGTTGCTCTCTTGAGTAGCACAAAGTGATTTGATCACCTTTTAAGTAGGTGAAGCACAAAAAAGCATTGAACTAATGACTGAGTTAATCCAGAAAAAATTCATCTGTCTGCTCCCTTGTCCCACCCTATTGGAATAATTTTTAAGTAACTAGAGAGGTGTTCGGTCTTGTTAACCAGGAGGAGGAGTTTGAAGTGTGCTGAGGGCACTCCGCCCTTGGCAGAGGGATAATTGCTCTCTGATGTTTGTTTCTTCCCAAAGGCTATCAAGTGCTTCTCAAGACCTGTTGGTAGAGAACCTTTTACAAGTTTAATGTAGCTGGTTTTCTTGTGGAAGGCAGCCATCAAGAAGTACATGATATGTAAATAGTAGGGGAAAAAAGATGTCCTGAGGCCCAGCTCAATGGGGTTAGAGGGAACACGGTAAACAAAAGAAATAAAAATTGAGCCCTTGAAAGCATGACAAAACTTCATTTCTGCCCTGTGACATAGACGTTATCATCTTCCTATCTCTATCAGCAGGGTTCAGGTGTTAGGAGTCTTGAGTTTTACCCTCCCTTACTCAGTGTAGTTACATTAATTAGTTGTCTGTGGCCACTTTGCTCATAAGGGTCCAGTTTAGATCCTGATTGCATTCTTATTCCCCCATAAATTGTCTTCAACTTGGCTCAAGTTCTGTTCATGTTGTGTCATTTACAGTAGGCTTTCTAAAAGTATCCCCTCCCTGCTCCTAAGTCTAAGACATTGGTAATACTTGCAGATACTGTTTGGGAGAGTGAAAATTTAGAGAGGAAAAATTTAACGTAAGGCAAGAAAACAAAGTTCAGAAGAATAGTGTGAAGAGTTAAAAAGTGTAAAAAGTTGATAGTCCTAAATATTTTTCAAAATAATCCTTTAAGTTTCCTCATTAAGTAAACTGACTCAGGAAATTTAGCTTATTCCCAAAATAGGAGACAAATTCCACAGTTTGTCAGGATTAGAACTCTTAACCTCAGATTCCTCAGCCTCCTGTTATAGCTTCTAGATCTTACTGCTTTCCCTTAGGGAGATGGCCTTTCAAAGCTGAAGGTCAGTGAGAAATACCAGATTGTTAGTTTCACAGTCTTTAAGGGAAATGCTGGAAGTACCATTACCTAGGTAACAGAAAACAAAAATGGTCAAAACATCCAGAAAGTAGGAGGAGGAGAATAATCTCATAGTGATCCTTAAGAGGCAGATTAGAGGACAGATTAGATCTTTTCCTAAATTCTTTATTCTGCCATTGGAGTGATGTTTTGAGGAAATTTGAATGTTTCATTTATGATCCTTAGAATCCTGGAT
Organism: Balaenoptera borealis; assembly: GCF_965194805.1. Classification (NCBI taxonomy): domain Eukaryota; kingdom Metazoa; phylum Chordata; class Mammalia; order Artiodactyla; family Balaenopteridae; genus Balaenoptera; species Balaenoptera borealis. The sequence continues at coordinate 52,532,087 of NC_138860.1, read as the reverse complement.
AATCCTTAGTAACTTTATACCTCCCTTTTAATTTCTAACCTCTCTGATTCATATTATTAAAAATTTAATACTATTTTCCTAATTATGAATGTAATCCATGCTTAATGTAAAGAATTTGAATTATAGGAAAAGCCAAAGAAAATTAAAATCAGCTATAATTCCACCTCTTAGAGATAATTCTTCCTTTAATATTTGATTATATTTTACCAGTTTTTTCTGTGTACAGATATACTTGTTTGTACATATTTGGTATCATACTGCATCTATTTTATATCCTGCCTTTTTCTAATAGCATATTTTCTTATGGCTTTGAAAATGTTTAAAATTTTTTCAAATATATTTTTATTTTTAAATGTAATTTTAAAAATAGGAAATACATTTCCTTCTTTCAGAATTCAAAAGGTATAAAAGGATATGCCATGAGGTCTCTCTCACCCCTCCTCCCCACCCCTCACTTGCCATCTGACAGGCAATCATTTCCCTCCCACACAATGAATAAATGTTGGAAATTTTTGTGTATCCTTCCATACCTATTCCAGGCATATAGAAATAGATAGATAGATAGGTAAAAACTGCCAAGAGTGGAATCCAAGAAATTTAGTTTAAAAAAATTCAGGGTTTGGGAATTCCCTGGTGGTCCAGTGGTTAGGACTCCGCACTTTCATTGCCGAGGTCACAGGTTCAATCCCTGGTCAGGGAACTAAGATCCCGCATGGCCAAAAAAAAAAAAAAAAAGGCTGGGTCATTTTTTGGTGAGATTAATGAAATGACTGGAACAAACCCCCAAAGGAAGTTGGTTGGGTGTTCTGGGGGTCTGGAGCCAGTTGTTGTTAATTGCTTAGTATCTGAATTGATAGTATCATAGTTTTTACTGTGTATATGCTTTTTTCTCCTTTTTTACAGAATTGTTTTTCTCCTTTTTTACAGAATCGTTAACCCATTATAGGAATTGATCTGCAGCTTGTGTTATTCCTCCCTCACATCTCCCCTCCACACACTTATTAATATATCTTGGATATATTTTCCTGTCCATTTGTAAAGTGGTTCCTCATTCTTTTTATGGCTGCATGATGCTTGGATGAATCATAATTTATTAAACCAATCCCCACATTTTGTTGGTGCAAGTGATAGTGCATGAATAATCTTGGATATAAGCCATTTTGCTTGTGTATATCTATAACAAAAATTCATGGAATTGCTAGGTCAAAGATAGGTGTATTTGTAATTTTGAAAGCTATTCCCAAATTGCTCTTCTTAGGGGTTGTACCTATTTATATTTCTCCAGGTATGAGAGTGCCCATCTCCCCGTACATAGGGAATTATCAAGGATTTTTAATGTGACAATCTAAAAGGTAAAAATTAGTCTTAGCTTAATTTTAATTTTTCAAATCTTACATTAAGTGTGATTGAATATCTTACAGAGCCATTTAAATATACCCTTTTTTGTGACTGTACATATCTTTTGCCCATTTTTATTGGGTTGTTGGATCTTTTTCTTAGTGATTTGCAGGAACTCTTAGTATATTAAGAGCCCCTTGTCTGCCATGAGTTGCCAGTATTTTCATTTATCTTTTTTTTTTCTTTTCCTCTATGAGGAAATTATTTTTATGCAGTTGAATGTATCAATCTTCTTCTTCTTCTTTTTTTTTTTTTTTTTTGCCACACTGTGTGGCATGCAGGATCTTAGTTCCCTGACCAGGGATTGAACCCGTGTCCCTGCAGTGGAAGCGCAGATTCTTAACCACTGGACTGCCAAGGAAATCCCGAATGTATCAATCTTATGGCTTTTTGGTTTTATGTCCTAGTTAGGATGGCCTTTCCTATTCTGAGGTTATAAAATAATAATGGTTTGTCTAGTACTTTCTTGTTTTTATTTTTACATTTACATCTTTGATCCATTTAGAATTCATCCTGGTATAAGGTATGAGTATTGATACAATTTCACTTTTAGAAAGATGGCTTTCCAGTTATCCTAGCACCATTTATTGAATAATTAATTTTTTCCCCACTGATTTAAGATGACTCCTTTATCCTTCACTAGATTGCCATATACAATTTGGTTTATTTCAAGATTTTCTATTATGTTCTGTTGGTCTGTTCATGTGCCAGTATCACACAGCTTTATTACTGAGGCTTATATGAAAATATAATTTGTTAATGACTAATTGAACATAACTCATTTAACCATTATCCTATTTTAAACATTAATATTTTTCAAAAATTTTATATTAGCAGTCTATTGATTCTCTTTGTGCATAAGTCTTTGAACTTCTGACTGTTTCCTTAGGCTGAATTCCTAGAAGAGTATGTTTTTAAAGGCCTGAGACTTAGTGCCAAATTTGTGTGACCTTCCTGGAAAGCAGTTCTTGCCACGAGTGTATGAAAGTACAGCTCATAATTTTAAGTCCTACTTCTGTATTGCGACTTTCAACATATTGAAGTATATTTGCATAGATTTCATGTAGTGCCTTAAACGTTATTTAGCACATGTTAAATGTGCTCAGAGTTCTAATGTTTATAATGTTTATAAGACTGAGTTTATAAAACTGAGAGTTTTCCTCAATGGTACTCCTTTTGATTAATGGCATATTTCCAGGTGAATGAGGGGAGCATGAGTATAGAGTCAAAGCAGTTGGTCTGCTAAAGGTCAAATCCATGACCATGGCCTTATTTATACGTCAGACTCTCCAACTGAAATGACCTGACACAGATACATAATGTTCTAGATACTCTAAGAAGAACATAGTTGGTGGCTTTCATCTCAGCTGATCGTGTCTTCCTTCTACTCTTTGTTTCTCAGAGTATCAGAAGGAATTGACATCAGTGATTTGAATATAGGTTCATTTAGTTTTAGCAGGATGAATGACTGAGGTGTATACCTTATATTAACACTGTGTTAGTGCTGAGTTTTTAGCATGGGATTCATTTAGGTATGTTCTAGGGAAGTTTATAATGTCAAAGCCAAATTTGAGGAATGGCAACAAGAACTAACATTAATGACAAAAGTAATTTAAAATATTTTCTTCAAAAAAAAGGGCAGGAATAGGAATTGTTTTGAAAAAGCATAGTTTGTATAGACCATTAACCAGTTAACCAAATTTTCTTTTTTTTTTTTTTAAGGACTTAATTTTTTTTAGAGCAGATGTAGTTTCACAGCAAAATGAGAGGAAGATAACAGATTTCCCATATATCCCCAGTTCCCACACATACATAGCCTCCCCCATTATCAACATCCCCAATCAGGCTGGCACATTTATTACAGTTGATGAACCTACATTAACACATCATTTTTACCCAAAGTCTACATTAGGGTTTACTCTTGGTGTTGTACATTCTGTGGGTTTGGACAAATGTAAAATGACATGTATCCACCATTATGGATCATACAGAGTATTTTCACTGCTTTAAAAACCCTCTGTGCTCTGTCTGTTCATCTCTTCTTACCCACTACCCCGCTAACCCCTGGAAACCACTGATATTTTTACTGCCTCTGTAGTTTTGCCTTTTCCAAAATGCTGTATAGTTGAAATTATACCCAAATTTTCTTTTATCCATTAGTCATTTGTTTAGCATGTAATAGGAGCACACTTAGAAAGGAACAAAGTAGTTTAACTTTTAATAGTGACATAGAGCAGTTTGAGTGAAATGAAGAATCCTGTATCCAGTTAATATTGTGGAAGTTTGTAGGAGATTTTGTTTGATTTAAATTTGGGCAGGATATACTATATAAGTATCTTGTTCCCATGATTTCCTTAGGCTTGACTCTGTACAATTTTCTGTGTATTTGTAGATTTCAAGAATACCCCAGAGTGAGGAAACCCAAGGTCTTTCTAGTGCACGATCCTATTTTGAAATGGGCCAGTTTTGCCCAGTGGTTGGTGATTAGCCTGTATCAATGTACCTGAAAAAGATGCCCAGCATAGTAGCTACCAACTAAGAAAAGACGTGGTTCAAATCTAAAAAATGACTCTACTTTTAGTATATTCTGGCTTCATAAAGACTTTATAGTAGTTTTCATTTTTAGAGAAATGAAGATTTATTTTTGAATCTTGTTTGATAACATGGTTAAGAAAGAACAGTATCGTATGTGGTGATTCCTATTGAAATAGAAAGATTCTCTAGAGGATTTAATATGGCCATATTTCTTGTTGTTTTATTCAGGTCAGAAAGTCCTAAGTCATCTTTTTCAAGCACCCCCTAAATCAGTTTGAGGAAATTTTTAGTTACTTGCACTTTAGGTTATGTTTTTGGTGTACATCTTGATTGTCATACCTTGAGAAGTAGTCATATTACCTTGTGAAGCCGGTAATCTTTCTTTGCCTGTAGCTTAACTGGCAATGATAATGTTTCGCTTATATAACCAGTAATGTTATTCCATTTACCTGTGAGCATATTCTATAAAATGATACCTTTTTACAAAGTTGCTTTTTTTCCTACAGTCTGAAAATACCCTGTATTTTTTTCAATAAATTTATGAAAAATGATAAGTCTTTTCTCCATTTTATTGGGAAGTAATCATGTAAAGTTAGTGATTTAAAGATTCTTGGTGAAGTTATATTGGAATCTGAGTAAGATTGGAATTGAGTTACAATCCAGTACTTTTTTGGGAAAAATTACCCTATCTCTATTATCCAAGTTCATAGTTACTGTTTCCAGTTTAATATAGTTGTGTTAAAATATATCACGAGCTATTTTTTATAAATTAAAAAAATATATTTATTTATTTGATTGTGCTGGGTCTTAGTTGCAGCAGGCGGGCTCCTTAGTTGCGGCTTGAGGGCTTCTTAGTTGTGTCATGTGAACTCTTAGTTGCAGCATGCATGTGGGATCTAGTTCCCTGACCAGGGATTGAACCTGGGCCCACTGCATTGGGAGCATGGAGTCTTAACCACTGCGCCACCAGGAAAGTCCCTATCATGAGTTATCAAAGTAGCATTTTTATGCTTTTCTAAGTTCTCTTAGAATTTAGCAGTATGTCTTATCCTAGCTTCTCTGCCTTTTTTAGAGCCATGTAGGTAAGAATGGGTATTGAGTTCTTCATTGGTGAACTGAAGGAATAAAAGTGAGGATACTAGAGAGAGTAACCAATTCACTGTACAATTCAGTGACATTAAATATATTCACAAAGTTGTGTAACCCTCACCACTACCTATACCCACTTTTGAGAAACTGCCACTTTTCCACAACATCTGCACCTTTTTACATTCCTACCAGCAATGCACAGGGTTACAATTTCTCCACATCCTTGCCTACACTTGTTATTTTCCTTTCTTTTTTATTAAAGCCATCCTAGTCAGTGTGGAGTAATATCTCACTGTGTTTTTTTTTTTTTAATTAATTATTTTATTTATTTGGCTGCGTCGGGTCTTAGTTGCAGCACGTGGGATCTTCGTTGCAGCACGTGGGATCTTCGTTGCGGTGCTCAGACTTCTCTCTAGTTGTGGTGTTTGGGCTCCAGAGCACTCTGGCTCCGTAGTTGTGGCACGTGGGCTCTCCAGTTGTGGTGTGCAGGCTCCAGAGCACAAGGGCTCAGTAGTTGTGCCATGTAGGCTCTCTAGTTGTGGCACGTGGGCTCAGTAGTTGTGGCGTGCGGGCTTAGTTGCCCCGCGGCATGTGGGATCTCAGTTCCCTGACCAGGGATGGAACCTGCATCCCCTGCATTCCCACCAGGGAAGTACCCTTATTGTGGTTTTGATTTTCATTTTCCTCCTGATGAATGGTGCTGTGCATCTTTTGATGGGCTTATTGGCCATTGGTATATTTTTTTTGAGAAATGTCTATTCAAATCCTTCTTTTATATTAATTCTTAGTAGATATATTTGTATTTTTCAAATTATCAGTGATAAGTGTTAATTATCCTATATAGTAATCTTAACTCTAATAACAGTGACAATCATAAGCATGACTATAACAACAACAATAATGTAAAACTTCTTGGGTGCTTACCATGAGGCAGGCACAGTTCGTGGTTCTTTAGGCCTATTAATTTATTTAATCTTCATAACTACCCTATGAGGTAAATGCTATTATTATCCTCATTTTATAGATGAGGGATCAGAGGCGTAGAGATATAAAGGAGCTTGGCCAAGGTTATGGAGCAAGTAAGTGGCTAGTGTGAGATTTGAACTCAGGCAGTTCAGTCTTGAGTCTGTGTTCTTAACTACTGTATAATTTCGTTTCTCATAGATAAGAACCTTAAACTGTTATTATAAAAAGCATTCACTGTGATATTTGTTAATTTGAACCTTGAAGTTTACCTATGTGTTTTATACAGCACCATAACTATAAAATAATGACATTTGATGTGCTGGATATGCTTTGGATGTCATGATGTTATTGAACATCTTCGTAGAGTTGTCCAAGTTTTATTAACTGTAGACAACATGAGGAAGCTGTATGTGGGTGAGTGGTGTGAATAGTTCTATATTTAAAAAAGGTTACACAAAGTCTATTAGTGATCTAAAATTTATGTATTTTTAGCAGTAATACAAAATATAAAAATAGTTTTTTTTCCCCAATAATGCCTTTGTCGGCCTATTATTGATGTTTGACCAAGCCAGTGAGAATACTGAAATTTAAGAGACCACACAATCATAAGAACCATGAATCATTTTCATCTGGGGCATAGCTTTATTCTAAGATTTACAGTTCAAGTGCCTCTCCCCTTTGATATCAGAAATTCTGAAAAGAGAATCCACTTTCATAGAGCCAGGTAAACCCAAGCATTGGTCAGAACTTGGCCATATAAGAGACATTTTAGGATATTTTTAGAATTCACATGTTCTTTTCCAAAAGCCCAGGAACACTGGCCTCTCATCGCTCCTGATTTGTTTTCATCTTAGTTCCTCTTGAACCTGGTTATCTTTATGGGGCATATGCTTTGTAGTTTAAAAATATCCTAAGGTTTGTATTTCAAGGACTCAGAAACTTAAAGCATGATTTAAACACAGCAAACTGTGAATCAGTTCTGAAATTTAACTTTCCTACTAATGAATTGCAGTTCTTCAAAATCTGTGATTCTTTGAGTTATGGGCAGTATAGCAATGGGAAGTGAGTTATAGTGTTACATTCTGATCTAATTCATACGTCTTAAAAAAACCAATTTGATATAATATATTTGACACACAACAAACTACACATATTTAAAGTGTAATTTGATATGTTTTGAAATATATAAATAACTATGAAACCATCACCACAATCAAGAAAATGAACATCTATTTCCTCTAAAAAGTTTCCTTGCATCCCTTTGTAATCTTCCTGCCCGATCCCCGCCACCGCATCACCAGACAACCACTAAACTGCTTTTTGTCTTTATGGGTTAGTTTGGATTTTCAAGAATTTTATATAAATGAAGTCATATAACATACACTTATTTCTAGTCTGTCTTCTTTCATTCAGCACATTTTGGGATTCATCCATGTTGTGGCATGTATCAACAGTTAATTCATTTGTATTACCTAATAGTATGCCACTGAGTAGATATTCCATAATTATTTATCAGTTCACCTTTTGTTGAACATTTGGGTTGTTTCCAGTTTTTTGGCTATGACAAATAAAGCTTCTGTGAACATTTGCGTTCAAGTCTTTGTATAGATATATGCTTTTATTTTTCTTGGGCAGATACCTAAGAGTAGAATGACTGGGTCATATGGTAGGTTTATGTTTAACATTTTAAGAAATTGCCAAACTGTTGTCCTAAGTGCTTGTGTCATTTTACCACCAGCAGGATATGACAGTTCCAGTTTTACTGCCTTACCAACACTTGGTATGGTCAGTCTTTTTAATTTAAGCCCTTGTAGGAGATGTGTAGCAATATCCAAAGTGGTCTTAATTTGCATTTATCCGATGACTAGTAATGTTGAGCATCTTTTTGTATGCTTATCAGACATTCATCTATCTTCTTTAGTGAAATGTCAAATCAAATCTTTTGTCCATTTTTAAATTGGGTTTGTCAGTGGGCAACAGGTCCTACTGTATAGCATAGGGAACTGTATTCAATGTCCTGGAATAAACCATAATGGAAAAGAATATAAAAAAGAATATATATATGTATAACTGAGTCACTTTGCTGTATAGCAGAAATTAACACAACTTTTAAATCAACTATACTTCAGTAAAAAAATAGATTGGGTGTGTCTTATTGAGTTTATATACGTTGTTTGTGTATTCTGGATACAAGTCATTAATCAGATATGTGATTTGCAGTTGTTTTTTCCCGTTCTGTGACTTACCTAATCATACTCTTAACACTGTCTTCAAAGAATAGTAGTTCTTAATTTTGATGAATATTTTCTTTTCCTTTTGTGGATTGTGCTTTTCATATTTTACTTAAGAAATTTGTGTCTAGTCCAAGGTTGTAAAGATTTTCTCCTGTGTTTTCTTCTAAAAGTTTTATAATTTCAGGTCTGTGATCCATTTTGATTTTATTTTTGTCTATAGTGCAAAATAAGGATTGAGATTTACTTTTTTTTTTTTTTTAAACATTCTTTTTTTTTTTTGAACTTAGCTATGTTTTATTATTATTATTATTATTATTGCTAGATACATTCTCTTTTTTTTTTTTAAACATCTTTATTGACGTATAATTGCCTTACAATGGTGTGTTAGCTTCTGCTTTATAACAAAGTGAATCAGTTATACATATACAATATGTTCCCATATCTCTTCCCTCTTGCATCTCCCTCCCTCCCAGCCTCCCCATCCCACCCCTCTAGGTGGTCACAAAGCACCGAGCTGATCTCCCTGTGCTATGCGGCTGCTTCCCACTAGCTATCTGTTTTACATTTGGTAGTGTATATATGTCCATGACACTGTATATATGTCCATGACACTAACTTTTAAAAATATGGATATCTAATTGTTCCTGCACCATTTGTTGAAAAGACTGTTTTTTCTGCACTCAAATGCTTTTGTACCTTTGTTGAAAATCAAATATACATGGGGGTCTACATCTGGTCTTTTGTATATTCTGTCTTTCTACTGTCTATCCTGATTCACAAGCGTACTATTTTGATTACTATAGATTTCTAGTAAGTTTTGAAGTCAGGTATAAATCCTCTAACTTTGTTTTTCTTTTTTCAAAGTTATTTAAGCTATTCTAGATCACTTCCATGCCTGAATGAATTTTAGACTCAGCTTGTCAATTTATACAGAAAGCCTGCTGGGATTTTGATTGTTGTTGTGTTGAATCTATAGATCAATTTGGGGAGAATTAATATTTTAATAATATTAATAACAGTACATCTCTCTGTATTTTGTCTTTTAAAATTTCTCTCTACAAAGCCTTCAGTGTACAGGTCTTGCACATCTTTTGTTAGATTTACCCCTAAGTATATTACAATTTTTGATGATGTTGTAGATAGTACATTAAAAAAATTTAGTTTCTAATTATTTGTTGCTAGTATATAGAACTATAATAGATTTTTGCATTTTTGTCTTCTATCCTGCAGCCTTGCTAAATTCACTTGTTATTTCTAGTGGGTATTTTATAGATTCTATTAGCCTTTTTATACAGAGGATCATATATAATGTCTGCAAATAAAGAATGTTACTTCTTTTCGGATCAGGATGCCTTTTGTTAGCTTTCCTTGCCTGATTACACTGGCTAGAACCTCCAGGATAATGTTTAATAGAAGTGGTGAGAGCAGACATCCTTGCCTTCCTGATCTTAAAAGGAAAGCTTTCAGTCTTTTACTATTTAAGTGTGGTGTTAGCTTTAAGTTTGTTTGTGTTTTCATATATGCCCCTTACCAATTTTAAGACATCCCTTTCTATTCCTATTCTTGATAGGTTTTTTCAGTCAGGAACGGATGTTGTCAAATGCATTTTCTGCATCTATTGAGATGATCATATAGTTTTTCTTTTTTAGTCTATTAATATTAATTACAATGTTTTTTTTTTTTTTCTGGCTGTGAGACTTGTGGGATCTTAGTTCCCTGACCAGGAATTGAACCTGGGCCACCACAAGTGAAAGCACCAAGTCCTAACCACTGGACTGCCAGAGAATTCCCTAATTACACTGATTTTTGAGCCTTAAACCAACTTGCCGTTCTTGCATAAACCCTACTTGATCTTGATGTATTATTATCTTTTTATATGTTGCATGATTTGTTTGATTCAATTTGCTAAAATTATGTTAAAGAATTTTGTATCTATATTCTTGGAGGAATATTGGTGTGTAGTTTTCTTGTGTTGTTTCTCTGGCTTAGGTTTTAGAATGTGCTGACATCACAGTATGTGTTGTAAAGTATTTCTTTCTTTTTTGATTTTCTGGAAGAGTTTGTGTAGAATTGGTATTATTTTGTCTTTGTACTTTTGGTACAATTCATCAGAGCAGCCATCTGGACCTGGACTTTTCTTTGTGGGAAGATTTTTTTCACTTCAAATTCAACTTCTTTAATAAATATAAGGTCATTTAGGTTATTCATTTCTTCTTGATGAACTTTTGTTTTTTGTGTCTTTGAAGGATTATGTCCATTTTGTCTAAGTTGTCAAATTTATCAGAATAAAATTGCTTATGATATTTCCTTATCCTTTTAATGACTTCAGAATCTTTAATGATGTTACCTCTCTCATTCCTGATATTGTAAATTTGTGTCTTCCCTATTTTATCCTCCATCAGTCTGGTAGGTTTAAGTTTATCAAATTTATTGGTCTAAGAAATAGCTTTTGGTTTCATTGTCTTTTTTCTATTTTTTCTTCTTTCTTTCAAATTTTACTGATTTCTGTTCTGATCTTTATTATTTCCTTTCTTCTGTCTACTTTGGGTTTCATTTGTTATCCCTTTGCTAGTTTCTTAATGTAGAAGCTGAGGCCATTGATTTGCAACTTTTCTTCTTTTCTAATAAAGGCATTTCCATGCTGTAAATGTTCCTCTAAGTACCGCGTTAGTTCCATTCCCACACATGTGGGATGTTTCATTTAGTTCAAAATAATTTTTCATTTTTCCTTTGGTATCATCTTTGACTCATGGGCTTATAGAAGTTCATATAGTTTCCAAATATTTGAGGATTTTCCAGGTATCTTTTTGTTACTAATTTCTAATTTGTGGTCAGGATATACTTTGTATGATTTGAATCCTTTTACATTAACTGAGACTTGTTTTATGGCCCAGAATATAGTGTACACTTAAATGTGTATTTTGCTGTCGTGGAGTGGAGTGTTTTATAAATATCTATTAGGTCTAGTTGGTTAATAGTGTTGTGCAAATCTTCTGTATTCTTCTTGATTTGCTATCAATTATTGACAGATTTGTTGAAGTCTTTGGTATAATTGTGGATTTGTCTAATTTTCTCTGCAGTTCTGTCAGGTTTGTTTGTTTTTTTTGGCTGCATTGGGTCTTCGTTGCTGTGTGTGGGCTTTCTCTAGTGGCGGTGAGCGGGGGCTACTCTTCGTTGTGGTGCGCGGGCTTCTCATTGCGGTGGCTTCTCTTGTTGCAGAACATGGGCCTTAGGCACACGGGCTTCAGTAGTTGTGGCTCATGGGCTCTAGAGCGCAGGCTCAGTAGTTGTGGCACATGGGCTTAGTTGCTCCGTAGCATGTGGGATCTTCCTGGACCAGGGCTCGAACCTGTGTTCCCTGCATTGGCAGGCGGATTCTTTTTTTTTTTTTTTTTAATCTTTAAGATTGTGTTTATTTTTTATTTTTTTTTAAACATCTTTATTGGAGTATAATTGCTTTACAATGGTGTGTTAGTTTCTGCTTTATAACAAAGTGAATCAGTTATACATATACATATATCCCCATATCTCCTCCCTCTTGCATCTCCCTCCCACCCTCCCTATCCCACCCCTCTAGGTGGTCACAAAGCACTGAGCTGATCTCCCTGTGCTATGCGGCTGCTTCCCACTAGCTATCTATTTTACATTTGGTAGTGTATATATGTCCATGCCACTCTCTCACTTCATCCCAGCTTACCCTTCCTCCTCCCCGTGTCCTCAAGTCCATTCTCTACGTTTGCTTCTTTATTCCTGTCCTGCCCTAGGTCCTTCAGAACCATTTTTTTTTTTTTTTTAGATTCCATATATATGTGTTAGCATACGGTATTTGTTTTTCTCTTTCTGACTTACTTCACTCTGTATGACAGACTCTAGGTTCATCCACGTCACTACAAATAACTCAATTTCGTTTCTTTTTATGGCTGAGTAATATTCCATTGTATATATGTGCCACATCTTCTTTATCCATTCATCCGATGATGGACACTTAGGTTGCCTCCATGTCCTGGCTATTGTAAATAGAGCTGCAGTGAACATTTTGGTACATGACTCTTTTTGAATGATGGTTTTCTCAGGGTATATGCCCAGTAGTGGGATTGCTGGGTCATATGGTAGTTCTATTTTTAGTTTTTTAAGGAACCTCCATACTGTTCTCCGTAGTGGCTGTATTAATTTACATTCCCACCAACAGTGCAAGAGTGTTTCCTTTTCTCCACACCCTCTCCAGCATTTATTGTTTGTAGATTTTTTGATGATGGGGCAGGTGGATTCTTAACCACTGCGCCACCAGGCAAGTCCCTCTATCAGGTTTTGCTTCGTGTAGTTTGAAGTTTCGTTATTAGGAGCATAAACATTTAGGTGTGTTATGTCCTCCTGATGAAGACATAATATCATTATGTATTTTATCGTTATGAAATCATCATCTTTATCACTCATGATATTCTTTGTTCTGGAATCTATTTTATCTGATTTTAATAAAGCCACTCTAGCTTTCTTGTGACTTGTGTTAGCATGGAATACCTTTTTCCATCCTTTTACTTCTAACCCACTTGTCTCTTTATAAAGTGGGTTTCTTGTAAGCAGCATGTAGCTGAGTCTTGATCTTTTATCCAGTCTTTCAGTTGGGGTATTTGGACTATTTATATTTAATATGATTGTACTTAATTATTTATATTTAATGTGATTGGTTAGGTTTAAATTGAGTGGTTGGGTTTAAATCTGTTATCTTACTATTTATGTTTTATTTGTCATCTGTTCTTTTCTCTCTTTTACTCTTTTAATGCTTTTTGAAATAAATGTGTATTTTTTATGATTCAACTTTCTATTTTGTTTCACTTTAGTGATTGCTTTATAGTTTATAGTATACATCTTTTAACTTATAATAGTCTACCTTCAAGTGATATTACACTACTTCATGTATACTATAAGAACCTTATAACATTATACTTACAATTCTTCCTTTCTGGCTTTTGTGCTATTGTTGTCATCCATTTTACTTCTACTTATAAACCCCACAAAAATATTGTTTTTGCTTCAGTCTTTTAAAAAGATTTACATAATATGGGAAAATAATAATTTTAGTTGTTTCAGACAGAAGGGTAAATCTGGTCCTTGTTAATCTTGACTGATAGAAGTCCCCCCATATCTGGTTTGGACCCGAATGATAACATGTCCTGGAGCAAATTAGCAGTGTTCTTCTTTTCTTTCTGCGGTTTTAAATCTGGTGTTTTCACCTCTTCAAGGAGGTATGACCTTGAGCTATTGAAGCTTTGACAAGTTGGGTTTCTTTAGTGCCTTTTACTTATTTAAAGTCAGTGTTCCAACGAGGTCACAGATACACTGTATCTCCTTAGTGTAGTGTCACCCATATAGCCATCTGACTCAACACAATAAAAAACCTTCATATCTACTTTAAATTCCTCCAAATATGCTGCAAACTATTAATGGCATAAGCCCTGACTACAAATTTCATAGCACACCTCTTCCTATAAATGGTGGAGTGGAAGTTGGGAATGTTTACTTGACCTGAATAAATCAATGAAATACTTTTTTTCTTTTCTGAAGGCGCTATTTTTGGCAAGCAAAGTCAATTTTTCTACATTTAGACTAAACTTCCTAATCTTCTTACTAGCAGGCAATTAAGCTACTAAATCATGCTTATTATTAGGTCAAAAAATAAAGTAATTTTTGCCAAATAGACAATGGGAAACAAGAATGGGTGGGAATTGGTGAATGGCCAGAATTTGGTGTACAGACTGCTTGTTGTAGTGTAGGCAGGGCAATGACGTCTATACCTGTTGGTTCACCATATATATTTTGACTGAAAAGAAAATGTATTGACTTAGGAACAAATGTGTATGTTGGCAGGTCTAATTATTTCTGAATCCTGTCCTAATAGTGTTTACAAGTTTAGTCAGGGAGGTAATTACTTATCAAATAAACACAAAATAAATATAAAATTACAATTCTAACAAATACTGTATAAGAAAGTACACAGGGTTGGTCCTAAGAATATATAGCTAAATGATCTAATTTAGTTTGGGAGAATAGAGAAGACTTTCTTAACGAAGTGACTAAGATCTAAGAGGTGAATAGGAGTTAACTAGGTGAGGGGAGTTAGGAGTGGGCAGGTGTTCCAGATGAAGAGGGTAGCATGTGCAAAGGTCCTGGTGTTAGTGAGCCTGGCAAGTTTGAGGAACTCGGAATAAAGACAAGAGCGGCTGGGTCATAAATAGTGAGAGGGCATATGGTATAAGATGAGGCTAGAGAAGTAACCATGTGTCAATGATTTGGGTCTGGAAAGTAGTGTCTGGTATATTTGCTTTAGAAAAGACCACTCTGCCTTCAGTGTAGAAGATAGATTGGTGTGGAGCAGGTAGACCAGTCAGAAGGCTATTGTTGTAGTTTGGGCAGGAGATGATGGTAATTCAGACTATGGAGATAGTGATGGAGAAGAGAGAAGTGGACAGATTTCAGAGATATTTAATAGGTTAAAATGGGTAAGATTTGGTGAAGGATTAAATATGGGGAATTGAGATGTGGGGAAGGATGGGGGGATGTGAAAAGGGTAACTTCTGTTTAATTGTGAATGAATATTGGAGGGATATTGGTACTATTTAACGAGATACAGTTTTTTGCTTTGTTTTGTTTTTTGGGTTTTTTCCCCCCAGTGAACTGGAAGCATTTTTCTTCCAGGGAAATGTGTATTTTATTTAGGGATGTTTCAAAGTCCTCTTCATCCTTTAGGACCTAGCACAAATATGACTTCTTCCCTGACATCTCTTTGCCTACTTTCCCCCATAGCTAGAAATAACATTTCCCTTCTCTGAACTTCTATTAAACTTTGTTATGGAACTTTTCATCATCTAACTTGTTGTATTCTACTTATTTGTATATGTTTTATTTCCTTTATTATATTGAAAGCTGCTTATTGAATGGGAATTTTATTCATTTTGATAGTCTCACAGCTAATAGTAACTGTTTCTTTACTGAAATATTCTTTAATGAATTTGATAGTCTCACAACTAACAGTAATATTTCTTTAATACTATCACCTTAGTAAGGTGTGAGTTCCATGAGGAAGTGTACTATTTCAGTTAATTAAAGCTCTGTGTACATTAAGATATCTATATACAAGAAGAATTCACTAGGGTAACATAATGGTAGAAAGGTCTTTTATAATTTCATTTTTAGATCATTAGTCATTATTAAACATTACTTTTTCTAAAGAAGGAACTACAGTTAAATATGCTTTTGCTCAAGGTTTCTTAACAAAATAGGTGATTAATTCATCAGTCTGCAATTGATGAGCTAAGCATATTCTTATAAAATGCCTAACATTTGTGTAAGACTTAGTAATTGTTCAAAACATATTCACACATAATGTGTCTCAATCTAATCCTATAATAGCCCTATTAGGTAGGTAAGATAAGTATTGTTCTAATTTTTTAGATCCATGCCATATATTAAAGGATACTTTTGAAGACCGTGGGGTGAGATTATTTTGTGTTTTCAAAGATCAAAATGTTCCTTTTTACTTTCTCTAATAGATCTAACTGGAAGCCCTTTGAGTGTTAAAGTCATGATACTATTGTAAATAGTAATCTTTTGGATGATTTGACCTGAATAGCTTTTTGGGCTGTCATCTCAATCAGGTTCGGTTTCTGAGATGAACTCAACTCTAACCCATTCTGTTTAAGCATTGTATGATGTTTTTATATTTTAGTTTAAAAAAAGCTCTTAAATGTGTATTCCAAGTAACTAGTAAAGCTGCATTTTAAAATTGATTTACTTATATTAAAAAATAAATGTACCTTGAGTGAAGGAAATAGCAAGATCTTATAAATAAAGCACAATTAAGATTCGGAATATGACAATACGATTCTTTCAAGTTCTTTTAATCTGTTAAAGGGAATCAGAGCAGGATCCCAGAAACCTTCTTTCCCCCAAGTTTTTAAAAATCAGCTGTTTCATTATACATTTTCAGCTTTTTCCAGGTGTCATCAAACTTACTGGTGATTTAGGTTTCTAAACTGTTAGGTTTCTGGGACCTAGCCCTAACTCCTTTATGAAAATCAATACAATATTTTCTTTACATAAGATCACCTTCAGAGTTCTGTGAATAAATTTTTCTCTTTTTCCAATTTCTTCTTAATGTTCCTTTTTAAAAAATGTATTTTGTTCATTAAGGGATTAAAAACTTATATTTGTGTAGCTCTTGGGCATGTAAGATATGCATTTTCCTTTGTGTTCCTCATAGCAATTTTGAGAAATAAGGTGATAGATGAAGAAACTGAGCCTGAAGCAGGTTGGGACTTACTTAGAGTTAGAGACTCCAGTACAGTAGTTCTGCTTTCTCTTTTTTTTTTTTTAAATTAATTAATTAATTAATTTATGGCTGTGTTGGGTCTTCGTTTCTGTGCGAGGGCTTTCTCTAGTTGTGGCGAGTGGGGGCCACTCTTCATCGCAGTGCGCGGGCCTCTCATTATCACGGCCTCTCTTTGTTGCGGAGCACAGGCTCCAGACGCGCAGGCTCAGTAGTTGTGGCTCATGGGTCCAGTTGCTCCGCGGCATGTGGGATCTTCCCAGACCAGGGCTCGGACCCGTGTCCCCTGCATTGGCAGGCGGACTCTCAACCACTGCGCCACCAGGGAAGCCCTCTGCTTTCTCTTGGTCATTTGTTGTCATTACACTCTTTCCCTTCAAACCCTAGATCTCTCTCTGCTTTGTTTTTCTGTAAATTGCTTAAAACAAACAAACAAAGAACAAACCAACAAAAAACCCAGCCTTGTTTTGTTTATCTTTAGCATTTTTCACTAACCTCACCTCATTTTTGGTTTTAGTCTTTCTGATAATGGTTTTCATTCCTGGGTTCCTTTGGAAGCTTTTGGAGATAGATGTTCTTTAAAAGCTAAGCCTGGCTCTAGGACTGCCTCATTTTTATTTATGGTATTCCGTACCTTGAAGACAAAGGGCACCCTAAGTTTGCTCAAAGGAGCATGGAATCCATGGAGCTGACTCCTGTTGTTACTGCTAAAAAAAATCAATGACTGAATGTACCACTAGCTTGAGACTCATGAAATGTTCAACTGAATGGGTTTGGAATGTTAGGTGAAATGTGAAAACATTAGTGTGCTTTATCAGTAATCCTATTTTTGTATGGTATAAGAAAAAAATAGACAAGTATGGGAATATTCATCTATTTTATAAAACCAACGCTTTTTAAAAAATTGAATATTTTGGGAGGCACATTAAGTCAAAAAGAAAATAATGCCGTCTGCTTTAACTATGCTTAAGTCAAAAATGGAGAAAAAGAAATTGACATGGCCACTTGCTTAAATAATATTTTCAGGTCTTCAGGAATGAAGACTGTAGAAGGAATGCAGTAAAAATGATTGGATGTCAAAATGACATGAGAAGTCATTTATCTGTTTGCATCCTAGCACGTCATTTTAACGTGTATCCAGGAAGACAGTGAATCAAAACGACTGGTTCGTGAACTGACTGTACTGTTTGTTAGAGGCAAGTATGTTTGGGGTGCATGAAAAACCTTTTTCAGAGGGCTTCCCTGGTGGCGCAGTGGTTAAGAATCCGCCTGCCAATGCAGGGGACACAGTTTCAAGCCCTGGTCTGGGAAGATCCCACATGCTGCGGAGCAACTAAGCCCATGTGCCACAACTACTGAGCCTGCACTCTAGAGCCCGCGAGCCACAACTACTGAGCCTGCGTGCCACAACTACTGAAGCCCGTGCGCCTAGAGCCCGTGCTCCGCAACAAGAGAAGCCGCCTCAATGAGAGGCCTGTGCACTGCAAGGAGAGAGTAGCCCCCGCTCTCTCTCAACTAGAGAAAGCCCGTGCACAGCAACGAAGACCCAAAACAGCCAAAAATAAATAAATAAATATATAATAAAAAAAAAAAGATTAAGATGATAAATTAAAAAAAAAAACCTTTATCAGAGAGCTAGAATTTTTATAACCAGTAAAGGTTTATTTATTTGGGGGGATAAAATTATAGCCGCGGTGAGTGTAGTTTTGCATGAGGGAAAAATAGATGATACAGATTCATTGGATTTTATAGCCGAGCCATTCATCATAAAATGAATCTCTGATATTTACTTTTCATTTCTTAGCTCACACACTACTGTGGACCATTTAATTGTATAGTATTTGAAATCTGTTTTTATCTTTAGATCTTAGTTGAGTCGACCAGAGGCTAGTGGTAATAAATACCAAGTATGGTATAGTCTGTGGATAGAGATTGTTAGAATTTCATGACATTGGTGCCACATTCAACATGTCAACCAGTGTTATTAAAAATGAGTCTTTCAGACAATCTACATAAGAATCACTAGGAATGCTTGTTAAAAATGCAGATCTCTGGACCTTTCCTATTCCTGTCTCCCACTAATCAAAATCTTTGGGAACATTGCCTAGGATTTACATTTTAACAAGCACCCAGGTAATTTGGAGGCACATTAAAATTGAGATCTCCTTTACAGATGTTTGAACATGTTACATATGTTACTCTTCTGTTTAAGATAGTTAAATTAGTTGTGATTTTGTTTATTGCCTCCCCTTTTTTGTATGTTCCTTTGTATTCTTACTGTTTCGTTTGGTAATCATGGTCATTCATTGCACAAGTTACCCCTGTCTCTGACAGGTTCCTCAGGGATGCAAATAAAAACAAAATCCTAATTTATTATGAAACAATCAAATGATCTGACTTAACTTTTTTAGGCTTTTTAAAAATTGAGATATAGTTGATTTATAATATTGTGTTAATTTCAGGTGTGCAGCAAAATGATTCAGTTATACATATGTATGTGTATATCTATATTCTATTCCATTATGGTTTATTACAATATATTGACTGTAGTTGAGTGTGCTATAAAGTAAATCCTTGTTTATCTATTTTATATAGGGCAGTGTATAAGCTTTTAATATATGTAGAATTGATGGTTTTAAAAAAAATCTTGCATTTTTTTTCATTTCTCACTATAGGTGGTCATTTGCATTGGCTTCACTATAGGTGGTCATTTGCATAAGGATCTCTGATTTATGTCAGATAATGCACTAAAATAAACTTTCACTTGTAAAAACAAAACAAAAAACAAAACAAAACAAAACAAAACAAAACAAAAAGATAGTTAAATTAGGAGATCTTTGAAGGCAGGGAAGAACAAGGATATCTTTTTTTTTTTTAGGGCCATGTTGTGTGGCATGTGGGATCTTAGTTCCCCGACCAGGGATTGAACCCATGACCCCTGCATTGGGAGCATGGAGTCTTAACCACTGGACTGCCAGGGAAGTCCCAACAGCCTCTCTTTTAGAGTCACCCTCCCCAGCTTGGGTGGGCGGTTTGCTTTTATTTTATGACCAGCTTTTATCAGATAATTTGACTTTTTTTAAAAAAAGAAATTTTAAATCACCTTTATTGAAGTGAGTTGTCTTTTTTTTTTTTAAATTTTTATTTTTTATTTTTGGCTGCGTTTGGTCTTTTTGTTGCGGTGCGCGGGCTTCTCACTGTGGTGGCTTCTCTTGTTGCGGAGCACAGGCTCTAGGCACATGGGCTCAGTAGTTGTGGCTTGCAGGCTCTAGGGCGCAGGCTCAGTAGTTGTGTCGCAAGAGCTTAGTTGCTCCACGGCATGTGGGATCTTCCTGGACCAGGGCTCGAACCCGTGTCCCCTGCATTGGCAGGCGGATTCTTAACCACTGAGCCACCAGGGAAGTCCGAGTTGTCTTTTTTTAAAGTGGAAGTATTTCTAGTTGTAGAATCTTTCTCCATAAACTTGTTCCTATTAATGCGGCAGCATTTTAATTCAGTATTAAATTCTACAGAGAGAGAAAAAAACTTGCGTTTAGAATGTTGTGTTTCAGTCTTAGAGAAATTATCTCCTACCCCTTTTTTTTTTTTTTTTTGGCGCATTGGGTCTTCATTGCTGTGCGGGGGCTTTTTCTAGCTGCGGCGAGCGGGGGCTACTCCTCATTGCAATGTGAGAGCTTCTCACTGTGGTGGCCTCTCTTGCTGTGGCACACGGGCTCTAGGCGCGCGGGCTTCAGTAGTTGTGGCTTGCAGGCTCTAGAGCGCAGACTCAGTAGTTCTGGCACACGGGCTCTGTTGCTCCGTGGCATGTGGGATCTTCCCGGAGCAGGGCTCGAACCCGTGTGCCCTGCATTGGCAGGCAGATTCTTAACCACTGCGCCACCAGGGAAGTCCTCCTACCCTTCTTAGGTCCTTCCTAACAGCCAGTCCTACAGATATCCTGAGGGAGTTGATGCCCAAATGTTAATTAGAAAAAGTACGTTAAGGAAGTTCTGTTCACCCCAAATGCTTCCTTCAGTGGGTATGTAGCATTTTACCCACTTCCTGTGACATTATATATTTAATGGGAGTACCACATTTCAGATAATTTTTGCTTTATATTTCAGGGGAAATTGAAGTATCTGATTGTTGAAGAATGTTGGAATGATATTCTTACTATTCTTATCTAAAAGTTTTTCCCTATTTTTTTTTCATAAGGCAGTGGGATGGTGTCTCTTCATATGCAATGTAGAATATACTTACTAACTTGTGTAAATTAGGAAACTAATAACTAGGCATGGAATTTTTCATAAAAGTGTAGAAAATTTAGTACCTCAACACTTTCTATGGATGTAGAAAACAACAGCTAGCTATTAATTTCACCCAGTTTTATGAAGTAGAAACAGAAGGCATTTGAAAACACTAACTTTACATGCAACAATGCATGACCATCCTGCTTTATGTGGTATTTGGTAATTCTGTGAATATAGGAGAGTGCTTT
Source organism: Balaenoptera borealis (assembly GCF_965194805.1). Lineage (NCBI taxonomy): Eukaryota > Metazoa > Chordata > Mammalia > Artiodactyla > Balaenopteridae > Balaenoptera > Balaenoptera borealis. The sequence goes on along the minus strand of NC_138860.1, from coordinate 52,511,065 downwards.
TGAGTTTGCACTAGGTGGAAGCTGCTAGAACTGCCACCTGTGTCTTGTTACTGTGATTTGTAAGATAAGTTCCCAAAGAACTATTTATGTTATGATAACCCATTTTTTTCAATTTATTGCTCACCCTTTGGTTATTTCTAGTGTATTGTCATGATGAACTCAACCCCTTGTCTTAGGAATAAAATGCAAATTTGAAGGATGAAACTAGAAACATGATTTTTACCTCTGTTCTGTTTGAGCAAAGTAGTACAAAATTACTGTTGTCTTACATATTGAATACTTACTAAGAATACTTATTATAGAAGCAGAAATGCTTAAGTTGATCATAGTACTCCAGGCTTTTGTTGTTGAGTTATAATTCACATATAATAAATTGTACCCATTTATGGGTACAATTCTGTGAACTTTGATGAGTAGACACAGTCATGTAAACTCCCATCTACAATCGAGATAGAGAATGTTTCCATCATCCCGAAGGTAGCCTTGTCTCCTTTACGGTCAGTCCCCCTTTCCCACTTTCAGTCCTTGGCAACCACTGATCTGATTTCTGTCCCTGTACTTTTGACTTTTCCAGACTGTCATATAAATGGAATCATAGAGTATATAGCTTTGTATGTCTGGTTTCTTTAACTTAGAATGTTGCTTTTGAGATTCTTTCATTTTTAATTTTTAAATTTTTTAATGTGTTAGTATTTTATTCCTTTTCACTGCAGAGTGTATTCTATTATACGAACATGCCACGGTTTATCTGTTCACTTACAGGTTGATGAATATTTTGTTTTCAGTTTTTGGCAATTATGAATAAACCTGCTATATTCATTGGCATGCAGGTTTTTGTCGGGTATATGTTTTTATTTTTCTTGGGCAAATATCTAGGAGTATTAGATTACTGGGTCATATGGTAAGAGTATATTTAACTTTATAAGAAACTGTCAAACTGTTTTCTAAGGGACTGTCCTCTCTCTTCCTCTCTCTCTCTCTCTCTCTCGAATAATCTATCAATACATACAAACATATAGTGGTAAAATATTAATAAAATTGACAGTTTTAACCATTTTTAAATGTACACTTCAGTGGCATTAAGTACATTCACATTATTGTGCAACCATCACCACCATTCATCTCCATAATTTTTTCATTTTGTCAAACTGAAACTCTGTACCCATTAAATAACAAATCCCTATTCTTCCTCCCCTTAGCCCAGGCAACCACAGTTCTACTTTCTGTCTTTATGAATTTAACTATTCTAGGTACCTCTTATAAGTGGAATCATATAATATTTGTCCTTTTGTGACTGATTTATTTCATTTATCATAATGTCTTCAAGGTTCATCCATATAGTAGCGTGTGTCACAGTGTCCTTCCTTTGTAAAACTAAATAATATTCCAGTGTATTATATACCACATTTTGTTTATCCATTCATTTATCAGTGGACACTTGGGATGCTTCCACTTTTTGGCTTTTGTGAATAATGCTGCTGTGAACATTGGTGTACAAATATCTGTTTGAGTCCCTGCATTCAGTTCATTTGGGTATCTTCCCAGAAGTGGAACTGCATCATATATTAACTCCATGTTTACTTTTTTGAGGAACCACCATACTCTTCTCCACAGTGGCTACACCATTTTATATTCTCACAGAAATGCACAAGGGTTTCAATTTTTCCACATCCTTGCCAACACTTGTTATTTCTTTCCTCCCTCCCTCCCTCCCTTCCTTCCTTCCTTTTTCTTTTCTTTTTATTTTGATAATAGTATTCTAATGGATGTAAAGTGGTATCTCATTGTGGTTTTAATATCACAAGCTTTTTTTTCTTTTGTTACATTGTGAAAAATGTCTCTAAAATATCTTATTTTGTTTTGCTCTTGAAATTAAGAACTTATATTATTTTTCAAAAAAATAATAGTAAACTTTCCTGTATTCTGATAATGTATGTGATATTCTAACCAGTTTAAAATTGGATTGCCCTAGGTTTTCTGCTCTCTCATACTTCATAGCTGGGACTGTCGAACTGAAAAATTTGTTCTGTGCTTAGTAGTTATTTTTTAACCTCCTCCTCAAACTCTCCCAGCACACACATCTGCATTCTCTTCGCTGCTGGTATCATCTTACTCACTGGTTTTAAAAAGCTGCGATTCTGGTTCTATTACGAAACAAATGATTTTTTTCTTACATCTCTCCCACCCCTATTGCAAAGTTTTGCTATGACTAATCAGTCATTCTATGCAAACCTCCCATGAATTTAAGTTCTTAGGAACTATATTGTCTTATGAGTTGGAGCCACAAAGATGATGGTTTGGATCAAGTTTAGTCTCCCTACTACAGCAAAAAATATAACATATTTAAAATTTTCTATCTTAGTAGTTTGCTGTTAAAAACTATGTATGCAAACTAGTCTAGCACTAGATTGAAAAGTAGGGATATGTGATGCTACATTTTAGACTAACTGAGCAAAATATCTTAAACAATTAAAGAAGGTGTTCTTGAACTGTAGAGACTACATTGTTCATAAATTATATGGCTGTGATAAGAGAAATTGTATTGCTGATAAGAGTTGTACATTTTTTGGCCAATTAGCAGGTACTTGAACATCTACTAAAGGAGCAAAGCTTGGTACTAGGTATTGTAGGGGGTACAGATAATTATAATAACTAATATTTTATGGTGCTTCCTATGTGCTGGACACTCTTTTAGGCACTCAGAATTTATTGCTTATATAATTTTTACAACAGCTATGTGCTGTTATCCTCACTTTGCAGATGAGAAAACTGAGGCATAGGGAAGGTAAATATCTTGGTCAAGGTCACAAAGCTGATGAAAGAGCTTGGATTTGAGCCCTGGTGGTATGGTTCCAGAGCCTGTGCTCTTAACCTGTACTCTATACCAGAAAGTAGAAGACATGGTTTTTGCCCTCAAATAACCTGTAGTCTAGTTGAGGTGACATGTATCTAACACATGCAAAGATATATAATATATATTTTTAAACATTGTAGACTGTAAATAAAGGCAATAAGGAGAAAGATGGGTCCAGTTAGTAGTCAAAGATTGGCATAGCAAGGCAGAATCAGAATTCTAGACTCCGGCAGTATTGTTGCATAATATTATGGAAAGCTGGGATGGGCTTTCCGCTATGCATATGTACTCTATGTGGGTAAGATGGAAAGAAACACCATTCTTTTAGGCAGTACGTTTTTTGTTTGTTCATTCAAAAAAATTTTTTTAGCCATGAATATGTAGTCATATTGAATAGCTTATTAACATTCTTTCACTTGTTTCTGAAGTCTATTTAAATGAAAATCTGGGAAAGCTTCAAGAGCAAGTATGTTTTATAACCTAGCTGCCTTTTCAAGGGATTTCTACTTGTACTACCCTTTGAAAGTCGTTCTTCATAATCCATGGGAGAAGATGGGGAGAGGGAAGAAAAGAAGGGGGCAGTTGCAGTCATCCAACCCCCCATAAATGACTTTTGTTAGCTTTGTTTTAATACTTCACAAACCTGGTAGAGATGATTTTTCTGAATTAACATTAAATGGTAGCCTGGAAGAAAGGATATCCTTTACTAACATGGTTACCTGCAGCCAGGTGCATTTCAAGTCAAGTGTGCTGATGGGACCCTCTGTAAGCTCAAGCCAAAAAAAAAAAAAAAAAAAAAAGCAAAAGAGAGAGAGGGGTGGTGGGAAGGTAATTATCACAGAACCTGAAAACAGATGTATGTAAACCTTCGAAGGAGAAAAAGGAGGAAGATCCTGAAGAAGATCCCAAAGGTTCTCTGTGAAAGATGCAGCTACAAAATGGGTGACCCTGTCTCAGCTCAGGCTCTGCAACAGAAGCATCAGGAGAACTGCAGCGATTAGTGTACAGAGGGTGCAGACTGTAGGTACCACGATCTCCGTCACCATCTGCATGTAACTTAGCAAAGGCTCTGCAGTGGGGGAGAGAGCAACACGGCAGAAGAGAATGCGGTCATTTTGGCGAATGCAGCTTGATCCTGAAAGCTTCAGCTGTCTGGATAAACTTGGAAAATGGCATCATCACACTTGCTAATTATTCTCATTTGCTATAGAAGAGAACCTGGTAAATTGAATGTTATAAAAAAAATTACGTGAAGGCTTTGTAAGATATTTCAGAAAATATGGACAAAGAATGCTTAAATTTGGTTCTTCCATAGGTACTGTAATAAAGTCTAAATGTATGTCAAAAAACAAAAACAAACAAACAAAAAACTTCAGGTCTGTGTCATGCATTACAAAGCATGCTGTCATGTGCTGTCTGCCTCCTCATGACTCTCTGAGTAAATCTGACTCAGTGGTTTGATTGAGGCCTGGCCTCAAGGGAGGCAAACATCCACTTAGAGCAGCTGGAAGATTAAGAATGGTTTTCATTCTTTGGTCCTTCATTGTATAGATAGCTTCTTTTGCCCTCAGTCACATTGTGACCCAAAGATTATAGGCTGATTCTACTCTTCTTTTATTAATTTTATTGTTTCCACAGTGTGTCACAGATAGGAAGATAGAGTGGTTTGAAGATGGAGACTTAAGAAAGGTTTTTGTTTTTAAAGTAACTTTCTTTCTAACAATCACTATTTTCTAGTACTTAATGATGCTATATTTAAGTATGTTTAAGTTTAACACTTTCTCTTGACTTTGAATCATTCTTGAGTTTTAGTGAGATATACAGCCTCTTAAAAATTAGGCAGCATAAAAAAAAATGCTTTCTGTTCTGAAATGGAAGCATTAAAGACACAAGGAAGTTTTAGTCCCTTTTTTTCCTGAGGGAATAACAACAGCATTAATTTTTTTTCATCCCCAAATAGTAAGTAAAAATGATTCCTTTGAGTCATTGATAGTGCTTTCTCTGATTTTTAAAATTTCAAGGATAGATTATTTGGAAAGAACACATCTTTTTGGAACTTCATTTAAGATACATAGATATATATATGAAACTTAAGACACAGAGGAAATGGAATGAACATTACATTTTGTAACTTTGTTACTTTTAGGCTAGAGATAAATTCCTATAGTGGTGATCTTTGTATAAAAGGCCTTTAGTACGTTTGCTTTTCTTTGCTCAATACTTATTCTCAAATCTAGACTTTTCTTATGTACATTTCCATAGCCCATAAACATATTTCCCCTTCAATTTCTGATCAGGACAACTGTACATAACTTCAGTTGAATTCTGGCATTGTTACTTTGTTCCTAAAGAGTAGAAGTTTGCAGTGAATGACTAGTGGAAAAGAGGGCCAGACAGAGAACAGTGCCTCTCTACCCTACTTACTAAAGCACATTAAAAAATTAGGAGGGAGCAAATGATTGCCATGGTGGCTATGTTACAGAAACCTATAGAAAACCTATGGTGAAAGTGTCTGTTTTCTTCAGAAGACATTTTATTTTGTGAAACAGAATTGAAAGGCATTTAAAAAAATTTTTATGTATGTATGTATGTATATATTTATTTATTTATTTATTTATGGCTGCGTTGGGTCCTCGTTGCTGCGCGTGGCCTTTCCCTAGTTGCGATGAGTGGGGGCCACTCTTCATTGCAGTGCACGGGCCTCTCACTGCAGAGGCCTCTCTTGTTGCAGAGCACGGGCTCTAGGCGCGTGGGCTTCAGCAGTTGGGGCACGTGGGCTCTAGAGCACAGGCTCAGTAGATGTGGCACACGGGCTTAGTTGCTCCATGGCATGTGGGATCCTCCCAGACCAGGGATCGAGCCCGTGTCCCCTGCATTGGCAGACGGATTCTCAACCACTATGCCACCAGGGAAGCCCCTGAAAGGCATTTTATTTTAGAGAGACAACCTAGTTCAGTTCTCATTTTTACATAAGGTTTATCAACTTGGGCCTTCTGACCCTGATGAAGTGTTCTTTCTATGTCACTTCTTAGGTATTTATGATCTCTTCGGTGATCTAAAGAATTTCTCTCCTGTTGAAAACCACAGGATTAAAAACATTGATCAGTATAGAAAATGCTTATTGCATTTTATAAACAAATGAAGTACTTATCGATTTTGTAACTTGAAGTCAGATAAACTAGAGTTCCAATCCTGGTTCTGCAGTTTATTAACTGAATAACAGGTTATTTAATCTCCGTGTGTCTAAGGTTCCTGGACTGTGATGTGGAGATAGTAATAGAAGTCTAGCTTATTGTGAAGATTAAATGAATTACTCAGTATCTCATATTGGTAACATTATAACAGAAAGAAGAGACTCTTTTTATGTGATTTGAAACATAACACACTGTACTTTTTTTTGGTATATCTTTTTTGTAAAAAGCTTTACTGAGGTGTAATTTGCTTACCATAAAATTCACTTATGGTAATTGTACAATTCACTGATTTTTAGTAAATTTATACAGCTGTGCAACTGTCACTTCAGTCCAATTTTAGAACAATTCCATCACCCCCAAAAGTTCCCTTGTATCTGTTTGCAGTTAATTCCCACTCCCAGCCCTAGATAACCACTAATCTACTCTCTGACTAGCTAAATTGCCTTTTATGGATATTTCATATAAATGGAATCATATAATATGTGGTTGGTTTCTTTCACTCACCCTAATCTTTTCAGGGTTCACTCATGTTGTAGCATGAATCAGTACTTCATATTTCATTTTATGGCTGAATAATGTTCCATTGTATAGATGTATCACACTTAGTTTATTGATTCATTAATTGATGGGCATTTGTATTGTTGCCACTTTTTGGCTATTATGACTAATACTGCTATGTATATTCATATACAAGTTTTTTGTTATTATGTTTTCAGTTCTCTTGGGTATATACCTACAATTGGAAGGGATGGGTGGTATGATAACTCTATGTTTAACCTTTTGAGGAAGTGCCGAACTGTTTTCTAAAGCAGCTGCACCGTTCTACATTCCCAACCAGCAATGTTTGAGGCTTCCAATTTCTCCATATCCTCCCCAACACTTACTTTCTTTCTGTGTGTGTGTGTGTGTGTGTGTGTGTGTGTGTGTGTGTGTGTGTGTGTGTGTGTTTTGTATAGCTATCCTAGTAGGTGTGAAGTGGTATCTCATTGTGGTTTTAATTTGCATTTTCCTGATTACCAGTGATGTTGGATGCCTATTAGACACTACTATATCTTTTTGTTAGTGAAATGTTAATTCATATCTTTGGCCCATTTTTAAATTGGGTTGTTTATCTTATTATTGGGTTCTATGAATTATTGATATATTCAGAATACAAGGTCTTTTTAAGAATATGTGATTTAAGATATTTTCTCCTAGTCTATGGCTTGTCTTTTTATTTATTATGGTATCTTTTGAACTGTAAAAGTTTTTAATTTTGGTGAATTTGTTTGTCAATTTTTTAATTTTATGAATTAGGCTTTTGGTATCATATATTGTATAAGAACTCTTTGTTTAACCTAAGGTTGTGATGATGATCTATGGTTCTTTTAGAAGTTTTGTAGTTTTAGCTCTTAAATTTAGGTCTTTGAGCCATTTTTAAGTAAATTTTAATATATGGTATCAGGTAAAATTCTTTATATTCATTTTTTTTCATGTTGATATCCAATTATCCTGTCCCCATTTGTTTAAAAAAAACTGTCCTTTCCTCATCAGATGATCTTAGCATCTTTGTTGAAAAACAGTGGACCATAAGGTAAGACTGTTAGTGAATTTTTGATATGTTGTACGTACATTGAAACATTTTTTTCTTTTTATATCAGCACAGTAAGTTAGAATAATTAAAATAAACTATTATGGCTCATTAGCAATATTTATATTTTAGCATTAACATAAATACCAGTATTATAGCCCTTTGCTTTTTATAGGATACGGATATTTGCATAACTGAAGAAGGAAAATCTTTATTTCAAATATAGGACAGGTCTTTTCCGTATTATATCCAAATTCATCAGGGCAATTTGTAAAAGAAGTATAACACATTTTAAATTATGGCTCACGTTAAACATGATTTGTTTAAAAGACCAGTCCCTACATCTTTATTTATTGTCATTCTGGGTCTCTGGTTATTGACTTCTACCCAAATTTCAATACCAGTAATATGTGATTGATAATTGGCAGATCATACAACTTTCAGAGGATAAAAGTCAAAAGAAAAATGCTTAATTAAGTTTCTTTTCTGTTTTAGGGACATTTGCTTTTAAATATTCCTCAGGGCCACACTTACTTTTTTTTTTCTTTCTTTTTTTTTTTTTAACATCTTTATTAGAGTATAACTGCTTTACAATGGTGTGTCAGTTTCTGCTTTATATCAAAGTGAATCAGTTATACATATACATATGTCCCCATATCTCCTCCATCTTGCATCTCCCTCCCTCCCACCCTCCCTATCCCACCCCTTCAGGTGGTCACAAAGCACCGAGCTGATCTCCCTGTGCTATGCAGCTGCTTCCCACTAGCTATCTATTTTACGTTTGGTAGTGTATATATGTCCATGCCACTCTCTCACTTTGTCCCAGCTTACCCTTCCCCCTCCCCGTATCCTCAAGTCCATTCTCTAGTAGGTCTGCATCTTTATTCCCGTCTTGCCCCTAGGTTCTTCTGACCATTTTCTTTTTTTTTTGATTCCATATATATGTGTTAGCATACAGTATTTGTTTTTCTCTTTCTGACTTATTTCACTCTGTATGACAGACTCTAGGTCCATCCACCTCACTACAAATAACTCAATTTCGTTTCTTTTTATGGCTGAGTAATATTGCATTGTATATATGTGCCACGTCTTCTTTATCCATTCATCTGTTGATGGACACTTAGGTTGCTTCCATGTCCTGGCTGTTGTAAATAGAGCTGCAATGAACATTTTGGTACATGACTCTTTTTGAATGATGGTTTTCTCAGGGTATATGCCCAGTAGTGGGATTGCTGGGCCGTATGGTAGTTCTATTTTTAGTTTTTTAAGGAACCTCCATACTGTTCTCCATAGTGGCTGTATCAATTTACATTCCCACCAACAGTGCAAGAGGGTTCCCTTTTCTCCACACCCTCTCCAGCATTTATTGTTTGTAGATTTTCTTGATGATGGACATTCTGACCGGTGTGAGATGATATCTCATTGTAGTTTTGATTTGCATTTCTCTAATGATTAATGATGTTGAGCATTCTTTCATGTGTTTGTTGGCAATCTGTATATCTTCTTTGGAGAAATGTCTATTTAGGTCTTCTGCCCATTTTTGGATTGGGTTGTTTGTTTTTTTGATATTGAGCTGCATGAGTTGCTTGTATGTTTAGGAGATTAATCCTTTGTCAGTTGCTTCATTTGCAAATATTTTCTCCCATTCTGAGGGTTGTCTTTTCGTCTTGTATATGGTTTCCTTTGCTATGCAAAAGCTTTTAAGTTCCATTTGTTTATTTTTGTTTTTATTTCCATTTCTCTAGGAGGTGGGTCAAAAAGGATCTTGCTGTGATTTATGTCATAGAGTGTTCTGCCTATGTTTTCCTCTAAGAGTTTGATACTGTCTGGCCTTACATTTAGGTCTTTAATCCATTTTGAGTTTATTTTTGTGTATGGTGTTAGGGAGTGTTCTAATTTCATTCCTTTACATGTAGCTGTCCAGTTTTCCCAACACCACTTATTGAAGAGACTGTCTTTTCTCCACTGTATATTCTTACCTACTTTATCAAAGATAAGGTGACCATATGTGCGTGGGTTTATCTCTGGGCTTTCTATCCTGTTCCATTGATCTATATTTCTGTTTTTGTGCCAGTACCATACTGTCTTGATTACTGTAGCTTTGTAGTAGAGTCTGAAGTCAGGGAGCCTGATTCCTCCAGCTCCGTTTTTCTTTCTCAAGATTGCTTTGGCTATTAGGGGTCTTTTGTGTTTCCATACAAATTGTGAAATTTTTTGTTCTAGTTCTGTGAAAAATGCCAGTGGTAGTTTGATAGGGATTGCATTGAATCTGTAGATTGCTTTGGGTAGTGGAGTCATTTTCACAGTGTTGATTTTTCCAATCCAAGAACATGGTATATCTCTCCATCTATTTGTATCATCTTTAATTTCTTTCATCAGTGTCTTATAATTTTCTGCATACAGGTCTTTTGTCTTCTTAGGTAGGTTTATTCCTAGATATTTTATTCTTTTTGTTGCGATGGAGATCTCTGGGAGATTTTTGCCATTTGATATTACGTGGAGCTGGGAGGTCTATTGTGGACCAGTGTCCTGAACTTGGCTCTCCCACCTCAGTGGCACAGCCCTTATGCCTGGCTGGAGCAGCAAGAGCCTGTCCTCCACACGGCCAGATTATGTAAATAATTTGCAAGGCAAAGTTCCAGTGGTATTAACACCTGCTTCTTCCGATGTGTACCTAGTAGTAAATCTTGTTTTGTAATTTGGAGGCATGTGTTAAGGCCAACAAGCAACCAAATTTTGCCTGCTCCGCCGGCTGCGGCGGGGGCCAGGGGGCCAGGGCCACACTTATTATTTTGGCATGTGAAAGAGCATTTTTTTTTTTTCCTAAAAAATCTTATGTAACCTCAACCACATCACCTCTGTGTGAGAGATAGAATGTATTCTTATCTTTTTGTATATTTTATACAAGTTAAATCTTGAATATTGTCTTGACTACAGTGTATGTTGACTTGAATAGTTTATCATATGGGAAATATAAGGAAGCCATATGTCATTTACAGTATGTCTGATTTAGGTCCAGTCTTTGGGTGTTACCTTTGGTGATAAACCTCAAGGTTAAAGATTTTTTTCTTTACCTTATTGGGCAGATATAATCAAATATTAATTTTGATCTTCTGACTTTGCTTTTCCTGTCATATATTCTTTCCTTCCTTTCTTTTTTCCCCCCTCCCTTCTTTCTATACACTTAAAAAATAAAATATTTGTAATTTTGTTTTCCTAGGTTATGAGATGGATTTGTATAATTAAATTTCCATATAACTAGATTATAACCTGCTAAATGCCAAGATCCTTTCTACAGTAAGCTTCTTGGATGGGAATATTCAAATTTATTTTCTTGCCCTCTTAGAAAGTAAACACCAAACTCAATTTAACATTCTCGTTATTTATTTATTTAACCATTGGGAGTGGTGATGGTGATGGTGTTTTTCAGAAACTTGGCATTAAGCTGAACATTTATATCAATTATCTTATTTTCTCATTAGCACACAAATTAAGTATTAGTATCTTTAGACTAAGGATTAATTGAATCACCCCCAGGGCAGTAAAATAATTGTAACTTTTCCAGTCATGAGTTGTGAGTGGCAGAATGGTACTGTAAATTCTGGGCAGTCTGACCACACAGTCTGAACTCTTAATCACTATGCAGCATTACCTCTACACCTTTATAAAAATCAGCAGTTATATAGTACTAGAATGCCCTCAATAAGACTGTTTATTCCTGTATTAAAATCCCAATTTGGCTATTCTTTTTTTTGGGGGGGTCTGTACATCTGCTTTTCTAGTTTTTGTTTCCTCATTTTATGGCTTCTTTTTCTTCTTTTTTTCTTTTGATAATTTACTACTGTCAAACATACTTGTTTATATTCCTCTTATTTTTTTTTTTCTAATCTTCTGTAGGCTTGAACATCAGGTAAACAACCTTGTTAATGTTTCTAATCTAAAAGTGAGTAGATCATAAATCAGGATAACATAAATTACAAGATAAATTATCTCCAAATATGCAGAGTGTTACTACAGTAAGATGTCTTGTGGGACACTCAAGATTTTTTTCCAGAAGGATCAAATACTTCATTATTGTATTTAAACATAACATATTTTTTGTTCCAGTTATCTTCTTGGCACTATGATATGATTTTTTCATTTCAAGTTATATGAAATGTATGCAAACAAGCAAGTTTGTTTATTGGAATGGTCAATTCTGGGAATAAATGAACAATAGGTACTTTTTAGTAACAAATCAAATCTACAAATATTTATTTTCTACTATATGCATGGTGCTGGGTAGGATGCAAATAAATATAAAGCATAGCTCCTTTCTTCAGAAGGAAACAGAATACAAGTATGTGAAAAGTAAATAATTTCCAATTTTATGGATACACAGGAAACTTATGTCATTTTGATACATCATTGACGTATCTATTAACCCTAGTGAATAGAACTAAGGTCTGGATGTGGGAGAACTTTTTGTATTCTAAAATTTTTGCTATGAGCTTGTTTTATTTTCACAATATAAATAAATGCTTAAAAAAAGTAAATAACAATAACTTTAAGTAACAGTTCAATACTATAGTAGAAGCAGTTCCCCAGTGATGAATTGATGAATGATAGCTGTTTAAAGTAAGGGAGAAATCTCTCTGGGTATTTAACTCGGAGATAGAATTTGAACTGCAGGATGGGTTTTTCTTGAGGTTTGGAGGATGAGTGCTATAACTGTATGATTTGTACATCTTTTATGTTACTTTCATTCATCTTTTGCAATTTGGAAATTTAGATGATAACAGAAGTTTGATTGGGGCAAGGAAGTGAGATCCATGAGATAAGAGTACAATTTGGTGTCTGTTAGTGCTCAGTGCTTTGTCTGCCATCATCCTTTTACTGTATCCATTCTTTTCCTCTCCTTACTTCCAACCCCTTCATAAACTTGCCTGAGGAAATAGCTTCAGTCTTGTATTTTGCTTTCTTTATTTTTTTTGTGGGGGGGTGGGGGGTGTTCTAAGTTCTAAATGGCATGAAACGAACTGCCTGTCACCTGCCTTTCTATGATCACTTTGGTCTCGTTGTATCAGCCATGAGTAAACCTCACAATTCTATGAACAGCAGGACAGACTTGAATGTGGCATGTGTGCAAGGAGGGTATTTACTTTCCTCACACTTAAAAAAGTGCCACCAGAAAACACTTCCCTGTTGTTGGTCTTTTTTTGTTTGTTTGTTTTGTTTTGTTGTTGTTGGTTTTCACAGGAGGTTGGGGGCATATTTGGTGGGAGGGGTAGTAATTTAAGTTGTTCTATAACTTACTAACAAAACTTTGAAAATTTGTCTTATATGTAATTAGGTACTTTAATGTATTAGAGTTTCCATAAGAATTCTGGTGGGGCTCGCGCTCTCTTCCCTATGCGTAGGGCTCTTGCCCTGCTCCCAATGAAAGCCTTTTCATATTGCTCATGTGAAAGAGTAGGGGGAATCCCTCTGAGGTTTAGATAAATCATACCAGTTAGGAAAGTCCTGGGAGAGCCTGGGTGCTAAGTCTGACAAATCCTCTTATCTTTCTTACTGTACTCAACATCTAAAGGGCATTTCATTTATTTTCAGATAATTATGTTCTTTATCAGTAATTGTCAAATCAGGGAGAAGTGTGACAGGATCATGTGGGAGGACCTTTTCTAAATAAATAGCTACCTTGCTCCCCAGGATTCTGATGAATGTTGGGAAAGGAAAAAGGTTGAAGCAGATGTTTATTGGTATCAATAAGAGGATTTTAACAGTTGAGAGATTTCTTAATTCTTTATCTATTGCTGCACAACATCCCCCCACCTCCCCAAACTTAGCAGTTTAAAACAATAATGAACATTTATTCTCTCACACAGTTTTGTGGACCAGAAATTCAGGAGCTAGTTAGCAGGGTTGTTCTGGCTCAGGGTGTCGTAACATTGTAGTCAAGATGTCAGCCAGGATGTCATCATCAGAAAGCTTGTTTGGGGCTGGAGGATGGCTCACTCATATGACTGTTAGGAGACTTCACTTCCTCACTGGCCTCACTTCCTCACTTGGCCGGAAGCCTTAGTCCCAGCAGAGTGGACATCTTTGTAGAGCTGTTGGAATGTTCTCAGGACATGGCTGCTAGTTCCCCTAGAGTGAGTGATTCAAAAGAGGGAGCAAGGAGGAAGCTGCAGTACCTTTTGTGACCTAGTCTTGGAAATCATATACTGTCACTTCTGCCTTATTCTTTTCTTTAGAAGGGAGTCACTAAGCCAACCCACCCTCAAAGGGAGAGAATTAGGCTTCATATTTTAATGGGAGGAATGCTAAGGAATTTGTGGACATATTTTAAAACTAACATAGGGGATATAAAAGAAAAAAATTTTTTTTTCCCCTAATATCTGGCATTAGAAAATATTTTGAGTCGTTCCATTGCAAGGTATTATGGATATATATAGGTTAAAGACTCTGCACTCTAGGATTTTGTAGTCCTAGTTGGGAAAGTTAGGCATTTATATAAACAACAAGAAACGAAGATAAAATATATTTCCAGAGTACTTGTGAATTTTTTCAAATTAACTTTTCCTCATATTGTTTCAATTTATTAAGTTTAATTGGAGAATGCTAACAAATCTTCCCTTCATTAACAAAAAATGTGCTGTTCCTGAGTGTGTGTTAGTTGAACTCTTTAGTGTAAACTCAGACATTCAGGTAATTTAATTACTTGATTTGCCTATTATACCAACTGTATAAAATATAGAAGAGAAATAGCAACATTTTAAATATATCTCATGAACTCTTTCAGTCTTAGGAAAAATAGCCATTCTCCCTTTAATGATCCTAGTTAGCTAATTGCTAATATAAAAGAAATACAGATACCAAATGAGAGTTCTGAATAGAGTTAATTATCCAGACTGTCAGTTTATAGATCTTTATGTAAACTACGATCCTTTTTGTAGCTTTGTATTTAATTAAACATTTCCTCCTAGTAAGGTAGTTTCTCTTTAAACAGAGAGGCAATATAGTACAGCAGAAAGATTGTGGGTTTGGGATTAGACAAATTCAGGCTTGAATCTTTGTTTTGTATTACCTGTGTGACCTTGGACCAGCAATTTAATCTCTGAGTCTGTTTTCTCATCTATAAGAATAGTACCAGTCTCTTGAGGTTTATAGTGAAGATTAAGTGGAAATCATGTGAAGGGTTGCCCCGTGTTTCTTAGGTTCTCAGTAAATTTTAATTACCTTCATTTTACTCCTTTCCCTTAAAGAATGAAAAGATAAGGCAGTCAGGAAAGGTTTCTTTGAGGAGATATGTTTAAACTGAGACCTAAAGGTTCAGCTCTGTCCAGGCAGTGGGGGTAACGTGTGCAAGGCTGTAGGTGGAGACGAGCTTGACAATTTATAGAACTAATCAAAGGCTTGGTGCCTGCACAGAGTGGGGATAAGATTGGAGAACTTAGTAGGAGCCAACTCTTAAAGCTCTTTGAGGTTGCGACAAGCATTAATTTGTATTTAATTCTGAGTGTAGTGGGAGTCATTGGAGAGTTTAAATCCACAAGGGCTGCAACTCTGATTTCCCGAATTTTGAGACAGTAGGCTGCAGTTAATCCCAGAAGAGGGATTTAATTTTCTTTTATTATTCAGAATCTGAGAATTTAATGTTTATTACTTGGTTTCAAGGTTTTTTTATTTTTTTAAATCCAGTGAATAAAATTTTCTAGAGGAGATCCATGTAGATCTAAGATCCTTTCTCAGCAAGAACTTTAAAATAACTGCAGGGACTGAGATAGACTCTCCCCCTCCTCTCTGTTCTGTTTCTGCTCCCAGAATTGAAGTTATTTTTTCCCCTGTCCTCTTTCTTCCTATTACTGCATTTTTAAGGAAGTTAGGAATTGAGCATTTGAAGTGAATTCTGCTGTCTCCCTCTGTTGTTTTTCTGTGGAGTGCTGCACGGTTTTACTGTTGGCTAAGCAGATTATCTGGAACACTTCGAAGGCACATATACTCCCATCCCTTTTTTCTCTTCATGCCAGCAATATTCTATTGCTATGTATCTGGGATATATAGTAGGGAGTAATATTGGTGATTAATTTATTAACCTCTGTTAACTTTGAAAGGAAAAATCTTGTCAGTGCTTTTAGGAAGAGTCAGCCTTAGATGCTGACTGATGCTTTCAAATAGTCACCTATTTTGACTTTCAAGATAGTAGCAGACTTAAGGATTTTTTGAATTGATTTGTTTGTGGCCAAAATATCAAGACTGTGACTATGATGATTTGTTTAAACCAATACCAAATACTTACTTTTTAAACTAAGTAAAAATATATAATGTGTCTGTAGCAGGTACCGTTTTTTTCCCACCATTTCTCCTCTTCTGGATTGCCAAAGACACTGTGGAAACAGACATGCTTTCGCTTCTCTCCCACTCCACACTTTCCAGAAGCACTCAGGAGAGAAGCTGAGTATGTTTTCCTACCTTCTGTTAGCTGTGGAGAAGGAAGAGGAAGAAAATGACTAATATTGAACAAATCTTTAGTGTTAGATAATACTTAATTGTCTTATTTAATCCTTATAAACATTTTTATAACACAGGTGATATTCTCTAGAAACTGAAGTTAAAGGATTGAGTAACTTGCCCATAGTCACACATCTCTTAACTGATGCAGTCAGGATTTGAACCAGGTCTGTCTAATTCTGAATCCATGTCTGTCTTTCCTTTTCCATTCCTTTCTTCCCTTCTTCCCTTTTTCCCCTTCTCCTTCCTCCTCTATCTTCCTTCTTTCTTTTCTTCTCCTTCCTTCTTTCTTCTCTTTTCTTTCCTTTTGTTCCCTTCCTTTAAAAAAAAACCCTTTTATTATTATAGAAGTAATCTAGGTGTGTTGTTGAAAATTATAAAATGCATACATACTTTATATTTTACTTAAATACTTAGATAAGCAAAAAAAGTTAAATTCCCACCATTTAGCACCTACCATTGTCTGAACACTTAATGTTCCTTTGCCTTTTTTTAGCTCTCCCAACATTTCAATAAATTTTCATCTTTTTTCAGTGAGCTGATTAACCCCAAAGTTTCCTTTGCAATTGATTTTTCCAAACCAGTATCAGTCTAGTTATATGCATTGCATCTACTTGTTACGTCCTTTAAGTAAGATCCCAAATATAGTCCTAGAGAGTAAAGTCACTGGCAAGATTCAGTTGGGAGGAAATTTATATATTATCTCCTAAAGCTGGTTAATATAAATTTTCTGTGACTTTTATGTTTTTCACAAGTTTTCCATGTGAATGACATGAAGGTTAAATATGTCAGTTAAGCATTCACATTACTGTAGGAATAGAAAAATGGTGATTGATGCCTGCATTTGGGAATCTGGGAGGGAATCTGGAATCTGAAGATCTTTTGGCCACCTTTACAAAAAGGGGAGAATAACAACTGATAACCAGTTCTAAACTCATGAGCTAATTCTCCTTAAGTGCCTTTACTTTGTCGGATGAACGATATCATATACTCTTGTACATGGCTATCATAATTGTGGTTCTTTTATGCCTCATATGGATATATTGCAGCTGTAAAAGTTTTTAACAGAATACTTTTTCAGAATAGTGGCCTGAATTAGAACTGACTTTATCATGCATGTTCTCTCTATAATGCATCACAGACATCTCTGTTGGTCTCTTTTCAGAATGGAGAGTTGTGGCCACATAACCCTGAGCAAATAGCAGGACCTTCTTATTCCGTAGTTCCCTTATCTCTAGATGGAATGGAAATGCCCTGTTTCCTTTGATTCTGAACTGTAAACATTTTTTTTTCATATTCTAAGTGCTCTGAAGTTGGGATGTATGTTTATGATTGCTATGTCTTACTATTAGCCAGATGACAATAGAGATGAAGTTATTTGAAAATCTTTTGTTGATACCTTCTGGTAAGATATAGCAACTAGCCGCCTTCAGAGATCTGATGGTAGTACTTACCTCAAAGGGTTCTTTTGAGTATCAAATTAGTTAGTATATATATAAAGCACTTAGTACCTGCTACATAATAAATGCTATATGTGTTAGCTATTTTTAATACCTATTAAAAATATAACAACCATGGTTGGCTGATTTATTTATAATTTTAAGATTATATAATACCTTTTCTCTGTGGAACACAAAACACTTTCCATTGGACATTTTGAAAAAGAAAACTGAATTCCTTAATGTTATAGATATATAGTAAATACAAAGGAGAGAAGATTACTGAGTTTTTGAATTTTCTGGTTTAACTCCTTACCATTATTTCATTCTTCTTTCTGATTACCGATTTGTTACAGAGTTATAGATAAAATATTCTTTAGTTTTTACCAAATAGGAAAGTTGCCTGTGATATTGGGGGAAAAATAACCGAGGAACTTATTTCTTTTCGTATGGTACTGTACTGTTCACTAAATTATATGGACTATATGCCATATTATAATTGCCATATAAAGTTATCAATTGTCATAATATAATTTTTTTTTTAATGTAGATTTTTCCAGGGTGATTTCCTTTGTGGTAAATTAAGGTAGTGGTAAAATAGTCTAGACACCTTGTTACCTTTCATGGGAATGAAATGTACACAAATTTAGCTGTTTCATGTTAAAACAGTGGAAGGTTGCGTTTTACTGAGCTCCTCTGTGTCAGAGTCTGAGCACTTTACAAGTGCACTTATATTAACCTTGCTATTCATAACATTTTCCTTTTTACATATACCCTATGTAAAGTTGGTATTCTTACCTCCATTTTACAAAGCTGAGAGAGGTTAAAAATCTTGTTACCTTATTAGTAAATGCCAGGATTTGAACCCAGTTCTACATTATTCTAAAATCTCCGAAAGCTGGTTAAAATTTAAAACTGAAATAGCTGGATCTTCTCTTTTTAGACTAGATCAGTGCTTCTGAACGTTTTCTTCTTTATGTCTCCTACCCCATGCCACTCCCACCCCCCAGCCTTAACCCCCCCCCCCAAAAAAAAAAACTTTATTTTTTTGGAGCAGTTTTAGGTTTATAGGAAACTTGTACAGAAAGTACAGAGTTCTCATACCATCCAGCCCCCTCCCCAACCCCTGCACCCAACACATGCACAATTTCTTCTATCATTAGTGCAGTACATTTGTTACAGTTGATGAGCCAGTATTCATACATTATTATTAACTAAAGTCCCTAGTTTAGGTTAGGTTTCACTCTTTGTGTTGTACAGTTCTATGGTTTTGACAAATGCATAATGTCATGCATTTATCATTACATTATCATACAGAATAGCTTCACTGCCCTAAAAATGCCCTATGTTCCCCCTCTTCATCCCTCTTCCACTCCCCTGTCCCCCTGAATCCCTGGCAATCATTGGCCTTTTTACTGTCTATAGTTTTGCTTTTTTCAGAATGTTCTGTGGTTGGAATCATATAGTCTGTAGCCTTGTCAGACTGGCTTCTTTCACTTAGCAATAGCCATTTAAGGTTTCTCCATGTCTTTTGGTGGCTTGATATGTCATTTCTTTTTATTGCAGAATAATACTCCACTGTATGGATATACCACAGTTTGTTTATACTATCAAAGGACATCTCTTGTTTGCTTCCAATTTTTGACAGTTATGTATTTGTGAGCTCGTTACTTGTTGAACCAGAAAAGCAAAATCTCAAGGAGCCTTTTAGACCCCACCATGAAATTTTAATATCATAGATATAATATGCATTTGTTTATGTGGCCCTTTGGAGGGCCATCAACCATTTAATTAATTAATTAATTTTTATATTTATTTCATTTATTTATTTGGATGCACTGGGTCTTGGTTGTGGCAGACGTGTTCCTTAGTTGCGGCTGACAGGCTCCTTAGTTGCAGCTTGCTGGTTCCTTAGTTGCAGCACATGGGCTCCTTAGTTGTGGCTCACCAGCTCCTTAGTTGTGGCATGCGAACTCTTAGTTGCGGCATGCATGTGAGATCTAGTTCCCCGACCAGGGATCGAACCTGGGCCCCCTGCATTGGGAGCGTGGAGTCTTAACCACTGCATCACCAGGGAAGTCCCTCAATCATTTTAGTAGCTAAAATTTTTCGTCTTCCGAGAACCGTCTTTAAGGTAACTGCATAGACCACTGAGCTCAGCCATTGTGTCAGTATTCCAGATTGCAGCAAAGAAGAAGGGGATAAGACCAAAAGACTCCACTGTTCAGTTGAACCAATTACATATAAGTAACCTTTCCAGAAAGTCCCACACAACATTTCCACGTGATCTCATTAGCCAGAATTTAGACATGTGGCTACACCTGGCTATAAGAGAAAGTAAACTAGATGCATTACTGCCCCAAATAAAATTGGGGCTCCATTATTAAGGAAGGAAGAGTGCATATTGGATAGGAAAGTAGCATTCTCTACCATAGAGAAGGAAATAATAGCTTCTGTTTCTACTGAGATACAATAGGTAATTCTGAAAATTTTGTTGATTATTGCAAGTTTGTAATAAATTAATTTTAGTCATCTATTGACAAGGTCTTTCTTATAAATTCCTTGTTGGAAGGAACATGGAGGATTGCCATGGACATATATTCAGAGGGCTTTAAAAAGGTACTTCTGGGAAATAAGACAGATTATACTTTGATTTTTCACTATAGAGAGGAATAATCTTTCCTATTTTTACTCTTCATACTCAAGCTCTGGAGTCCTAAGGGGATTCTGACATTATCCTTTGCAAGCTTTATTTAGCTGTTATATGCATACCAATTCTAGTTAGATTTCATTCTTTGTTTTCTGATGTTCGAAAAGAAAATTAGAGAAAACTTGAGATATATAAATTATTCCATGAGACACTCAAAAAATATTAGTTGTGCCTATTTTTGCATGCAATCATGTTGTTTTCAAAGCTGTTGCAAGTTTTATTGCTGAGATACTTGGGAAACATGTTCCTGTCTCATTCTGTTATTCTTAGATGATTGAGCTGGAAATGTTTATGCAGCTTTTATAATGGTGACTTATTGGCTGAGTATGTGTGCCTGCTGCTGTCTTTGGCATTTGAATAATGAATTAACTTGTAGGTGGCCTTGGGAAGGGAATGTTATGAATGGATTTTGCCTACGCTTTTTTGGTAGCAAATTATATTTGCTACGAGGTTGCTGTGCCATACCTTTATTTCTTCAACTATTACAAAGCTATTAATTTTCACAGTGATAGATGGCAGTAACCTTTCCCACACCGACCTAGTCTCAGCATGGCGTAATGTCAGGCTAACCTGTGGGTGGAGATGTCTATATAAAGGCTTGGTATGAATGCCAAAGTCACTTAATAGCATAAAATGCTTTCTTTTAGCAGTAGCCTTTGGCTGTTTCCAGCTTTCTTAAGATTGGTTCATTTATTCCATACAACATGGATTATTTATGATGTTGCACATTATAGCTATAATTAAATCTTCCTTTGAATTGGTTATGCCAAAAGTAGATGCTTATGGTAAATACCTCATTGTTTTATTTTGAACTTTTGTATTAGGAGGATTGGATATTTTGTCTTCACCTTTACCTTCCATTCTACTCTCCTTAAGTTTGTTTATAAAAGCAGTAAAATGGGTAAGTGAATATGAACAATCTATTAAAATATATATAAGCTCACAGGCTCCCTTTGGCAAATAAATGAGATTATACAAAGCAAGATGTTTTTTCCCTGGTGGTCTGAGATGCAGTAAGAGAACAACGTTGTGTACATAATGTACAGCTGGAGAAAGCTCACTTTACTGAGCAACTTTATTCCTGAAGTGATGTGGCTTTCATTTTCCAGACTTGCCATAAAATGATTGAGTTGTTAGTTTACCATAAGCATCTGCACTGGAGTAACTGGTATTTCTCTGATGTTCATTTTTTTTTCTTTACTCATTTTTTAAAAAGGGTATAAAACCATAAGTAAGGGATTAGATAAAAGAAGGGACAAAAAAGAGTAAGCCTTGGTAAACTGCTTTGACTTTTAATTTTGACCCTTCAGGGGCAAGTTTCATATATACATCTTAAATCGTCCAAAGGAAAACCATTTAGTTACTGTCTCCTTAATGGCGAATTTAAACACAGTCATTTTATTACAAGCATAATCAACAGGCTGACTGTGTTTTATCTATTTTATTCTTGACTGTTTACTAGGTTAGAGTTTAGAAATTTGGAGAGTTGTCCATGGCTACTTAAAGCTGTTACTCTACACTTAAACGAATATCAGCATGTAAATATATGGGTTTATTGAGGCAGTCTTGGAGATTGCCTTTGTAATTTTGCAAATTACATTTTCTTTTGCTATAATTTTCCACTTGTCTTCTGTATCTCTTATCTGGAAAAAAACGGGACTACTGGGATGGTTAGGTGCGTGCTTGCTTGTGCCTCTTCCCCACCCCACACCCCACCCTTTCATCTTCCCTTCCTTACTTCTTTTAAATATAGATAATTAAAATTATTTCATTAGGGAGGATTTTGCCATGTGGATGATCTACACCAGTGTAAAAATGTGCTTGTTGAGCTAGGTTATTCTAGGACATAAGCTATATCTAAACTATTCATTAATTTATGTGTTACATAGCGATATGAAAACTAAGAAGCCTTTTAGTGATTCCTAAGATATGGAGAATAAAGATAGGAAGAGTTTATGTTCTTAGATATTTTTGAGTATTTGATGTATACAAGGGAACATACTAGGCACTTGTAGGAGTTTTAACCTCTTAAGGAGCATGCCAAAGTCTGATTAAGTAAACATGTATCTTAAGTAGATTTTTTTTTTCTGATGGTTGTACACATTGTCAATAAAAGAAACTGCAAAATTGCTGTGGTTTTAATTCGTTTTTCTCCCTTAGCCTAAATATTTCTTTCAGTGCCTCTTCAACCATGGCAATCTTTCTCTTCTGTGTCATCTCTTAATTTTCTGTTATTTGCCTAATGGTGTTTGCTGTCTTTGTCTTTTTTCCATATTTTGCCTTAATCATTAATTTACCGTTTTGCCAAACATTTTGAGTATCACTTGAAGAGGGATTCCATATTCTCTCTGTGAGACACATTGGAACAAAGTAGTCACTTTAAAAAGGATGTTCTTTTTTGTTTTGTTTTGTTTTGTTTTTAATTAATTAATTTATTTTTGGCTGTGTTGGGTCTTCATTTCTGTGCGAGGGCTTTCTCTAGTTGCGGCGAGCGGGGGCCGCTCTTCATTGCAGTGCGCGGGCCTCTCACTGTCACGGCCTCTCTTGCTGCGGAGCACAGGCTCCAGACGTGCAGGCTCAGTAGTTGTGGCTCACGGACCTAGTTGCTCCGTGGCATGTGGGATCGTCCCAGACCAGGGCTCAAGAACCCGTGTCCTCTGCATTGGCAGGCAGATTCTCAACCACTGCGCCACCAGAGAAGCCCAGGATGTTCTTTTTTGTATGAAATCAAAACCATCCTATAGGACTTCCCTGGTGGCACAGTGGTTAAGAATCTGCCTGCCAGTGCAGGTGACACGGGCTCGATCCCCGGTCTGGGAGGATTCCACGTATTGCGGAGCAGCTGGGCCCATGAGCCACAACTACTGAGCCCATGTGCAACAACTACTGAAGCTCGCATGCCCTAGAACCCACACACGGCAACTACGGAAGCCCATGCAATCTGGGGCCCGCGCGCCTAGAGCATGTGCTCAGCAACAGGAGAAGCCACTGCAATGAGAAGCCCACACACCGCAACTAGAGAAAACCCGCATGCAGCAACAAAGACCCAACACAGCCCCCCAAAAAAAAAAAAAAAACCGTCCTATATTCTCCTTAAACACTTTCCCATCATCCTTCCTTCTACCACCTTCCTAAATGGAAGGCAGATTTGATCAAATAGTGCAGTCTGAATGATTTTCTGTTACACTTAAAATAAATTACATTTAAGATGCAAATAGGATCACTGATTCTTAATTATCTTTTGTCTGACCATTGGTTATCCTCCTTCATTAGCTAATGGGAACAAATTAGACTAGGAATGGCTGTTAGTGGATTGGATTTGGAAACTGCCTCAACCCCAGTATATAAACATTGTGAGTTCTGTTAGTGTTGTTTTCTGCTTTAGATGCTTCAACTTGTAATTTTCCCATTTTTAAAAGTATTGTCCTCTTTTGGAGAGTTAGATTGTAAATTAGCTCCTTGTTAGGTCATTAGATAAGCTTGTTCCTTAAACTTTTCATCTTCTTTTTTTTAAAATACTGTTAATACTTTTTAAAAAATTAATTAATTAATTAATTAATTAATTTTTGGCTGTGTTGGGTCTTCCTTTCTGTGCGAGGGCTTTCTCTAGTTGCAGCAAGTGGGGGCCACTCTTCATCGTGGTGCGCAGGCCTCTCAGTATCGCGGCCTCTCTTGTTGCGGAGCACAGGCTCCAGACGCGCAGGCTCAGTAGTTGTGGCTCACGGGCCTAGTTGCTCCGCGGCATGTGGGATCTTCCCAGACCAGGGCTCGAACCCGTGTCCCCTGCATTGGCAGGCAGATTCTCAACCACTGTGCCATCAGGGAAGCCCAAACTTTTCATCTTTTATAGATTTTCTGAGATGTTTTTAAAAATTAAAAGCCTTGTTTTGTTGTCTGATTCAATTAAGAAATTATAGCCTATTGGACTTAACTGTTTTGTATTTTTAAAGGCAAAATAAGAATCCATTGATTATTTTCTCCATAAAAGATAAAATATCACCTGCTGTTATATTAATGGGGACATTAGGGATTAAATTCAAATATCATGATATAGAAATAATAAATACTTGTCGCTTCTATGGGGATTGTTTGTAGTTCAAAATTCTTTCATCATCATTATCATCATCATCATCATCATCAATTTTTTAAACTGTAGTTTAGGATCTCTCAACCTTTAAGTATATTACATTTCCCTGAGCTTTTGGGAGTGGGAGGAAAGGGGAAGAGAAAGGGAAGTAAGATCTGTAAAAATCTGTGAGTAGGGGAGGAGTGATATCTTCACTGGGGATTTTTGTAATCTTTGGAGAGGTGGAAGTGTCAGGCATAGCTGTCTTAGAGATAATTGTTTTGACAGTTAAATGTAAATTTCTAAGGACTGAGGATTCTTGCTATTTTATAATTTATGAGGAAGTAGTAATTGTAAAATTATAGAGTTGGAAGTGTTCTCATTGCAGGTCAACTTTTATATTTCAAAGGTAAGGAAATTGAGGTTTTGAGAAGATAAATAGCTTGACCAAAGCTGGTATAAGCGCTAGTATAGTAATTCATGTCTCCTGAATACAGTTCGTGTTAACAGTGACAGTGGTTTAATGAACACTTGCTTTGAATGGGCTCAACATTTTTAAAGACGTGTAGCTTTCTGATTTTTTAAAAAAATATAGGTTATTGTATCTAGTTTTCAAAATGTGTGAAGTTTGTATGTAAAGTTATAAAGCTGTGATTAGATGGTGATGGTAGTTGGCCCTCTGTATACACGGGTTCTGCTTCCTTGGATTCAACCAACCAGGGATTGAAAATATTCGGGGAAAAAAATACCAGAAAGTTCCAAAAAGAAAAACTTAAATTTGCCCTTGCAGGCAACTATTTACATAGCATTTACACTTTATTAGGTATTATAAGTAACCTAGAGATGATTTAAAGTATATATGGGAGGATGTACATAGGTTATGCAAATACTATGCCATTTTATATAAGGTACTTAAGCATCTGCAGATTTTGGTATCCATGGGGTGTCCTGGAACCATTCCCCCCCATCAGATACCAAGGGATGACTGTACATTTTTGGTGGAATATTTTAATTAGTGCTTTTTGTTTGTTTGCCTGCTTTTTAGTGTTGTGGAGGTTGAATAAAAGGTTATTTAGGTCTTTTGTACATTTTCTGTTTTACAGGTGAAACAATACTTTAAATACTGCTTATAACCCTAAAATGATCATTAGGAAAGTGTGGTAAATTTTTTTCTTCAAAAATATTCCCCAGTGGAAAAGAAAATAAACATCTGCATCAAACAAGATGCTTACCTGGGGTTAAAAATAAAAGGCAAAATGAATATTAATAAAAAGCAGCTAGTTACTTCTAAAATTTCAGGGGTATCAGTAAAATTTGCTGAAATTTCTCATGTTAAAAAAGGATTCATTTAATTGGCTCTATATCTCCTTAAGCATTGTAGGGTATTATATTTTAGACCATTCTCCTTAAGGAGTTACTACTTAGTAGTCGCAGATGATCACTGAAACTCCCCAAATGGATGTGCAACTTGAAGTAATTGTGCTTTCCATATGTAATTGTGCTTCATTATTCATGGATTCTGTGTTTGAGAATTTGCCTACTCGCTAAATTTTATTTGTAACCCAAAATCAATACTCTGATGCATTTGTGGCCATTTGCAGAACAGCAGAAAATTTGAGTTCCCGGATGTGCAGGTTCCCAGGTGAGATCAAACAGGGCAACCCTCTATCTTCTTGTTTTAATTCTCATACTATAAACGTGTGTCCTTTTTGCTGTCTATTTAATTCCACATTTTATCCTATTTTTGTGCTTTTTGTTGGTGATTTTATTATTTAAAATGGCACCCAGGCATAGTGTTTAAGTGCTATCTTGTGTTCCTAAGTTCAAGAAGGCTGTGATGTACTTTATGAAGAAAGCATGTATGTTAGATACACTTCATTGAGGCATGAGTTATAGTGCTGTTGGCTGTGAGTTCAGTGTTAGTCAACAATATATATTAAGATACTTTAAACAGAAACACACATAAAACAAGATTATATTGATCAGTTGATGAAAATGTTGTCAGCAGAGGCACACAGGAACTTAACTGACTATTTCCCTTAGCAGTAATGGTCTAGTAATCACTAATTCAGTGTTTGCAGTGATTTTATAGAACATACCTACAACAAATAATGAGAATCGATTGTATAGTGTGGTAGCCAGCCTCCAAAATGACCTCTAATGATCCAAGCCTCCTTGTATTCACACCCTAGTATAGTCCCCTTCCACACTGAATCTTGTGTGACCAATAAAATACGGTGGCAGTGATGATTTGTAACTTCCAGGACTAGATCATGAAAGGCATTATTACAAATTTGGCGCTTAGATTGCTCTTTCTTGGGGGAGTCAGCTATTGTACCCAGAAGATATCTATGTACTCTTATAGAGAAGCCCACCTAGAAAGGAATTGAGGACCCCAGCTGAGGTATAGTAAAAATATATATTTGGTCATTGTCTCCAGTTTCTGGCATAGAGCCCCTTAGGACCCTTGGAGTTTCCTGCATGTTAGGAGTGTCTTTTGTTATTCATAATGAGCCACTTTTGATCTCATCTGAGTTTGTGTAGGTGAGGTGACTTAGGGTGGGCCACCTGGTTGGCCTCAGGATGGGGCTGGTCACCAGAAAGACCAAGTGATTAAAAGGTAGGAGCTTTCAACCCACCAACTGACCTCCAGGGAAGGAAGGAGAAGCTAGATATTGAGCTCTTTAGGAGCTTTTGAACCGTGAGATTGGGTGAGCTTCCAGATTGGTAAACACATGGGGTTGCTGAGCAGGTGGTGTGGAAGGGCATGGAAGTTCCACAGGGACTCCCCTCCCCACCCCCCCATACCTTGCCCATGCATTGCTTCCATTGGGCTGTTCCAGAGTTTATCATTTATAATAAACCGGTAAATGTAGGTAAAATGTTTTCCTAAGTTCTGCGAGTTGTTCTAGCAAATTATTGAACCTGAAGAGGGGGTTGTGGGAACCCCCAGTTTAGAGCCAGTCGGTCAGAAGTATGGGTGGCCCCCTGTAGACTTGTGACTAGCACCTAGCAGTCTTGTAGGACTGAGCTTTTAACCTGTGGGCTCTGTGCTAACCCTGAGCAGTTAGTGTCAGAATTGAATTGAATTGTTGGACACTTGGTGTTGGGGAATTGGGGAATTGGTGTTGGAAAAGACACCATATATTTGGTGTCAGAGATTTAAAAAACTGTACACAGCTATAGCACCAACTTGCCAGTCAGGTGAGTGACACCTTGGAAATCGATCTTCCATATCCAATCAACCTTCAGTTGGATGTAGCCTAAGCTGCCATCTGACTGTAACTACCTGGGAGACCCCATGTGAGAATTAACTGGCAGAGCTTGTCTCAAATTCCTGACTCACAGATCCTGTGAGACTAATACATGATTACTGTGATTTTTAAGCCTCTAATTTTTGGGATAATTTGTTATGCAGGCATAGAAACTGATACATCTCTCTCTCTCTCTTATTTTTAACCTTTTTGATAGCAAATTTCAAGCATACACAAAAGTGGAGAAAACCGTGTCATGCGTCCCATGTGACCATTAGTCAACTTCAATGATGATTAACTCATGGCCAATCATTTATACCAGTTTACTCCCCAGTCACACTTCAGATTATTTTGAAGCAAATCCCATACATTTTTTTACCCATAAATATTGCAGTATGTATTTATAAAAGATAAGAACTCTATAAATCATTATTATATCCCTCCAAGTTAATCATTTCTTAAAAATCATCTAATACCCAATCACTATTCATATTTCCCTGGTTTTATAATTTCATTTTACGTTTAGTTTATTTGAATGAGATCCAGATAAGTTCCTGCATTTTAGTCATTGATATATTCATAAGTCTCTTCTACTTTGTAGGTTCTTCCTGTTTCTCTCTCTTTCTCCCACCCCACCCCTTGCAATGTTTTGTTGAAGAAATAGGATTGATTCTTTTTTGCAGTTTCCCACAGTCTAAGTTTTGCTGACTGCATCCCTGTGGTGTCATTACCATGTCATCTTGCCCCTGCACTTCCTAAATATTTGTAGTTATATCCACGGGCTTGATCTGATTTAGATTTTTTGGGAAGACTGTTTTGTTAAACAGCCTTATTGAGGTATAATGTACATAATGTAAAATATACTAGCTTTAAGTAAACAATTCAATGAATGTCTGTATATTTATAGTTATGCAACTATTATAACAATTTTAGAACACTTGCAAAACACTAATCATGCCCATTTATAATCACTTCCTATTTCTGCCCCTAGACTTAGGTAACCACTAATCTATTTCTGTCTCTGTAGATTGGCTTTTTTTTTTTGACATTTCATGTAAATGGAATCATAGAAAACATGTTCTTTTGTGTCTTGCTTCTTAATACAGAGTATATTTTTGAGTTCATCCATGTTGTGGCATGTATCGGTAATTAGTCCTTTTTTATTGTTCAATATGATATTTCATTATATGGTTATATCACATTTGACCATTCACCAGTTGATGTCTCTTAATAATAATGCTGCCTCATACAACTCAAAGCAGAAAAACAAAAACAGAATGCAAAAACAATCCAATTAAAAAATGGGCAGAAGAACCAAATAGACATTTTTCCAAAGAAGACCTACAGATGGCCAACAGATATATGAAAAGGTGCTTAACATACCTAATCATCAGGGAAATGTAAATCTAAACCACAGTGAGCTATCACCTCACACCTGTCAGAATGGCTTTTATCAAAAAGGCAGATATATGTGCTAGTGAGGATATGGAGAAAAGGGAACCCTTGTACACTGTTGGTGGGAATGTAAATTGGTGCAGCCACTGTGGAAAACAGTATGAGGGTCCTCAAAAAATTAAAAATAGAATTATCATATGGCCCAGCCAATCTACTTCTGGGTATATATCCAAAGGAAACAAAATCTTATCTCAAAGAAATATCTGTACTACCATGTTCATCACAGCATTATTCACAAAGCCAGGACACAGAAACAACCTAATATGGTATATTTTTATACAATGAAATATTATTTAGCCATAAAAAAGAATGAAGTCCTGCCATTTGTGACAACATAGATGGACCTTGAGGGTCCAAGTAAAATAAATCAAACAGAGAAAGACAAATACTGTGTGATCTCACTTTTATGTGGAATCTAAAAAAACCTAAAGATAGATACAGAGAACAGATTGGTGGTTGCCACAGGCAGGGGGATAGGAGAATAGGGGAAATGGGTGAAGGCGGTCAACATGTAAAAAATTCACTTACAAGGTAAATAAGTTCTGGGGATTTATAATACGTAGCATATTGACTGTAGTTAACAATACTGCATTTATATTTGAAAGTTGCTAAGAGACTAGATCTTAAAAGTTCTCATCACAGGGAAAAAAATTGTAACTGTGTGAGATGATTGATGTTAACTAAACTTATTGTAATCATTTAGCAATATACACATATATCAAATAATTTTGTTGTACACCTTGAACATATAATACAATATTATATGCCAGTTATATCTCAATAAAACTGGAAAAAAACCTGAAAAGAAGAAAATAATGCCGCTATAATATATTTTTAATATATTTATTTATTTATTTATTTATGGCTGCATTGGGTCTTCGCTGCTGTGTGCAGGTTTTCTCCAGTTGTGGCGAGCGGGGGCTACTCTTCGTTGTGGTGTGTGGGCTTCTCATTGTAGTGGCTTCTTGTTGTGGAGTATGGGCTCTAGGCGCTCAGGCTTCAGTGGGCTTCAGTAGTTGTGGCTCGTGGGCTCTAGAGCACAGGCTTAGTAGTTGTGGCTCACGGGCTTAGTTGCTCCAAGGCATGTGGGATCTTTCCGGACCAGGGCTCGAACCCGTGTCCCCTGCATTGGCAGGCAGATTCTTAACCACTGCACCACCAGGGAAGTCCCACCGCTATAATCTTTTGTATGTTAAGTTTTTGTGCAAACATATGTTTTCATTTCTCTTGTGCAGATACTTAGGAGTGGAATTGCCAGGTAATATTATAATTCTATAACCTTTAAAAAATCTGCCAAACTGGGCTTCCCTGGTGGCGCAGTGGTTGAGAATCTGCCTGCCAATGCAGGGCACACGGGTTCGAGCCCTGGTCTGGGAAGATCCCACATGCCGTGGAGCAACTAGGCCCGTGAGCCACAACTACTGAGCCTGCGCGTCTGGAGCCTGTGCTCCATAACAAGAGAGGCCGCGATAGTGAGAGGCCCGCGCACCGCGATGAGGAGTGGCCCCCGCTTGCCGCAGCTAGAGAAAGCCCTCGCACAGAAACGAAGACTCAACACAGCCAAAAATAAATAAATAAATAAATAAATTAATTAATTAAAAAAAAAATCTGCCAAACTATTTTCCAAGATATTGCCTGTCTTTATGGCATGCCTATCATTTTAGTTGTCTAATGTTCATTCTATAGCTCCATGACCAAAAACTAGCAACATAGCTATTTAAATTAATTAAAATAAAATTAAAAATTCAGTTCCTTTGTCACACTAGTCACATTTCAAGTGCTTAATAGTCGCATGTGGCTAGTGGCTACTATATTGAATAGCATAGAAAGAACATTTCCATCATTGCAGAGACTTTTACTGGACAGTGCCAGTTTATAGTCTGTTTTCAGGAAGGGCTCAAGGGAATTATATTCCCTGGGTTCTTGCATATTCATAAAAGTATGTGCCAATATACTTTAAGGTCAGTTTGTGTTGCTATAGAATCTTTGGTTATACACGTCTTGTAGCTGTTGGTGTTATTGCCTTGTTTGCTTATATTTTGAGGTTCGTGGGAATTTCACTTTATCTAGTTTTTAAAAAAATGTTGTTTGTGAATTATTGGTTTAGGTATCCTAGTTGTTCTGTTTTCACAGGGGAATTTAGGGAAATTCAAAAGTCTGCAGCCTTCATCGTCATCGTCCCCAAATCCCTTCACATTTATTTTACTTGTACCTGTTACTGAGAATTGTAAAGGGTTAGGGCTAGGAAGAACTGGGAGGTCATTTAGTCTCTAAACTTCATTTTAGAGGTGCAGAATCAGAAATTTGGAGAATTGTATTGTTATAAGCAGAGTCAGGTTATACCCCAGTTTGCTTGACTCTCATCAGTGCTCTTCCCCACATCTGTAGCACTGAGACAAAGGATAAATTAAAGGGGAAGTCAGATGACTTACAAAGGCAAAACGGATACTTGGGTTTAATTGGCTCATAAGGTTAAATGAAAAGAAGGAAAGGGAAGCAGCGTAACCAACTGAAACAGTTATAAAGAATCAGATATAATATTCAGATATACGAATATATATTGTGTGTTTATAAATATAATTTTAAAAATTTAAGACTTTTTTTAAAGAGCAGTTTTAAGTTTACAACAAAATTGAGAGGGAAGTATAGGGAGTTCCCATATACTCCCTGCCCCCCACATGCATCCTCCCCCCACCCCCCCACCAGAATGCCAGAATGGTGTATTTTTACAAGGATGAATCTACACTGACACATCACATAGTCTACCTAAGGTTTCACTCTTGGTGTTATATATTCTATGGGTTTGGAGAAATGTATAATGATATAAATCCATCATTCTAGTATCATGCACAGTATTTTCACAGTCCTAAGAATCTGCTCTGCCTATTCATTTCCCTCTCCTACCACAGCCACTGATCTTTTTACTGTCTCTATAGTTTTGCCTTTTCCAGAACGTCATATAGTTGCAATTATATAGTATGTAGCCTTTTCAAATTGGCTTCTTTCACTTAATATGTATTTAAGGTTCTTCCATGTCTTTTCATGGCTTGATAGCTCATTTCTTTTTAGTATTGAATTAATATTCCATTGTCTGAATGTACCCCAATTTACTTATCCATTCACCTACTGAAGGATATCTTGTTTGGTTCTATTTTTTGGCAGCTATGGATTATGCTTCTGTGAACATCCATGTGCAGGTTTTTCTGTGGACATAAGTTTTCAGCTATTTTGGGTAAATACCCAGGAGTACAATCGCTGGCTTATATGGTAAGAGTATGTTTAGTTTTGTAAGATAGTGCCAAACTGTCTTCCAGAGTGTCTGTGCCATTTTGCATTCCCACCGGCAGTGAATGACAGTTCCTGTTGCTCCACATCCTTGCTAGCATTTGGTATTGTTGGTGTTCCAGGTTTGGGCCTGTATAGGGGTTAGTGGTATCTCCTTGTTTTAATTTGCATTTCCCTGGTGATATATGATGTGGGGCATTTTTTTCATATGTTTATTTGCCATCTGTATATCTTCTTTGGTGAGGTGTCTTTTAAGGTCTTTGGCCCATTTTGTATTCATTTTGTCCTAGTCCGTGGCTTGTCTTCTGATTCTCTCTATATTGTCTTTCACAAAGCAGAAGTTTTTAATTTTAATGAAATCCAGCTTATCTCTTTCATGGATTATGCCTTTGGTATTGTATCTAAAAAGGCATCACCATATCCAAGGTCATTTAGGTTTCCTTCTGTGTTATCTTCTAGGAGTTTTATAGTTTTGCATTTTACAGTTAGATCTATGATCCATTTTGAGTTAATTTTTGTAAAGGATGTAATACCTGTGTCTGGATTTGTTTTTTACATGTGGATATCCGGTTGTTCCAGCACTATTTGTTGAAAAGATTTTCTTTTCTCCATTGTACTGCCTTTGCTCCTTTATCAAAGATCAGTGGACTGTATTTATGTGGCTCTGTTTCTGGGTTCTCTGTTCTATGCATTGATCTATCTGTCTGTTCTTCTGCCAATACCACAGTGTCATGATTCTTGCATCATAGGGAGTCTTCAAGTCAGGTAGCATCAGGCATCCAGCTTTGTTCTGTTCCTTCAGTATTGTGTTGGCTATTCTGGGCCTTTTGCCTTTCCATATAAACTTTAGAACCAGATTGTTGATATTCATAAAATAACTTGGTGGATATAATGAAAATATTTTTAAGGTAGGTAGTTAGAAAACTATTTGTCCATTAAAATGGACTGAAAAAGCCTCCTGGAAAAAGGAAGAGTAAGCATTCCATGGAGGCTTCTTAGGGTGTGTTGGTAAGATTTGGTAATTCTGTGACCAGTTATCCTCTTCTGGGTCAGCTATGTGTTTACTGCAACATTTTATAATGTCATCATTTGTAATTGTTGAGAATTGTTATTACTATTTTCAAGTAAAAACAAAATTAATTTAGACTATTAACCGTTGCCAGAAGTAGATACAAATAACGGGAAATTTAAGATTGTTTTATTATACAGATATGATCAGATATTTAGGAAGTAAAGGAATCAATTGAACAAAACCTATGAAAATTACTAAAAAGTTTGGCAAAGTGATAAGAAATAAGATAAAAATACAAAACAAATAACCATTATGTACCTAACAAGATTGTAATCTTTCTAAAAGCAAAATCCGTATTTCTTTTTAAAAATCCTCCATTACTGCCCAGTTTTAATACTGAATTTAAAAACTTTCTTAAATTATCATTGGTATATGATTAAAGATTAAAAATAAGTATCTCTATCTTTTTTGACCCACCTCCTAGAGTAATGGAAATAAAACCAAAAATAAACAAATGGGACCTAATGAAACTTCAAAGCTTTTGCACAGCAAAGGAAACTATAAACAAGACGAAAAGACAACCCTCAGAATGGGAGAAAATATTTGCAAACGAGTCAATGGACAAAGGATTAATCTCTAAAATATATAAACAGCTTATGAAGCTCAATATTAAAAAACCAAACAACCCAATTAAAAAATGGGCAGAAGACCTAAATAGACATTTCTCCAAAGAAGACATACAGATGGCCAAGAGGCACATGAAAAGCTGCTCAACATCACTAATTATTAGAGAAATGCAAACCAAAACTACAATGAGGTGTCACCTCACACCAGTTAGAATGAGCATCATCAGAAAATCTACAAACAACAAATGCTGGAGAGGGTGTGGAGAAAAGGGAACCCTCTTGCACTCTTGGTGGGAATGTAAATTGATACAGCCACTATGTAGAACAGTATGGAGGTTCCTTAAAAAACTAAAAATAGAATTACCATGTGAGGGCTTCGCTGGTGGCGCAGTGATTAAGAATCCGCCTGCCAATGCAGGGGACACGGGTTTGAGCCCTGGTCTGGGAAGATCCCACATGCCGCGGAGCAGCTAATCCTGTGTGCTACAACTGGTGAGCCTGCTCTCTAGAGCCTGTGAGCCACAACTACTGAAGCCTGCGCACCTAGAGCTGGCACTCCACAATGGGAGAGACCACTGCAGTGAGAAGCCTGCGCACCGCAACGAAGAGTGGCCCCCGCTCACTGCAACTGGGGAAAGCCCGCGCGCAGCAACGAAGACCCAATACAGCCAAAAATAAATAAATAAATAAATTTATTAAAAAAAAAAAAAGAATTACCATATGATCCAGCAATCCCACTACTGGGTATGTACCCAGAGAAAACCATAATTCAAAAAGACACATGCACCCCAATGTTCATTGCAGCACTATTTACAATAGCCAGGTCATGGAAGCAACCTAAATGCCCATTGACAGACGAATGGATAAAGAAGATGTGGTACATATATACAATGGAATTATTACTCAGCCATAAAAAGGAACGAAATTGGGTCATTTGTAGAGACGTGGATGGACCTAGAGACTTATACAGAGTGAAGTAAGTCAGAAAGAGAAAAACAAATATATATTAACGCATATATGTGGAATATAGAAAAATGGTACAGATGAACTGGTTTACAAGGCAGAAATAGAGACACAGATGTAGAGAACAAATGTATGGACACCAAGGGGG
The DNA here is from genome assembly GCF_965194805.1 of Balaenoptera borealis. Lineage (NCBI taxonomy): Eukaryota > Metazoa > Chordata > Mammalia > Artiodactyla > Balaenopteridae > Balaenoptera > Balaenoptera borealis. Next base: position 52,475,999 of record NC_138860.1, on the reverse strand, counting down.
GAAAGTGGGTGGGGGGTGATGGTGGTGGGATGAATTGGGAGATTGGGATTGACTTATATACGCTAATATGTATAAAATTGATAACTAATAAGAGCCTGCTGTATAAGAAATAAATAAAATTCAAAAAAAAGAAAGTATCTCTAGTAGTGATAGACGGTTAGCTAAGCGGTGTATGGCTGTTTTGCAGATGCCTTTTAGTGATAAGCTTAGTGATAAATAATATTGAGGCACTGAGTAGTCACTTGTAGGTTTGAGTGTGTATTTTTTGAATAAGGAGGTGGTATAAATTAAGTTTGATCCTTCGATATGTATCAGATAAATTGGAGAGGGCAGATCCTAAAGACATGGGAATCTGGACAATCTCAGTAATAGTGATAAGGGTTATGAGTTAGGGTAGTGGCTCTCTAAAAGTAAGGGAAGATGTGGTTAAGAAATTGGAAAAAAAAACCCTTTATTTTGAAATAATTTTAGATTTACATGTGTTGCAAAAATAGTACAGCGAGTTCCCAAGTGTTTTTTTCCTAGCTTCCCCTAATGTTAATATCTTATGTAACCTTAAATCAAAATGAAGAAATCAACATTGATACAATACCATTAACTAAACTACAGACTTTATTCAGATTTCACCAGTTTTTTGACTAATACCCTTTTTCTATTCCAAGGTCGAATCCAGTATATCATGTTGCATTTAATTGTCATATCTCCGTAGTCTCTCCCAATCTGTAATGCTTTCTCAGGCTTTCCTTGTTTTTCATGACCTGATACTTTTGAAGAGTACTAGTTACATATCCTGTACAGTGTCTTTCAATTTGGGTTTGGCTGATGTCCTATCATGATTAGACTGGATTTATGCCTTTCTGGGAAGAATACCACACTTGTGAAGAACCCTTCTCACTGTGTCATTTCAACAGGTACATGATATTGGACTTCCCTGGCGGTCCCGTGGTTAAGACTCTGTGCTCCCAGTGCAGGGGGCATGGGTTCCATCCCTGGTCGGGGAAGATCCCGCATGCTGCGTGGTGTGGCTAAAAAAAAAAAAAAAAGAGATACATGATATCAACATGACTTACCACTGGTAATGTTAACTTTGATCACTTGGTAAGGTTTCTCCACTGCCAAGTTGCTATTTTTCTCTTTCCATAATCTGTTCAGTAGAAGCAAGTCACTAAGTCACTATTCAAGGGGAAGAGAATTAAGCTCCACCCCCTGGAAGGAGGCATATCAAAGAATTTGTGGACACGTGTTAAACCTACCACGTAATTAATCAGTATTTGAGGGAGATATCCTGAGGCTGTGATAATTAGTAAGGAACATTTTGAGAGAAGAGTTAGTTTTTAGTAATCGATTAATAATATGACATAAAAGAAAGGGAAAGGAACTCCCAGATTTTGAGTCTCGGTGACTGATTGATATATTGTTGAAAGAAATAGTCATTCACTTTGGTTCTGTCATTAATTCAGTCTTTTTTACACTAAAATCTAGTTCTAGAAAGTATAAACAGGGTTTAGACAGATAATCTAGATATAGTACCAGGAAACAGGACCTTGATTCTATATTCTTCTCCGGGCCCAGAGGGCATTAGCATATTTCAGGATATAGATGCCATTCTGATGTAAATGACTTGGTTCTGAGTCATCTTCGTCTGGTTGCATGCTTTGTCTTCTAACAAAATTTCTTGATTATAATTTATGCATTTTTTTCCCTGATAAACTTGCCCTTTATTTTTAAAATTTAAGACATTTTTAGGAAGTTTTTCCCTGTCTTGAAGAACATAGCTCAGTACATAATAACCCAGGAAGAAAAAAAAAAGATTAGAAATGTGGTGACATCCTATTGTTATAATTTACATGTTACCTTTAAAAAAATCTGTTAATGTCTTCCAGGAGATTTTTTTAGTCAGTTCTAAAGCAGCCTCCTACATCTTTTATATAGCACAGGAGACAGATTTTGCTGGATCACCGTCATCTTGCCAGCCTAATTTTTTTTACTTTTACACAGAATATGTTGGACTTTCTCTGTCAGTTCTACTTAAAGCCCCCCGTGAATGACTGGTTACCACTGATGACTATCTTTCAGCAGACTGTGGTGTATGCTACAGGGCTTTGTTGAGAATATTGTACCTCTGTTCTATGCAGGGAACAATTTAGTTAGGTGCTATTACATCTGTATCTAGGTTGTTACAGAGATCTTAGAACCAAGATCCCTTCTCCTTCCTGGTAATTAGTAATCTGCCAATTGAATTCATAGTTTCCAGAAACCTGTTGTAAAATCGTGCTTCATTGTTCCCCCACCCCCCCATAAACCTTATATTTCTTGCCTTGTTTAATGATTACTAGGTATTTTATTGCAAAGAGTATTTTAAGAAGTTCTGTTTAGGTAATATTTACTTCACAGCTGGGAGCTCGTAATTACTCCTTATAATAGAAACTTGCAGTCCCCAAATTTCTAACTGGAGGTTTAAAAATGATTTCATTTGAGGCATATTAAACACTGGAATTGAGCCACCAAATTATTCACTATTTGCTGTTGAAAGCACATACATAAATGAGAAGAAATGAAGCTATTTATTTAGAAATGATAGTGATATAAATTATTGTTTGTTTTGAGAATTTTCTCTCATTTACCTGACTTTAATTTTAATTTTGTGCGTTATAAAAATCATTCATCTCTAAGTAAGCATTGTGTGATTTCTGCCCTCTTCCCCATCTTATTATATCAAGTAGTTCTAGGATGAATATGAGTTATGTGTTAATTTAGTGGATTCCTTGTAAACAGTAGATTTAGAATATGATATGAATGTTAATATGGAACTTTGGTGGTTATAACAGTAAATTGTGGATGGGATTAGGGGATATGTATTTTTTTTTTTGTCAGAATGTCAGCTGTGCTCAGATGCATACTTTTTTATTTGAAAGAAATTAGAGTGGCTAAATTATTAGTGTTAGCTAAAGTACTAGACTTTTTTAGAGCCATTTAGCAATTCTATTTAGAAGAGTAAGTGATGGAGTTTTGGATGATTGGCATTTAACAGGTCTTGTATTAGACTTTCCAGTAAATGCTAGTCTTAAAAACACAGTGAAAAATGTCAGTGTTAGAAACCTGATTCAGTGAATGTGTATAGATAGATGATACTAATTAACATAAAATAAAATAAACATAATGTTAGGACAGGTTGGAAAATGTGATTATGTACAAGACCCTTGGCAGAGTCATTTTGTGAATGCCTAGAATGGCATTTCATCTATAAATCCACAATTCTATTTAACCTAAATACCTACTCCTGAGTATCATCTCTTCTTATAATACCTGACATTATGGGTAGCCTTCTTTGTGTATATAAAATGATAGTACATATTTGGTGGGCCTTGACTGTCATAAAAATCCTATTTCTGAACATTATATAGACTTCCTGAATTCCTTTCTGCATCCCCATCATCCATATTCTGTTTCCTGAATCTTGATGATTTTGAACTATTGCATTGTGACACTTCTTGCCCCAGATCATTCACAATGTTTTTTAGCTTAGTGTGACTGGGCTGGCAATAGTTTAAATATTTTCACTGTGTCCTGACTTGTAGAGGGAGCCTCCCAGAAATTTTACATTGCCAGGTGCTTCCCTGGATCGCCACGCAGCCAGAGCCTAGAATTTGTTTACAGTGGTGCCCATCTGCTCAGGGTTCCCCCATGTCCTGCCATTCACTTTCTGTCATCCCTCTGCCATTTTACCACCCAGTTTTTATTCTTGTGGCGATTGGTGCTTGGTCAGTGGAAGGGCTATAGGCCTGTAGGAAGGAGAAATACCTGGTTCTAATTCCCAAGGCCAGAGATTATTGAGGTGCCTCTGAGGGTTATCTGCTGCTCCCTGGGTAGCTGGTTCAGGTGACAGGCTCTCAAAGCCTTAATTAGGGATACGATTATATCTTTTAGTACCCTGAGAACATTACCACCATTACAGCATATATATCTATTTTTAGACTTGTACACATTCAGCCTTCAAGCGCATCTTTGTAAATGTTAAATATAAAAGTAAGGGACAACCAGTATTAAGTGATGCTTTACTAAAGAGTTTATTATTGCTACAAAGTTTGTATATAAGATTCAAAAGTTAAAGGAGTTATTTAAAAAGTCAATCAATGTTTTATTTTATTTAGTTCAGTGTTAACCGGTTTCAGCCCTATACATCTCATATGAAAACCACTAATTTTTCAAAAAATACTTTTGTATTCGGATTGCTTTTCATCTTTTGCTGATTTCTAAATGGTAATTTTCTTTTTTACATGTATCTAGAAAATTAGTGGCCAGTGGATGTATTTTGTTTGGCTGCTTTCTTATGCTTGCACAATATATATCAAGAGGCCAGGTTGGGTTAGGCAGGTGTATGCTTGGTTGCAAAGCCACCTTATTCTCTATTTGTTTAACTCACTGCATACATTTTATTTTAATTGCAAGTCTCCTGTTGACATTTGAGTTTGCAGCCCTGCTTTAGAACAACAAACATCATAGTATAGTGAAGGGATAGGTTTTGGAATTAGACCAACTTGGATTCAAAACCCCACTCTGCCTCATATGTTGTGTGTCCTTGGACAAAGTAGTTGACAAAATCTTATTTACCTCATTTGTAAAATGGGGAAAATAATATTCTTTTTAAGGATTAAATTTAAGAGACAATTTATATGTAGCATCTGGCATATGGTAGGTACACCATAAATGGTAGTGATTCTTATTGTAGACAGAAGAACCACTAGTATCATGGTAGCTTTCTCAGAATATTAGTAGTATCTATTACTTTGATCCTCCATGCTTTCTTACCTTATAATTCAAATCCCCAAGTTCTTTGTGGAAATATTTAAATGGATTTCTCCCTTAGAATTTACTTGATGTTTCTCTTAATAGGTATCCATTTCATCCCAATATTTCTGAGGTCATAGAACATGGGACAACATGCAAGTGTTAAAAAGTATTGTAATAAAAATGTTTCTTGATGACGTCTAGATTCTAAGGCATAAATTTAGATTACTGGATAGTACTTACTTTGTGAACTCTATATTGCCAAAATATAGGCTTAAAAAAGTATTAATCATACTGGAAGCAGGTAAAAATGTAACCTGAAGTTTGGAATATAAATAGAATAAATAATAGAAGACTTAATTTAGAAATTATTCTTGGAAAATAAAATATAGTTTTAAAAGAGTGAAAGTTTAAGCCTGTACTTGGTGTTTCCAACTAAATTGTGCAAGTTAGTATTACACTGGATATGTTGGGTTTTTATTTTAGAATTCTTTATCCTTCATATTTTTGTCTTCTTTATTTAGCATGCACATCATTGCCACAAGAAACATTGCTCATGAGATATGACCCCATAGCATCCATATTGATGATGTCTCTCTGACTATCATGTGTATATATATCCTCTAACTAGGCCAGTCACATAATACAAGAGGGTAGACCTGGCATATCTTATTTCAAAGTAGTGCCAAGGCTTTGTCTTGGCTAACCGGACAGTCTGCTTAACAGCCTAGTAGTTTTCAGATGCCCTAGAAAATAAAATTAAACAAAACAAAGCGATGCAGGGAAAGTGTTTCAAGACAAACTGATTTATACATCCACCTGTTCTTTTCTAAGATGCTTTCACTTACTAGACAATTATTGAAAAAATTATTTTCTCTTCTGCATGTATTCCATAAAATACCACTTTGGATGAGTGTGGCCAAAGCAAAAATCAAAATGATCAGAACTTTAAAGTTTCCAGTTATTTCTGGGAAAGTTTTCTGTAGTTTTGAAAACTACAGTAGAACTTGTCCAGAGGAAAAAAATAACTTCATAAAAATAATAAAGTAATAAAATTATTACTTTATAAGATTGTCAAGAGAATAGATTTTCTTTTAATAACTAAACTCACGAAATGAGATCAGGGTCAAGGTTGGTAATGAAGGGATCCCATTTATGTTAAATTTATTGAGGAAATATTTACTAAGCCTGTCTAATGAAGAAAAGGTCAATCAAACAGTGAACAGCCTGACTTATGGAACATTTTGAAAGAAGATAGCTTGATTGCTCCCAATAATGTGCAGGATTAGCCCACACTAGAGAAGGAAGAGGGAGTAGTAACCAGGCTTCTTTTGTAAGAGAGAGAACTTAAACTGGGTGAGACTTGTATTAAGCGTGTTCATCACTCAGAATCAGTTGTCAAAGGGATTTGATGCTGTTGACTGTGGTGTTCTCTGGGACATAATAAACTCCACATTCTCTCTGATTGCTTCTCTGGCCTCTTTTTCCTCTCTGCTCCATGTAGGTGAGCGTTCTCCCAAGTGTCTGTCCTGCTGTTTTTCTTTCTCTTTTTACTCACAAAGGTCTCAAACACATGTTTTTCTTTTTTTTTTCCCTCAAATAATTAAAAAATTGAGATATAATTTACATACCATGAAAGTTACTCTTTAAAAATGTATAGTTAGGTGGTTTTTAGTATATTGCTCAATAACTTGTGCAACCATCACTGCTGTCTAATTCCAGAATATTCATCACCCCAAAGAGAAACCCTCTATGCGTTAATAGTCACTGACCATTTTCCCCTCCTCTAGTCCTTGGCAACCGCTAATTTTCTTTCTGTCATTATGGAATTGCCTATTCTGTACATTTCATTTATGTGGAATCATATAATGTGGCCTTTTGTGACTGGCTTATTTTACCGAGCATAATGTTTTCAAGGTTCATTCATGTTACAGCATATATCAGTACTTCATTCCACTTTATGACTGTATAATATTCCAATGTGTGAATATACCACATTCATCAGTTGATGGACATGTGGGTTGTTTTCACTCTTTGACTACTATGAATAATGCTGATATGAACATTTGTGAACAAGCTTGTTGATGGGTTTTCAGTTTTCTTAGGTATATGCCTAGGAGTGAAATTTCTGGGTCATATTGTAACTTTGTGCCTAACTTATTGAGGAAATGCAGAAATGTACCATTTTATATTCCCACCAGTGATGAAAGAAAATTCCAGTTTTTTCACATCCTTATCAACACTTGTTACTGTCCATCTTTTTCACTATACCCACCCTAGTGGGTGTGAAGTGGCATCTTTTTGTGGTTTTGGTTTGTGTTTCCTTAGTCATTGATGATGCTGAGTGTCTTTCCATGTGCTTATGGGACATTGTGTATCTTCTTTGGAGAAACGTCTATTCAAATTCTTTGCCTGTTTTTTAAATTGATGGTTGATTTGTAAGAATTTTGGATACCAGACCCTATCAGATATATGATTTGAAAATATTTTCTCCCATTCTGCAGGTCGTTTTTACACTTTCTTGATGATGTCTTTTGAAGTATGAAAGTTTTAAATTTCAATGAAGTCCTGTTTCTTTTTCTCTCTTTCTTTTCTTTTTTTTTTTTTTTGTGCTTTTGGTGTCGTATCAAAGAAACCATTGCCTACTCCAGTGTCACACAGAATTATGCATATGTTTCCTTCTAAAAGTTTTATAGTTTTAGCTTCAAAAGATATCAGGAAAGTGAAGAGACAACCTGCAGAATGGGAGAAAATATTTTAAAATCATATATTGATATAAGTATACTGATAATGAACTAATGTCCAGAATATACATAGATCAATGTTGAGTCAATTTTTGTGTATGATATGAGGTATGAGGTCCAATTTCTTATTTTTACATGTGGGTAGCCTGTCATTCCAGCACCATTTTTGAAAAGACTGTTCTTTCCACATTAAGTTGTCTTGGCACCCATGTCAAAATCAATTGTTCTTAAATATATGGGTTTTTTCTGTTTCCTTGATCTATTTGTCTATCCTGTGTCTGTACCACACAGTCTTAATTGCTAGCTTTGTAGTTAGTTTTGAAATTGAGAAGTGTGTGTATTCTAATTTGTTCTTTTTCTAGATGTTAAGTTCTAATTCTGACAGCTAAATTGTTTTAGCTATTTTGGGGTTCCTTGCAATTCCATGAGTTTTAGAATAAGCTTATGAATTTCTGCCAAAATATAATCAGCTGGAATGTTTATTGGGATTTTGTTTAATCTGTAGATTAACTTGGGTGGGGGACTATTGCCATGGTAATGATATCCAGTCCATGAACATGGGATATCTTTCCACTTATTTAGGTCATCTTTAATTTTTTATACTGGTGTTTTATAGTTTTCAATATACAGGGCTCTCACTTCTTTTGATAAATTTATTCCTAAGTATTTTATTCTTTTTCATGCTATTTTGTTAAAAAAAGAGAAAATGATAAAGCATATGTGATAAAATAAGAACATTTGCAGAATCTGGGTGAAGAGTATATGAGAATTCTTTGTACAATTCTTTCAACTTTTCTGTGAGTCTGAAATTACTTCAAAATAAAAAGTTTAAAAAACATTACATAAAAGGAAGATAAGGCAACTGGTGGATACAGGAATTAGCTCTTAGATTTGCCAATTATTTATTATTTGCCAATACTGGGTGGGGTAGGCAAAAATAGAGTGCATTTCTGAGTTCAGGACGCCAATTATAACATCTTCTGTTTTGGCAATCATTATTGTGCCAGCAATCAGATAGATTAGTGTCATTTCTAATTCTAATTATTTAAAAAGTTGGTTCTTTCCAAATGGAACAGACTCCAAATCTTCATGGGAAACATTTAATTTTTAAGCATCTAAGCAAGAATTACAATGATAAATAGCATTGTGGTCTGTATATATGTGTATGTGTGTGGTGTTTAAACCATATTTCTCCTTCCTTGTTCTAAGTGCTTTCCTGAAAATAAGCTATCATTAAATTTGTTGATGTCGTTTTCCTCTAGGAATGCAGGATTTTTGTCTTCTTTAAAGGAGACAAAAATATGTATGGCTGATTATTGACCATGGTATTAAAAGCTTGATCTTGGGCAGTCCTGTGCTTGATAAATTACTTATTTTAGTGGAGTGATATATTGTCATTTTTACTTATTTTTCTCATTTCATGAGACCAAAGTTTTAAGTTTTTTCAGAAGACATGCTTTTGTTCTTCAAACATTTCATATATGTGTGTGTGCGTGCATGTGCACGTGTGTGTGTATAAAATTATTTAGAAACAGTGAACATGGTGCTTCAGTTTTTAATCAAATCAGCCTTAGGTCCAGAAGTATGTAGTTACAGTGAACATGGTGATTGAGTTTTTCATCAAATCATTCTTAGGGCTAAAACTATGTTTTATTCATTTTTATGTTCCTAGTAATTGATATTCAATGAATATTTGATTTTTAGAACTGAAAGGAACCTTTAAACTAGACCTCCCGCCTAGCATTAACCTAGTATTTGCCTGTTGCTCTTTAAAGGCTTTAGTTGTAAATGAGTGAGATGGTAGAATTGCATTCACGATCTTTCCCCTTCTTTATGCACATGCACACACATGCATACTCATACACAGTTCTAGAAACAGAGAAGATGGGAAGATTTTTTTTTTAAATGGGTTGTGTGCTGTGATCAATCTCAGTGTTGCAAAGTGTGAAAATAACAGCTGTGTGACAATACCAGTGTGGTCACTTAAGGGATTTTTCAATTAAATGCACTTAAAAAAAATCAAAGCATGTTATCGACAATTTTAAGGGGAAAGTTTTTAATGAAATGACAGACATACTTATGGAACTAAAATCAGTACGTACCTTATATGAATAAGACATGGCTAAAAGTTCTATATAGTTTTAAAACAGAGAGGTAGATATTTCATTATTAGTATGTTTATTCAAAAAGGAAGCAAAAATAAGAAAAAAATCAGTGAATGCTGGTCACTTTTTAGTTTAAAATTTTAGTCATTTATATGGATTTTTTACAGTTTTATTACAGTTCTTTCTAGCTTTTGTTCTGAGGAATGCATTTCCAGTTGTTACTCAAAACAATCAAACAAAAAACTTCCCTAATTGATACATCCAACAAGATTTTTATTTCCTTCCAGCAACATCTGGCAAGATATTTTCCATCTTTAGTGGGTTTTTTAAGGCTTTTAGTAGTATGCACACTAAGAATGTGCATATGCTACTAGTTATTAGTATTTTATGCTATTTAAACACAAATGACAGAATGACAGTGGACTTTAGCCCAGAAGACTTGAAGTTTAAATTAGAGAGGCAGATAAAGAAACGACAGAATGAGAGAATGAAGATTTATAGTTTCCAGTTAACTGTTGTGAAACTTAGTCATGTAAATGATTTTACTTTGCCTTTTTTTTGTCTTATCGTTGATATCTGTACCATACAAGAGAGAAATAATTTCCAGTTTAAAAGATGAGCTTGTTTTTCAGATAATCAAAATAATAGATTTTCAGTTGCTTGAGAGTACTATTTTGAAATCAGCAGTTTGCATAATTCAGTTCTTTTTAAATTAGTTGTATGAGAAAAAAAAGATATAAAAACAGACAGCTGCTTTTAAAGGGGAAAACAAGTTTTTAACTACATCTAAGAGCATTTTTAAAAATATCAGTTCATCTTGGATTTAGAGTGTGTTTTCAATGTTAACTAAACAACCAGATTTTCCTGTCAACTTTGGAAACTGCTGAGGGTTAGCTTGATTCATGGCACAAGCAGATGGCATAGTGCTTCTGGCAGAATGGGCAGAAAATTCCTCAAGCACCCACCTGCGTATGTTCTAGTATTCATAATATCCTGTGCACTTTTAAACTTAAATACTCTCTACAGTTTTAACACATTGATTGAAGTTGAAATCAGAGATAGCACACAAATAGCTAAGATTTAGTCTTATTTCAGATCCTGTGACAAACTAAAAAGTGAAAATCGTAGACCAGAAAGTTGACTGTCTTATTACTGGCAAAATACTGCATATTTATTATATGTAGATGTAGATGTATCCTCCAAGGAGAAAATTGATCAGAAATCTTATTACTAGAAATCTTTTTTTCTTTTCACACCTTTAGCTTAATTTCCAGAGGTAATTCCTTTAGAGTGCTTTATAAAGGACCAATTTGTAATCAGAAGTTTTCACTGGTAATCTGTGAGAGAGCACTTCTGTTCTGAGTATGATATTTTCTACTCCCACTTTCCTGTCTCATTTTAAAATTTGGGATTGTGGTATGTTCTGCCTTTAATGTGGCCTGAAGGTCTTAGCAATAGCACTGCTAGCTTTGGAAGCTAGTGGAAATGCACACTGGGCTCTGTATTTCTGAGATTTTTGCCTACAAGCTTATGTTCAACCTCACAGCAGTCAGTGGGGCTGTCTGTACCATCACGTGAGCAGTGGGTAGTGGGTCACACAGAATGAACTCTTTTATAGTCATGCTTATGTCAAGTGTTATACAGCTCATATATGGAAACCAAAGTCTTTTAATATTTTTTTGAGCATGTATGGTATTGTTGAAGTTAATTGTGGCTCTATAAATTTATTCTTTTAACTACCAAACTAATTTTCATTTAAATTTAATATTTCCAAGACAATGAGGAAAGATCAATGAAATTATCCTTAGTTTTCATCATGTATTAGGGCAGTAATACAGCAATAGAAGCTGTAATCTTTAAAATTATTTTTAGCATTGGTATATGCAACTGCATATACCAGTTGTCCACCTGCCCTTTAAAATGTAACATTTGTCAATTTTTTGACATTTTTATGATTACCTTTTATTTTTTTAAGCCAGTGTGTACTCAAAGAAAACAGCCAAATGTCTATTTATATTTGAATATCTCCAAGTCTTACTTAACTGTAATGGTTACTTTTTTTCCCTCTCTGATTGACAAGTTGTATTCACAATTTAGAAAAACCCAAAGGGATCTTTGGTGACAGTTCTTATTAGAAGATTTTATTTTGGTGAAGTGTTCATTTATTTTTATATGTCTTTCAGATAAGGCTTTTCAGTAGGTTCATTCTTGGATGAGTTTTTTTTTTTTTTTTTTAATTTATTTATTTTTATTTTTTGTCTGTGTTGGGTCTTCGTTTCTGTGTGAGGGCTTTCTCTAGTTGCGGCAAGCGGGGGCCACTCTTCATCGCGGTGCGCGGGCCTCTCACTGTCGCGGCCTCTCCCGTTGCGGAGCACAGGCTCCAGACGCGCAGGCTCAGTAGTTGTGGCTCACGGGGCCAGTTGCTCCGCGGCATGTGGGATCCTCCCAGACCAGGGCTCGAACCCGTGTCCCCTGCATTAGCAGGCAGATTCTCAACCACTGCGCCACCAGGGAAGCCGCTGGATGAATTCATTTTTGAAAGGTGTTCTTTTTAATCACTGCAGTTGACACTAATTGCCTTCCTTTTTGGGTGTTTAATGAGGATGCTAACTTTTGAGTAGATCCAAGAGATGGTCTTTATCTTTTACCCGTAGAGGAGGTATAAGGCAAGAGATATGCAGAAGTCTTATTGGTCTTGCTTATGACACAATTATTAATTAAAGATTCCTCTCCACAATTCTCAAATTTGTGGAGAATTTTTTTTTCTTACCATTTCTTGTTTTTACCATTCTATTTATGATTGAATTTGCCTTTTAGGGTTTGCAACCATATGTTGAGTTCCAAATGTAGAGAACAGTTTGAAGTTTTACCTTTAAAATGAAGGCTATATTATTTAATTATGGGACAGCACAGTTTTAAAATGGGGATGGAGTTAGGCGGGTGGGCCTTTCCAAAAAGCAACTTGTAAGAATTACTAGGGTGTTTATGCTTGCCAGAGTGCTGCCTTCTTAACATTCCACTTTTATATTTCAAAGAAATACATGTCATGGAAGAATGGAAGTTTTAAAATAGATTAGCAGTTTGGCTAAGTGATTATGAATACATTTATTTTCACTCTTAAAATACTTAGTGTGTGACTTTGTCCTTCCCCATCCTCCTCACCCTGATTTATTTTAGATTTGTCTTGTTTGGTTTAAACTTTTCCTCATTTCTGAATATATAGGTTGAAAATAGGCAATACTTTCTATTACTTGGTTGCTAAGAAGGATTCCAAGACATTTGAAAGTGGATTTTTGACTTGCATTTTATAGGGAATAGAATGTTGACCAGAGAATTAAACATTTATGGAATAGATTAAAGGATTTCCTCTCTATTTTAACATAGAAATAGATACAGTAAATTGTATTAGGAACTAGCTAAATTGAGATACAGAAATTCTGTGGTCTTTCCCCAGAAGAAGTATGTTAAGACATAGTATACACATGTTTTGGTAGGAGCATAAAAGAGGAAGCTGCTAAGTTAAATCTAACAGCTACTATTGTGGGAAGAGTTAAGTCATAGTTAATTACTCCATTGCAATAAAATATATAATCAGAAAAGGGAATTTCTAATTAGAAACATGCTTCTTAGGAGGATTAAAATATTTTTAATATTCATTCACATGAGCAACTATTTAAAATTTTCTCTCCTGTTTTACAGCATACTTTTCAAGAGGAGTTCTTTGGTGGTTCTTTTTTTTAGGGTTGGCCCTTCTGTGTTCACTTTTTAAGCTGATTCAGTTTGCCCTGTCCTCTGAAAGACATGCTATTTACTTGTATTTCATGCTTTTTTCACAGATCTTATTTATTCAGGAATTCTGCTCTATCTTTAGCCTTTTTTCAGATCTTCAGGTTTCAAATGTTAATCATTCATGCATCAGCATCTGTTTACAATTAAGCACACACACACATATACACACACACACTTATGCATGCATGCCCATATGCACATACATAGCAGCCTGGGTGTTTTTCTGTTTAAAATGATCAGTTCTTTTTTAAGTTTTGTTGCTTTGAATTGTTCATCATTCCATTTCTTCCTTCATCATTTCTCATTGATTTTTAATGACATTTTCTCAGCCAGTTTGAATGGGAGCAGTAAATTCATTTTGGCTAAGTTTCTTGGCATATGCTCTTGCTCAACATAAATTTGCTTGTCTTTATGTCTTTAATAAGTTAATAATTAATATTTACTTAATCAGCGGTCAGTAAATTCATACACAACTGTACACCAATTGTTCCTGAGAGTATGGAGCATTTTTATCCACGTACTACATCTCTAGGCCATCCAAAAGCAATTTCTAATCCTGAAGATATGAGTTGAAAAGATAAGGAACAAAACATAAGCCTTTTAAAGTAACCTGATCTATCAGCATATTGTTCCTCCTCATTCTTACCCTCACATTGGTCCTGGTTTTGTTTTGAGAAGCATCAATACCATGGAGCTCAGGCAGTTTAACCAGTAACTGGATTCTGTCCACAGGGTAGAGGCTAAGGAAACATTAATAAAACCTGCAAACTCTAATATTATGTGAGCAGCTTCCTCTACAGAAGAATGAAAATAATAATTGAAACTTGAGTAACTTGCCTAAAATATTGGTCTGGGAAATTCAGTCTTGAAGTCTGAGCAGTTAGTGGTTCTGAGGGAAGCAAGGACTCTTTAAAAATGGGGTAGATTGTACTTTGTCCTTTCAAATGATATTGTACCCATGGAATTGGAGTGAACCGGTTCTACTGTTCTGTGGAGCTTTTGATACTTTTATAATTGGTAGATCAGATCCTCATAGAAAGAGTAGATTGTGAACAGTTTCTGTGGCAAAAATTCTTTACCCAGTACTTAATATAAGCTATTTTAATCAAAATTTAAGCTATTTTAATCAGATGGCTTATTTGGAGATATTTTACGAAGTTTTGGCCTGGGGGGAGATGTGAGACTGAAGTGCTAGGAGCGGGACCCCCCCCCCCCCCACCAAGTATTAATTGCTTTCTTTTTTCACAATCTTTTATGGGAGTAACCCTGTCCATAAATTTACCCTCTTACTTGGTTGTATCATTCAAGGCTTTTAAAAAAGATTCATTGCCTAAGATTTTTTTAATCATTGAGAAGTTTATCGGCGTATAAATTTTATCCATTCCTGGAGAGCCTTTTTCATCTTCTGTTTCATGGCCTTACCAACCTGAGCAAGATTCTTTTTCTTTTTCCTTTTCCCCTCTTTCCATTCTTCTCTTCCTTACGTTCATTCATGACAGCCCTTTTCCACATTTGAACCTGGTCAAGGCCTGACTAAATTTGGAACTATTATTGACTGTGCCCTGTTTGGAGAAGTTGTCAAAGAAAAATTGATACATGAAAGAGATGTATTTTTAATGAATTTGCAAGTCCTTTTAATCTTTTTTTTTTTTTCCCCTCATCCAATTTCACAAAATCAAGTATACCTACAAATTGGCCCAGGTAATAGTGTGTCAAGGGTTCAGGTGAGAGGAAGGACTACTTCTAACTATGGCCTGCGTAACTTGTGGAAATGGTGGTAGTCTAAGAGATGCTGACTATAAACCCATCCTCTAGCATAATGAGATGGATAAAAATACCCACGAATTAATCCTATAAACTATCATTTAACAATATTCAGTTTATAAAGAAGCTTGACAGTTTTCCCTTTTAAATGTAATATTGTCATCCCTAGATCAATGATTCTCAACTCTGTCACACTCACTGTCTACTTGTTATAGCAAATATTTTGTGATATTCTCTTTATCCTATCCTGTACCCTCCTGGTAGTCTTTTTAGAATATCTGTATCTCTTATCTATCTGTATCTTTCTATGTCTTTACTATTTGGGAATTGGTGTCAGGATTCTCTCTTCTAATATTTATCATATTTCCTTTTTTATTTGCCATCCAAGATTAATGTTTACCTGATAATAGTTTCTACTGTATTAATTTGGAAAATTCTAAAAGCATTTAGCAATTTTTGCTGAGACAAAATGTGTCTTCTCTAACATATAATCTGAATGATGCCATAAAATATCTTTCAAGTGAGTATATCATTGGGGGAAGAAGAGTTAATGGGGGCTTCTCTTATCAGAGTGGCACCTAAGTTATGTATTCCATAGGTTAGATGAAGTTAAACTGTTTCTAGGCCAAATTCCCTAAATGATTAGGTTGTGTTGGAGATGAGTTATAATTAGGTCAGACAAGAAGGCCTGAACAGATAATAAATGAGAGGCTAATTAGTTTCCTGCCTCTGCTTCTGGATTTAAGCAGCCTAAAGAGTTCATGCATGAACCCTTTGACTTTGGCATTTACTTTCCAAGGACAATTGCAGGCAGCAGCTAGTTCCTTGATGAGCTAAATTCAGCTCCTTCCTGAGCTCACTTTAAAAAATAATCATCCTTGCCAGATTTCAGCTTGAGTTGCCTGTTTTCAAATCAGTAAAAATGATTGTCAAATCCTGATTGCTGTATATTGCTTACCTAGAGTCAGTCAAGAGACACTTTTAGAAAGGTTTCTACTGTTCTGTGGAGCTTTTGATACTTTTATAACTAAGGTGAGATAGAATGATATGGTACTTGCCACCTTACTGAGAATAGGGAGGTTCTAGATTTTAGAGCTGATGTCACTGACTTGACTGCTGACTTTAGGAGAACAACATTTTCTTAATTGTTGTTTCAGTTTTCTCAGTAATAAAATGCAAAGAGTGATCTTAGGTCCCTTTTACTTCCATGATTCTAACACTTTTTTCCCTTTTAGTTAAGTTATAGGAATGATTAATTATTCCCACTTAATTCCATTCATTTAACTTAGAAAATTTTTATTAACTTTTTAGGGGGGGAAGTCATGTGAGTATGGAAAACATTATAACAACTACAAGGAAGTATGATGAAAGGGAAGTCCACTTCCTACCCTAGACTCTCCAAGTTTCTCAGGCCTCTCTCCCAGAGCTAACCATTAATGCCATTGTATCCACTCAGAAATATTCTATGCATGCATGAGCACATATATGTTTGAATGCATGTGTGTGCCCACTTTTCACCAAACATATTTTGTATTTTACTTTATTTTTATCATATTTTATTTTGTATTTATTTATATTTATTTTAAACATTGACATTCTTTTGAAATAGATTATACATAAATAATAATGGCTATAGAGTTTTACAGTTATTTAATAACTAACTTATTTACTTAATGCAGTTTATTTTGCTAGACAGTTACTACACTTTGATCCTTATTAGAAAATAATTTATGATCAGTTAGTACTTTTCTTCCATTTTAAAGATGGTGAGAAGGTATGTGATATAATTTCAAACAACAATAGTAATGGTGATAGTGCTTTATATTTTATAGTTTTTTTCCATTTGGTTCACATGTTTTAAAAACTTACTGTGTCAAAACTTTCCATTTTCATATGGCACTGAAAGTGGGGTGGTATTTTCAGAGTGGAAACATTCCATGCCAAGGTTTCCAAGTCCAAGAAACCTGTCAGAACTAGTTATGTAGTTGAGGCCTCTTTGTTTTGTCTAGGCAATCAGTAATTTAGGTAGTTAGAGCCTCTCAATACACTGTCCTTTTACCTATGCTCTTTTCCCCTACTGGCATTTAGTCCAGTTATATATTCAGATAAACAAAATGTTAATGTGATTCACAAAATACATAAACATTTTAAATTCTCTCATAAATAAAATAAATCCATGCCATTTAACTAGGATGGGCAAATTCATTACATATATGCCGCTACTCTCCTGGGCTTTTGCACTCCTGGCTGATACTTCATTAATAATCCTTCACAGTTCTCTTTTCTCTGAGCTTAGACTCAGCCTCAGGATCTTTCCTTTTTTAATTTTATTTTTAAATTAAAAAATTTTTTAATTTTATTTTTAAATTAAAAAATTTTTTAATTTTATATTGGAATATAGTTGATTTACAATGTTGTGTTAGTTTCAGGTGTACAGCAGAGTGATTCAATTATACATATATATATATCTACTCTTTTTCAGATTCTTTTCCATTGTAGGTCATTACAGAGTATTGAGTAGAGTTCAGGATCTTTCTTAATATATACTTTAGATAGTCAGTGTTGACTCATCAGAGTTGGTTAATCATATAACATTAAACCACATATAAAATTAAACCATGTAATATTAAACCATTGTAATTTTAAAGTTCTGTTTGGAGCATCCTATCAGTGTAGACCATTATAAGGAAAATGGATCTAAAATTTGCTATCTCTAGAATCTCCTTCCTCTGAATATTTCCTTCTTCTTTTTTTTTTTTTAAAGGAACAGTGGGTAACATGAATAGGTGAGAGAACAGTGTCATGAATACAGGGTGTGATACTGCCTGAGAATTACTCAAAGTCTCCCTGCTATTGGAAAAAAATAAAATGCCTGAGTGATGTCTTTGGAAGCTGATATATTCAGTGGTATCAGTAGGCTCCAATATGATCTTTTTCTTAAGTTTTGATAATACTGTATCCAGATCAGTGTTGTTTGGGATTTAGTAACTATACCATGATCTTGAATTACATCTACGGTTGATTAATATATCTTGAAACTTAATTTGTGTATATCATTCATTCATTCACCTGCCATGTGCCAGAGACCATGCTACATCCTGAGGTTATAATGGTGAACAGGAATAGACAAGGTCCCTGCTCTCATGGAGCCTAAAGTTTAGTCTCACAGACAATGAATGTATAAATATAAACTGGTAAGTGGTGTCAAGAAAAGGAATGTGACTTTCACTGGGAGATAAGGGAAGATTTCTCTGAGGAAGTGATATTTGAATTGGGATTTAAAGTGGAGGGAGCACTGGGAGAACATTCCAGTCTGAAGGAACAACATTGGAAAGGCCCTTTGGAATGAGGAAGGATAGTGTATTAGAAAAACTAAAGAAACCAAATAATGCTGGGTGTGAAGGGTCTTTGATGGTGTTAGATTGTTCCAGAAAGTAGGCAGGGAACAGGCCTCCAGTAAAAATAGCTAATTTAAATGACCACAGGACTTGATTAATTCTAAACTGTTCTGTAAATACTTTTTGTAGTTCATAATAGATAATGCCCCATACTACCATTATGTTTTAGACTAGAAAAACATTTCCAATCTTGATGTTAATAATTTCCATGAAGTTTCAAACTAGTCATAGCTGAAACCTGAATCTCATATTGAAGAGTTTTATCTATCTGTCTTGTGATTACAGTTTTCAAATTTTGTGTTGAGTGTTACTTATTGAGTTGATTTTTGGCTTTAGGAGCATTAGCTATCATAAGACTTGTGTCAGTGATAAGAAAGGAATTTGAGAGCTTCTGAACACCAGTGCAAACATTTAGACATTAGATTACCATAAAAAAATTAACTTCAATACAAGTAATAAATCAGCATCAGAGGATATATAGGACAGAGTAGGAAATGTGAGTACTAACCACTTGAAACAAAGAATGAAAATAAAAAATTATTTAAATGATTTATTTCATTTATGTCATGTTTGCAACGTAGCGATAATCTGAATGAAGAACTGGTATTTATTTATAAGAGCTGAAGTAAAAAACCACTCAAATCATTATTTAATGAAGGAAGAAAAACAATATCTTTCTAGACAGATTTATAAACACTTTTTACTCTGAGACACTTGGAGGCCTCCAAGTGATCTTTTTAAATGAAGTATGGTAAGTCAGTTTATTATGCAGAAACTGTAGGCAAGGGATTTTGCTCAAATTTCTGAAGCCTTCAGTAAAATGAACTGTGAAAGCCTCAAACACAAGACCCAGAAGTAGGGATTACAGTCCAAGATTATTGGTCACAATAATCCCTTCTCTTCTGCCTCCTTGTTTAGGAGAATGTCACATTTATAAAAAAAAAAAAAAAAATTCCACTTTTTCTAGTGGAAGCCAAAATCTTGGTCAGTGTCAGAAGAAATGGTAAACAGGTGATCCTAATGATGAACCTAAGAGTTTTTTTATATGCTTAATTACAGTTACTAAATTACCTCTATTTATGACTTCCCACTTACGGTACTTCCTCATAGTCTTGTGACTTTCTGAATCCTTGCAAGTCACTACTCAAAAAGTCTGCATTTATATGATATGTAGTGGTGGCTGACAACTTGAACAGAGGTCATAATTAAAAGTGAACCTGGAAAATTGGAGTAGATGCAAAAAAAAAATTTGTTCTCATTAATTGAGGGGTATTGTATGGAATACTATGCTAATTTTTTCCATTTATAAATTCTGAAAGATCTAACAACCCTACTAAAATAAAGTTCAAGTGTTTTATTATACTTTTTCATATTGATTTCATGGCTTATATGGTTTTTTTAATGCTCTACTTTCAGATAGCCAGACTCTAATACCGTAACAATGTTGCCATCTACCACATACTAAGTGCCTTATATGTGTCTGGCATTTTGCTAGGTGTTTTATTTATATTATTTGAAATTCTTACAACAAATTTTCAGGGTTCACATTATCAGCCTGTTTGAGAAGTGTGGACACTAAGCCAGTGTTCAGTGTTGTGTTGGTGAATGTTCAACAACTGGCTCCTTGGTAAAAAAAAAAAAAAAAAGCCCTGATTTGAAGCATTTGCTGATTTCTGTGGGGTAAATGCTCCCATCATGGCTGATTTCAAGTTATCAGCTGACTTCAGATGAAGTCAGTGAAGGGGATTTGGGAAGAGAAGGGCATGACTGGCCCTCCAGCGGTATGAGCAGGCTCTAGGGTACCACTGACTGAGATCTTAAAAACAAAGTAACTAATTTGATAAAGGCAAAATTCACACTCATATCAGTCTAATTCTAAAGACTGTACTTTCTCTAGAATACTCCTTTTCCTTTGTGGATAAAAATTAGTAGAGTACTGCCCTTTTAACTTGAGGAAGACAAAGAATTGGAAGAGATGGGAGAGAAAAGGGGGAGGGAGGGGAGAAGGAGGAAGAAAGGAGCTTTAAGACTGAAATTTGAGAGCAACTGATTCAGACCCTGTTGGAGTGGGGGAAGAGAAACATAAGTCTTAGTTAAAGTGGTAACTCAAGTTTTATCAAAATGGTAGCAACCAACTGTGATTTTTTTCACTCTCAAGAGGCTGCACAGAATATAGAAATGATAATAATGGCTACCATATCTTAAGTGGGATTGTGTTCAGACAACCCCCTTCCTGTAACTGATGATCTATTCTTACCGCTCTTATTCACACCATCTTCAACCAGTGACCACACCATTGCCCACAAAAACAGTCCAACAAAGTAGCTAATGTAGATAATAAATAACAATCTCTTATTCATATGACACAGAAAATGATCACAATTTTCTGGGGTAAAAAAGAAAGCCAAATACGCTGTCATATATTCAGCATTTGCAAAACTGCTTATTGTTATAAATAACAAGGGGAGAGAGGGTTTCAGAACACATCTAGAATGAGTGTTCATTCACTTGAATTTTACAGAGACTGATTATGAAATATGTATTAATCTCGATGCTCTATCTACAGTAAAATCCTATTACTACATGTAGCTTTGAGATATATAAGGTGACAGATTAAAAAATTTTTCTGTATGTTTATAACCAATCACTTAAAAACCATGTATTTTACTGAAATGTTCTGAGTTCTTTTAATGGTATTTAGATTCTTTCATGAAGCATATAAAGGCTGAGTTGAGCCAAGTAGCATTAACACCCAACAAGAAAGAGAACACATTATTAATTTTATAAATCTTTCCTTTTCCCACTCTTGTAAAATATTTGGTATTAAAAATAGGATATGGGAAAAGAAGAAAAGAAGACATCATTACCCTACCTTAGCCACAGATTTTATGGTTAGTTTTGCAACTAGAAGTATCTAAAATGTTTATTCAGGAAAATACTAAAATAATCCTGAATAGGGACTTTATAAAAAAGGCACATAGTATAGTAAAACACACTTTGTTTGTGTACAAATAATTGTAGCTTACAACCAAATGTACCTATTGAAGCTGGAAAGAAGAAACCACTGAAATTTAATTCTACTGGCCAGTTTTTTTTTTTTTTTTTTTTGGAAACTTTCCTTTATTTAAAATTTGATTTTATTTATTTTTTATACAGCAGGTTCTTATTAGTTATATATTTTATATATATTAGTATATATATGTCAATCCCAATCTCCCAATTCATCACACCACCACCACCCCCCACCACTTTCCCCCCTTGGTGTCCATACCTTTGTTCTCTACATTTGTGTCTCTATTTCTGCCCTGCAAACTGGTTCATCTGTGCCATTTTTCTAGATGCCACATATATGCGTTAATATATGAAATTTGTTTTTCTTTCTGACTTGCTTCACTCTGTATGCTACTCTCTAGACCTATCCACGTCTCTACGAATGACCCGATTTCGTTCTTTTAATGGCTAAATATTCCATTGTAAATATGTACCACATCTTCCTTATCCATTCATCTGTCGATGGGCATTTAGATTGCTTCCATGACCTGGCTATTGTAAATAGTGCTGCAATGAACATTGGGGTGCACGTGTCTTTTTGAATTATGGTTTTCCCTGGGTATATGCCCAGTAGTGGGATTGCTGGGTCATATGCTAATTCTGTTTTTAGTTTTTTAAGGAAAAAATACTGTTCTCCATAGTGGCTGTATCACTTTACATTCCCACCAACAGTGCAAGAGGGTTCCTTTTTCTCCACACCCTCTCCAGCATTTGTTGTTTGTAGATTTCTTGATGATGGCCATTCTGACTGGTGTGAGGTGATACCTCATTGTAGTTTTGATTTGCATTTCTCTAATGATTAGTGATGTTGAGCAGCTTTTCATGTGCCTCTTGGCCATCTGTATGTCTTCTTTGGAGAAATGACTATTTAGGTCTTCTGCCCATTTCTTAATTGGGTTGTTTCTTTTTTTCATATTGAGCTGCATGAGCTGTTTATATATTAGGAGATTAATCCTTTGTCCGTTGACTCGTTTGCAAATATTTTCTCGCATTCTGAGGGTTGTTTTTTTGTCTTGTTTATAGTTTGCTGTGCAAAAGCTTTTAAGTTTCATTAGGTCCCATTTATTTATTTTTGTTTTTATTTCCATTACTCTAGGAGGTGGATCAAAAAAGATCTTGCTGTGATTTATGTCAAAGAGTGTTCTTCCTATGTTTTCCTCTAAGAGTTTTATAGTGTCTGGTCTTACATTTAGGTACTTAATCCATTTTGAGTTTATTTTTGTGTGTGGAGTTAGGGAGTGTTCTAATTTCATTCTTTTACATGTAGCTGTCCAGTTTTCAGAGTACCACTTATTGAGAGACTGTCTTTTCTCCATTATATATCCTTGCCTCCTTTGTCGGAGATTAGTTGACCATAGGTGCATGGGTTTATCTCTGGGCTTTCTATCCTGTTCCATTATTCTATATTTCTGTTTTTGTGCCAGTACCATATTGTCTTGATCACTGTAGCTTTGTAATATAGTCTGAAGTCAGGGAGTCTGATTCCTCCAGCTCCATTTTTTCCCCTCAAGACTGCTTTGGCTATTCGGGGTCTTTTGTGTCTCCATACAGATTTTAAGATTTTTTGTTCAAATTCTGTAAAACACTGCCACTGCTAATTTGATAGGGATTACATTGAATCTCTAGATTGCTTTGTGTAGTATGGTCATTTTCACAATATTGATTCTTCCAATCCAAGAACAAGGTATATCTCTCCATCTGTTTGTGTCATCTTTGATTTCTTTAATCAGTGTCTTATAGTTTTCTGAGTACAGGTCTTTTACCTCCTTAGGAAGGTTTATTATTACTAGGTACTTTATTCTTTTTGTTGCAGTGGTGAATGGGATTGTTTCCTTAATTTCTCTTTCTGATCTTTCGTTGTTAGTGTATAGGAATGCAGCAGACTTCTGTGCATTAATTTTGTATCCTGCAACTTTACCAAATTCATTGATTAGCTCTAGTAGTTTTCTGGTGGCATCTTTAGGATTCTCTATGTATAATATCATGTCATCTGCAGACAGTGACAGTTTTACTTCTTCTTTTCCAATTTGTATTCGTTTTATTTCTTTTTCTTCTCTGATTGCCATGGCTAGGACTTCCAAAACTATGTTGAATAATAGTAACGAGAATGCACATCCTTATCTTGTTCCTGATCTTAGAGGAAATGCTTCCATTTTTTCATCATTGAGAATGATGTTTGCTGTGGGTTTGTCGTATATGGCCTTTATTATGTTGAGGTAGGTTCCCTCTCTGCCCACTTTCTGGAGAGTTTTTATCATAATTGGGTGTTGAATTTTGTCAAAAGCTTTTTTTGCATTTATTGAGATGATCTTATGGTTTTTATTCTATAGTTTGTTAATATGGTGTATCACATTGATCGATTTGCATGTGTTGAAGAATCCTTGCATCCCTGGGGTAAATCCCACTTGATCATGGTGTAGGATACTTTTAATGTGTTGTTGGATTCGGTTGGCTAGTATTTTGTTGAGGATTTTTGCATCTATATTCATCAGTGATATTGGTCTGTAATTTTCTTTTTTTGTAGTATCTTTGTCTGGTTTTGGTATCAGGGTGATGGTGGCCTCATAGAATGAGTTTGGGAGTGTTCCTTCCTCTGCAAGTTTTTGGAAGAGTTTGAGAAGGATGGGTGTTAGCTCTCCTCTAAATGTTTGATAGATTCACCTGTGAAGCCATCTGGTCCTGGACTTTTGTTTGTTGGAAGGTTTTTAATCACAGTTTCAATTTCACTACTTGTGATTGGTCTGTTCATATTTTCTATTTCTTCCTGGTTCAGTCTTGGAAGGTTATACCTTTCTAAGAATTTGTCCATTTCTTCCAGGTTGTCCATTTTATTGGCATAGAGTTGCTTGTAGTAGTCTCTTAGGGCGCTATGTATTTTTGCGGTGTCCATTGTAACTTCTCCTTTTTGATTTCTAATTTATTGATTTGAGTCCTCTCCCTCTTTTTCTTGATGAGTCTGGCTAAAGGTTTGTCAATTTTGTTTATCTTCTCAAAGAACCAGCTTTTAGTTTTATTGATCTTTGCTATTGTTTTCTTTGTTTCTATTTTATTTATTTCTGCTCTGATCTTTATGATTTCTTTCCTTCTACTAACTTTGGGTGTTGTTCTTCTTTCTCTAGTTGCTTTAGGTGTAAGGTTAGACTGTTTATTTGAGATTTTTCTTGTTTCTTGAGGTAGGGCTGTATGGCTATAAACTTCCCTCTTAGAACTGCTTTTGCTGCATCCCATAGGTTTTGGATCATCTTTTCTTTGTTGTCATTTGTCTCCAGGTATTTTTTGATTTCCTCTTTGATTTCTTCAGTGACCTCTTGGTTATTTAGTAATGTATTGTTTAGCCTCCATGTGTTTGTGTTTTTTATGGTTTTTTCCCTGTAATTGATTTCTAATCTCATAGTATTGTGGTTGGAAAAGATGCTTGATATGATTTTAGTTTTCTTAAATTTACTGAGGCTTGATTTGTGACCCAACATGTGGTCTATCCTGGAGAATGTTCCGTGTACACTTGAGTAGAAAGTGTAATCTTCTGCTTTTGGAAAGAATGTCCTATAAATATCAATTAAGTCCACCTTGTTTAATGTATCATTTAAAGCTTGTGTTTCCTTATTTATTTTCATTTTGGTTGATCTGTCCCTTGGTGCAAGTGGGGTGTTAAAGTCTCCTACTGTTATTGTGTTACTGTCGATTTCCCCTTTTATGGCTGTTAGCATTTGCCTTATGTATTGAAGTGCTCCTGTGTTGGGTGCATATATATTTATAATTGTTATATCTTCTTCTTGGATTGATCCCTTGATCAGTATGTAGTGTCCTTCCTTGTCTCTTGTAACATTCTTTATTTTAACGTCTATTTTATCTGATATGAATATTGCTACTCCAGTTTTCTTTTGATTTCCATTTGCATGGAATATCTTTTTGCATCCCCTCACTTTCAGTCTGTATGTGTCCCTAGGTCTGAAGTGAGTCTCTTGTAGACAGCATATCTATGGGTCTTGTTTTTGTATCCATTCAGCAAGCCTGTGTCTTTTGGTTGGAGCATTTAATCCATTCACATTTAAGGTAGTTATCGATATGTATATTCCTGTTACTATTTTCTTAATTGTTATGGGTTTGTTTTTGTAGGTCCTTTTCTTGTCTTGTGTTCCCCACTTAGAGAAGTTCCTTTAGCATTTGTCGTAGAGCTGGTTTGGTGGTGCTGAATTCTCTTAGCTTTTGCTTGTCTGTAAAGCTTTTGATTTCTCCATCAAATCTGAATGAGATCCTTGCCGGATAGAGTAATCTTGGTTGTAGGTTTTTCCCTTTCATCACTTTAAATATATCATGCCACTCCCTTCTTGCTTGTAGTGTTTCTGCTGAGAAATCAGCTGTTAACCTTATGGGAGTTCCCTTGTATGTTATTTGTCACTTTTCCCTTGCTACTTTCAATAATTTTTCTTTGTCTTTAATTTTTGTCAATTTGATTACTATGTGTCTCGGTGTGTTTCTCCTTGGGTTTATCCTGTATGGGACTCTCTGCACTTCCTGGACTTGGGTGGCTATTTCCTTTCCCATGTTAGGGAAGTTTTTGACTATAATCTCTTCAAATATTTTCTCGAGTCCTTTCTCTCTCTCTTCTCCTTCTGGGACCCCTATAATGTGAACGTTGTTGCATATAATATTGTCCCAGAGGTCTCTAACTTAGGCTGTCTTCATTTCTTTTCATTCTTTTTTCTTTATTCTGTTTCACCGCAGTGAATTCCACTATTCTGTTTTCCAGGTCACTTGTCCGTTCTTTGGCCTCCGTTATTCTGATATTGAGTCCTTCTAGTGTATTTTTCATTTCAGTTATTGTATTGTTCATCTCTGTTTGTTTGTTCTTTAATTCTTCTAGGTGTTTTTTCCTTAATTCTTTTAGGTTTTTGTTAAACATTTCTTGCATCTTCTCGATCTTTGCCTCCATTCTTATTCCGAGGTCCTGGATCATCTTCACTATCATTCTGAATTCTTTTTCTGGAAGGTTGACTATTTCCACTTCATTCAGTTGTTTTTCTGGGGTTTTATCTTGTTCCTTCATCTGTTACATAGTCCTCTGCCTTTTCATTTCATACATCTTTCTGTGAATGTGGTTTTCGTTCCACAGACTGCAGAATTGTAGTTCTTCTTGCTTCTGCTGTCTGCCGTCTCGTGGATGAGGCTATCAAAGGAGCTTGTGCAAGCTTCCTGATGGTAGGGACTGGTGGTGGGTAGAGCTGGGTGTTGCTCTGGTGGGCAGAGGTCAGTAAAACTTTAATCTGCTTGTCTGCTGATGGGTGGGGCTGGGTTCCCTCCCTGTTGGTTGTTTGGCCTGAGGCGACCCAGTACTGGAGCCTACCCGGCTCTTTGGTGGGGCTAGTGAGGGACTCTGGGAGGGCTCCTGCCAAGAAATACTTCCCAGAACTTCTGGGCCAGTGTCCTTGTCCCCACAATGAGCCACAGCCACCCCCCACCTCTGCAGGAGACCCTCCAACACTAGCAGGTAGGTCTGGTTCAGTCTCCTGTGGGGTCACTGCTCTTTCCCCCAGGTCCTGATGTGCACACTACTTTGTGTGTACCCTCCAAGAGTGGAGTCTCTGTTTCCCCCAGTCCTGCAGTCAAATCCCGCTAGCCTTCAAAGTCTGATTTTCTAGGTATTTCTCCTCCCGTTTCTGGACTCTCAGGTTGAGAAGCCTGACGTGAGGCTCAGAACCTTCACTCCAGTGGGTAGACTTCTGTGGTATAAGTGTTCTCCAGTTTGTGAGTCACCCACCCAGCAGTTATGGGATTTGATTTTATTGTGATTGCGCCCCTCCTACTGTCTCATTGCAGAATTCTTCTTTGTGTTTGGATTTGGGGTATCTTTTTTGGTGAGTTCCAGTGTCTGCTTGTCGATGATTGTTCATCAGTTAGTTGTGATTCTGGTGCTCTTGCAAGAGGGAGTGAGTGCATGTCCTTCTGCTCTGCCATCTTGAACCAATCTCTACTGGCCAGTTTTGGTATCAGATAAGATATACATTCCATTCTAAGTTGCTGGATTTAATGACATAATGTTTTTTATATTATATTCTTATCTGTTTAGTGTCTCTAGACTCTATAGTGATGTCTCCATTTCATTTGTGATATTGGTAATTTGTACCTTTTTTTCTTGGTTAATCTGATTAGAGGTTTTTCAATTTTATTAATCTTTCTCCAAAAAACCAGCTTTCTGTGTCAGTGATGTATAAAATTTTAAAATATTTATTTATTTTTGGCCGTGCTGTGCAGCTTGTAGAATCTCATTTCCCCATCCAGGGATTGAACCTGGGCTACAGCAGTGAAACCCGGAATCCTAACTACTAGGCCACCAGGGAACTCCCAATTTATTTTTTAAATTGCGCTATATTTGACATATAACGTGTAAGTTTAAGGTGTACAACGTGTTGATTTGATACATTTACATATTGCAGTATGATTACCACTGTAGCTTTAGTTAACACCTCTATCACATCACATAATTTATCATTTTTTTGTGGTGAGAACATTTAAGATCTAATTTCTTAGCAATTCTGATGTTTATAATACAGTATTGTTGATTATAATCTTTATGCTGTGCACTAGATCTTCAGGACTTAACCATCTTCTAGTTGCAAGTTTGTACCCTTTAATAACATCTTCCCAACTCCCTGATCAGGGGAAGAGGTATTTGGGACATCAACTACTGTTTCACTTCCCTCCTCCTTTTCATATCAGGTCAGCTACATTTTATCCTCCTACCCCAAATCCCTACACATTGAAAATGCCCGTGACACCTTGGAAGACTAGAAAGAGGTAGAAATCCAAGGTAAATGGCATCTTGATCATATCTGTATTTTGTGCACTGCATTATTTTTCTTTCATAATTTAGTGCCTGTTCCAGAAAAAGAGGTGGAGTGTGTTTGTTGAGAGGGGCAGACAATATGCGTAGTTACTAATGTTGTTACATTTTCTTTAAATAAACCTTTAATAATAGAATAGTTTTAGATTTGTACAAGAATTATGAAGATACTACAGCATTCCCATATACCCCACACCTATTCTCCCCTGTTATTAATATCTTAGTAGTGCACATTTGCCACAATTAATGAACCAATATTGATATATTATTATTAACTATAGTTCATACTTTATTCATATTTCCTTATTTTTAAAAAAATTTATTTGGTTGCTCTGGGCTTAGGTGCAGCAGGGAGGCTCCTTAGTTGTGGCACGCAGGTTCCTTAGTTGTGGCATGAGAACTCTTAGTTGCAGCATGCATGTGGGATCTAGTTCCCTGACCAGGGATCGAACCCGGGCTCCCTGCATTGGGAGTGTGGAGTCCTAACCACTGTGCCACCAGGGAAGTCCCTCCTTAGTTTTTACCTAATGTGTTTTTTCCATTCCAGGATCCTATCCAGGATACCACATTAAATTTAGTTATCATTATCTCTTTAGGTGTTTCTTGGCTGTGACAGTTTTCAGGCTTTCCTTGTTTTTGATGACCCTGACAATTCTAAGGAGTAATGGTCAGGTGCCTCAGTTGAGATTTATGTATCATTTTTCTCATGATTAGATTTGGGTTAGGAGTTTTTTGGAGAGAGATGCAGAGGTAAAGTGCCATTTTCATTACATCATATCAAGAGTACATACTATCAACGTAACACTTTTTTTTAAGCTTTATTGAGGTATAATTGACAAGTAAAAATAGTGTATATTTAAGGTATACAACTTGATGTTTTGATATACATTGTGAAATGATCACCTCAGTCAAGCTAATTAACATATCCATCACCTCGCGTAGTTTTGTGTGTGTGTGTGTGTGTGTGTGTGTGTGTGTTGAGAACACTTAAGATCTACTGACTTAATTTCAAGTATACAAAACAGCATTATTAACTATAGTCACTATACTGTACATTCAGTCAACTGAGTTTATTCATCTTGCATAACTGAAACTTTGTGCTTGACCAGTCTCTCCCCATTTTCTCCACCCGCCTAATCTCTGGCAACCACATTCTGCTGTATGTGTATTTCAGATTCTACATATAAGAGAGATCATACAGTATTTGTGTCTCTGTGTCTGACTTAATTAGCATAATGTCTTCCAGGTTCATTTATCGTGTTGCAAATGATAGGATTTCCTCCTTTACAAAGGCCAAATAGTATTCCGTTGCATATGTGTGTGTATGTATGTATGTGTGTGTATATATCTCACATTTTCTTTATCCATTTATCTTTTGACGTTTAGATTGTTTCTGTGTCTTGGCCATTGTGAATAATGCTGTAATGAGCATGGGAGTGCAGATATCTCTTCGAGATCCCGGTTTTATTTCCTTTGGATATATACCCAGAAGTGGGATTGCTGGATCATAGGGTAGTTCTACTTTTAATTTTTTGAAGAACCTTCATCCTATTTTCCACAAGGCTGTACCAATTTACATTCCCACCAACAGTGTACAAGGGTTCCCTTTTCTCCACATTCTCACCAACTTATCTTTCCCTTTTTCTGATTGTAGTTATTCTAACAGATGTGATGTGATATTTCATTGTGGTTTTGATTTGTATTTCCCTGATTATTAGTGATGTTGAGCACCTTTTCATATATCTTTTGGCCTTTTGTATGTCTTCTTTTGAAAAATGTTTATTGAGGGCCTTTGTCCATTTTTTACATCAGTTTTTGGTTTTTTTGCCATTGAATTGTTGAAGTTCTTTATGTATTTTGGATATATATATTTTTTAAATTATTAAATGTAGTTTTTATTTTTTAAAAAATTATTTATTTATTTATTTGTTTATTTACTTTTGGCTGCATTGGGTCTTTGTTGCTGCGTGCGGGCTTTCTGTAGTTGCTGTGAACGGGGGCTACTCTTCGTTGCAGTGCGCGGGCTTCTCATTGCGGTGGCTTTGGCTTCTCGTCGCAGAGCTCGGGCTCTAGGTGCACAGGCTTCAGTAGTTGTGGCACGCGGGCTCAGTAGCTGTGGCTCACGGGCTCTAGAGTGCGGGCTCAGTAGTTGTGGCGCACGGCCTTAGTTGCTCCGCGGCATGTGAGATCTTCGCGGACCAGGGCTCAAACCTGTGTCCCCTGCATTGGCAGGCAGATTCTTAACCACTGCGCCACCAGGGAAGTCCTATGTTTAACCCCTATCAGATACAAGGTTTGCAAATATTTTCTCCCAGTTTTAGGTTGCCTTTTCACTCTATTGTTTCTTTGCTGTGCAAAAGATTTTTAGTTTGATGCAATCTCATTTGTCTATGTTTGCTTTCATTGCCTGTGCTTTTGGCATCATATCCCAGAAATCATTGCCCAGACCAATGTCAAGAAGCTTTTTTGCTATGTTTTCATCTAGTAGTTTTACTGTTTCAGGTATTACGTTTAAGAACATGATTTAACACAATTGATGTTGACCTTGATCAGCTGGCTGAGATAGCATTTGTCAAGTTTCTGCACTGTGAAGTCATTCTTTCCCCCTCTTTTTCATATTGTATTTTTGGGAAGGAAGTCCACTGGTCAGCACACTTAAGGAGTGATGAGTTATGTTCCAACTTCTTGAAATTGGAGTATCTACATGAATTATTTGAAATTATTTCTGCACAGGAGATTTGTCTACTCCTCCTTGTCTCCCCCTTCCCCCCATTTACTTATTTATATCACTATTTCATACTTTGGGTTTACAATCCATACTATTTTATATTTTTTGTTGTTCACATTATTCTCGCTTTAGCCTTTGGGAGCTCTTTCAGCTGGCTCTTTGTCCTTTTGACATTCCCCATCATTGTGCTTTTGTCTGAAAATGTTCCTTACTTTTTGGAACTACAGGATGCTCCCGGCCCATCTTATATATTTTCTACCCCAGTCCTAGAATCAGCTATTTCTCCAAAGAGCCCTGGTTCCTTTTTTTATTGGAGAATGGCATTGGGACTCAAGATATGGGCACTAGGTGTTCTTGTTTATACTGGGGCTTTGTTGCTTCTTGGCTTTCTAAGTTGACAGAGGAAGGACATATATGTGTGTATATTGACCTGTGTATATACACGTATCAATAAATAGTTTTAAATGTAACCATCTGTATCTATATAAGCTAAAACATAAGTTCGTACTCATGTCTCTGTTTTCTATTACCACATGGATCATTCTACCTTCCTTCCATGGCTTATCCGTGAATTCCCACTCCAACAAGGAGAAACCTGGCTCCCATAGTCTGACACCCATTTACTTAATTGTTCAATTTCAGTATACCTGTGTAGGGGTTTCAGAATTGTTAATCCACATCTGTGAGAAATAACTTCATCACCTAAAGTAGACTGCTTATATATAATTACTTTTACTTTTAGTCTTACAGACTCCAGAGTTACTTACAGTAGCACTTGTTACCCCCACCACCTAAAGTGAGATTGTTTCATTTGTATGAGAGGTAGTTTGTTTTATCAGATTCTGCATTCAATCCTGGGATCCCCCGACTTCCTAAATGATTTATTTTTAGTTTGTATCCTTTAAGGTGCAGTCTTTTATGCTATAAAGTTCTATGGGTTGACAAATGTATAGTATCATGTATTCCCCATTGCAGTATCATAGCGAGGAGTTCTGCTGCCTAAAAATATTCCCTGTACTTCACCTATTCAACACCCCTGTCCCCTCTTACCCTGGCAACTATTGATCTGTTTACCATCTTTATAGTTTTGCCTTCTCCAGAATGTCATACAATTGAAATCATACATATTATATAGGATTCCCAAACTGGCTTTGTTCACTTAATAATATGTATTTAAGATTTCATGTCTTTGTGTATCTTGATAGCTCATACCTTTCTTTTGTTTAATAGCTTATTATTACCACTACCTATTGAAGGACATTTTGGTTGCTTCTAGTTTTAGTGATTATAAATAAAGCTACCATGCTCATCTGTGTGCAGGTTTTTGTGTGGATATAAGTTTCAAACAGTTGTGTAAATACCTAGAGGCATGACTGCTAGGTCATATGACTATATAAGACTATGTTTAGCTTTTCAAGAAATTGCCAAATTGTATTTCACAGCATCTGTACCATTTTTCATTTTTACCAGCAATGATTGAGAGTTCTTGTTGCTCTGCATTCTTAGCAGCTATTGGTATTATCAGTGTTTTGGATTTTAGCTATTCAAATAAGTGTGTTATGGTATCTTACTGTTCTTTTTAATTTTATTTATTTATTTATTTATTTATGGCTGTGTTGGGTCTTCATTTCTGTGCAAGGGCTTTCTCTAGTTGCGGCAAGTGGGGACCACTCTTCATCGCGGTGCGCGGGCCTCTCACTATCGCGGCCTTTCTTGTTGCGGAGCACAGGCTCCAGATGCGCAGGCTCAGCAATTGTGGCTCACGGGCCTAGTCGCTCCGTGTCATGTGGGATCTTCCCAGACCAGGGCTCGAACCCGCGTCCCCTGCATTGGCAGGCAAACTCTCAACCACTGCGCCACCAGGGAAGCCCACTGTTCTTTTTTTAAATTAAAAAAATTTTTTTTTAATTGAGGTATAGTTAATTTACAATGTTTTAGTTTCTGGTGTACAGCAAAGTGATTCAATTATACATTTTCTTTTCATATTCTTTTTTATTCCAGTTTATTACAAAACATTGAATATACTTCCTTGTGCTATACAGTGGGACCTTCTTGTTCATCTATTTTGTATATAGTAGTTTGTATCTGCTATCTTATTGTTGTTTTAATTTGAATTTCCCCAATGACACATGATCATCTTTTCATATGCATATTTGCTATCTGTATATTTTTTTGATGAGTATCTCTTCAGATCTTTTGCCCATTTTTTAATAGGTTGTTTATTTTCTTACTGTTGAATTTTAATTATTCTTTGTATATATTGAAGACAAGTCCTATATCAGATATGTGTTTTACAAATATTTTCTTGCAGAAAATATGGCTTGTCTTTTTTCTTAGAGCTATCTTTTGCAAAGCACAAGTTTTTAATTTTAATGAAGTCCTACTTAATCAGTTTTTTCTTTCATGGATTATGTATTTTTGATGCCATACATATTTAAAAACCAAACATGAAACGCCAGGTCACATAGAATTTTTCCTATGTTCTCTTCTACAAGTTTTATAGTTTTGCATTTTGCATTTAAGTCTGTGTTCTATTTTTAGTTAATTTTTGTGAAAGGTGTTAGATCTGTGTCTGGGTACATTGTTTTACATATAGACATCTGATTTGTTGGAAGACTATCCTTTCTCCGTTGCATTGCCTTTTTGCTTTTGTCAAAAATCAGTTAACTATATATGTGTGGGTCTCCTTTCGGCTCTCTATTCTGTTCCATTGATCTATTTGTCTCTTCTTTTGCCAATACCATGCTGTCCTGATTTCTGCAGCTTTATAGTTAGTCTTAAGATCTGGCAGTGTGATCCTTCATCTTTGTTCTTTTTTAGTATTATGTTGGTTATTCTTAGTCTTTTTCCATTTTATAAAGCCTTAGAAACAGTTTGTTGGTATCCACAATGTAACTTGCTAGGAATTTGATTGAGGTTGTGTTGATATATATAGATCAAGTTTGTAGAATTGACACTTTTTCAGTAATGAGTGTTCCAATACATGGGATAGCTCGTCATTTATTTAGATCTTCTTTGATTTCTTTCATCAACGTTTTGTAGGTTTTGCATATAGTTTCTGGTCATATTTTGTTAGATTTATACCTAAGTATTTCTTTTCTTTTTTGGAAGAGGGTGAGATGCTATTATAAATGGTATTTTAAAATTTTCTAATTACAATTGTTCTTTGTTGGTGTATAGGGAAGCAATCGACGTTTGTTTAACTTTGCATCCTGTGACCTTGCTATAATTGCTTACTGGTTCCAGGAGATTTTTTTGTGGATTCTTTGTTTTTTTGTCCACAGATATCCATGTCATCTGAAAATAAAGACAGTTTTATTTCTTCCTTTCCATTCTGGATGGCTTTTATTTCTTTTCTTGTCTTAGTGCAGTAGTTACGACTTTTAGTAGGATGTTGCATAAGAGTGGTGAGAGTGCACATCCTTGCCTTATTTCCCATCTTAGGGAAAAAGTGTCCAGTCTCTCACCATTAAATATGATGTTAGCTATGTAAGTTTTTTTGTAGATATTCTTTATGAAGTTGAGGAAATTTGCTGAAGGTTTTTTTAAAATTCACGAGTGTTGGATTTTTTCCTTTTTTTATTGAAGTATAGTTGATTTAAAATGTTATATGGATTTTCCAAGTCTTTTTTTTTTTTTTTGTCTTCAGATGATTTTATGATTTTTCTTCTTTATCCTGTTCATATAGTGGATTACATTGATTATTGATCTACTCTTTCATGCTTGGAATCCTACTTGGTTGTAGTGTATAATTCTTTTTGTACATTATTGGATTTGATTTCTAATATTTTGTTGAGGACTTGTATGTCAATGTTTATGAGAGAGATTGTTCGGTCGTTTTTTTTTCCCTTGTAAAGTCTCTATGTGATGTTGGTATTAGGATAATTCTGCTTCATAGAATGAGTTAGAAGGTGGTTTCTCTGCTTCTGTTTTCTGGAAGAGATTATGGAGAATTAGCATTGCTTGTTCCTTATGTGTTCAGTAGAATCCACCACTGAAACTATCTAGACCTGGTTCTTTGTTTTTAGAAGATTATTATGTTACCCAGTCCAAGCTTGTACTGCTCTCCACACCACAGGCCAGTAAATCAAGAGACGCAGTATTGGGGCAAGGAATAATGATTTCATTAGCAAAGCCCGCAGACCGAGAAGATAGTGGACTAGTGTCCCAAAGAAACATCTTATCCAGGTTTGGATGCTGGTTTCTTTTATAGAGCAGAGAGGGGGAAGTAAAGTAAAAAAGGTGATAAGCTGTTGCAAGTATTTCCTGGTTCTGCCAGACTCTGCAGGACATGTGTTAATTTCTTCTTTCCTGCAACCATGCACAGGTGGGCCAAGTCAGGATGTTTCCTGTTACCTTAAACAAAGGTATTTTAGCTTAAAGTTTAGGCATGGGAAACAGGGTTCCCTGGAGATATGGGCCGTTATGTATACTTTAAACTATAGGCAACATCCCTTCAGTGATTAATTTGTAGCAAAAGCAGTAGAATACAAACATTAAAGTAAAAGAAACAGATCCAATACGGAGTCAGATTTGTTCTTCCCTGTTTTAATTATTGATTCATTTTCTTTAACATACATAAGGTTATTAACATTTTTTATTTTTGTGTGAGTTTTGGTAAGTTAAGTCTTTCAGGAACTATTTCATTTAAGTTTTCAAATTTATGAGCAGAGTTGTTTGTAATATTCATTTATTATCCTGTAATGTCTGTGTGATCAGTAGTTATGACTTCTCTTTTTTTGCCCTGATAATTGATAATTTGTGTTTTCTGTCTTTTTGTTTACCTGTGGTAGAGATTTAGACATTTTATTGATCCTTTCAAAGAACTAGCTTCTGGTTTTGTTGATTTTTCTCTATTGTTTTCCCATTTTCAGTTCCGTTTATTTGTTTTTTTTTTTTTTTCCCCTGCTTGTTTTACCCTTAAGCAAGCTCTAAATGAATTCACTCAGCTCTATTTCCCCCCAAATGTCCTTTCTTTCCCCCCTTCATTTTTGAAGGTTTTTTTCCCCCCTAAATATAGAATTCAGTATGACAGGGTGTTTTTTTTTGTTTGTTTGTTTGGTGTTTTTTTTTTTTTCCTGCTCATAGAAATGTTGTTCCATCATCTTGAAGCCTGAATTTTTTCTAATGAGTAATCAAGTTATTCTCACGTTTATTCCTCTTCATGGTATATCCCCCAACCCGCTGGCTCACTTTATTATTTTTCTTTTTATAACTAGTTTTCAGCAATTTAATTACAGTTGACCCTTGAACAACACAGGTTTGAACTGCAGGGGTCCACTTATATGTGGATTGTTTTCAGTAAATACGTACTAAGATCTGTGGTTGGTTGAATTGGTGATGTGGAACCAGGGATAAGGAAGACCAACTGTAAAGTTATTTGTGGCAGGGTTGACACCCCAACCCCCTGTGTTTTTCAAGGGTCAACTGTATTATGTGTCTTGGTGTGGTTTCCCTGGCTTTATCCTGCTTGGGGTTTGTTGGTTTTATGGATTTTTAGTTCAAATTTTTACAGATTTCAGACTTCTTCAACTTTATTTCTGTCGCCTCCCCTTTTATCCTCTCCTTCAGGAATTGCTTGATATGGTCCCACAGACTACTGGTCATTATTGTCAGCCTCCTCTCCCACATCTGTTTTCCAATTATATATTTTGAATTGCTCTCTCTTCATGTTTAACAATATTTTCTTTTGTGGAATGTAATCTGTTCTGCTCTTCTACACATCAAGTAAAATTTTCATTTCAGATATTGTATTTTTCAGTTTCATAAATTCCATTTGGTCCCTTAAAAAATTTCTTCCATTTGTTTGCCTCTTATCATGTCTTCCTTCAAGTCCTTAAACATATTTGAATAGTTCTTTTATAGTCTCTATCTGTTAAGTCCATCATCTCTTTCATTTCTGGTATTGTAACTACTGACTAATTTTCCTACTGGTTATGTTTCACATTTTCCTACTTCTCAACATGGGTAGTAACTTTTGATTGGATTTTGGACAGTGTGAATTTTACGTTGTTGATTTTTTGCTTTCTGTTGTCTTCCTCTAATTATGGTTGAATTTACATTTATTGAGAATCAGCTTGTTAGTTTTGAGGCTTGACCTAAAGCTGTGTTAGGATGGGTCTAAAGTAGCCTTTTTTTCTTGGGCTAATTTAGTCCTGCTACCAATGCATAACCTTTGGGAATATCTACACATGCTTTGGGTATTAAACAAGATTTCTTCTTTGACTTGAGGGATCTCAAATATCTTCCAGACCTGAGTTGTGAGGATTTTCCAGTTTATAGCTCCCTAGTAGTTTTCTTGGCCAGTAGTCATGAAGTTTAATCCTCCACACATGCAGCTTAATTATGCAACCAGTCACTCAAAGGGATCCCCATGCAGATTTCTGGATCTCTTTCTCTGTGTAATTTCCTTTTCTCTAATACTTTACCTGCAAATTCCATCAGCCTCAATCTCCCTGAACTCCCATTTTTGTCTCCTCAAATTCAGTGAGACGATTGTGTTCTGCCTTGTGCCAATATTCAGAAAATGCCTCCAGTTTAAAACCCAGGATTGTCATAAGGCTTATCTGACATGTTTTCCGTTTCCTAGGGATCACAGTCCTGTGTTTCCTGTTTTCTAATATCTGAAAAATCTTGTTTCATATATTTTGTCTGGTTTTCTAGTTGTTTACAGCAGGAGGGCAAGTTCAATATCAGTTACTTGGTCATGGCAGGAAATGGATGACTGTAGTTTCGCTTTTAGCACAATATTAATTATGTCACCAAAAAGTCTACCACTAAAGTAATTTTACTTAACAGATAATTTAAAATATTTCCTGTCACAAAGCATGTTTAAATAAAACCTAGAAATAGTAAAATCCTTAAACTTACTTTCTGATTCTATGTTTAATTCTAATTCAACAAACATTTATGGAGTATTACTATTTAGAAGGTAAATTATATTCAGTATTTACAAATATCTGTATATTAGCCTAAATATGAACTAAATTGCATTGTTCTAGGGTGAAGAACTCTAGGAGTCACTAAAAGTACTTAATTTCTCAAATATATAACCCCCTAATCCTCAGACGTTTCTTCTGTTTTGACTCAGTGATTCATAGATGGAACCACTAAGTTTGCTTAATATGGAGCCACATTCACTAGCACCAATTATAAAAGAAAGACCCATATGGTTGTTAGAAGCATCCAAAATATAGGCACATAACCATAGCAATTATTGCCATCTACTTCTAATGTTTATTTATGTTACCTTTGTAAAATCTGGAGCGATTACACAGATATCAAAGCATCATTATCAATCATGAGGCACCATAAGTAAACGATTCATGATAGTCTCCAAAACCATGTGGCGAAATCATTATGGCAAAAGTAAGAGACTTTTAGCAATAGCTATAATTATAGTTCTTATATTCCCTGGTACATATACCCCACATAATTTTAATAAAGATTGATTATCATGTAAGGATATAATAACTAATTCCTGGTCCAGTATTGGAGTCGGTTGAAAATAAGGGTTGTGGAACTTTGTGGTAACTGGTAGGAATACTGCATCTATCATTTTTTGAACTAGTAATATGTACAAGTATCAGATATAGGAGAAGGAAAGATCATAGTCAACCAGAGAATTCATCCTGAGTCACTGGTCTCAAGATCATACCTCTTAATAATATCAAGAATTTAATTAATACAGTGTCTTGAAAGCTTTAGAATTATTTCATTTTCAACAAAGGTCGTAATAACCTCTTACACCATATATTAGAGTTATATTAACTCTGATTGTCTCGAAGTCTCAGTATAGATTAGTAACTGAGCCAGCAAAAGAACCAAATCTCCAATCTGTGAATATAATCTACACCAGTTGTCTCAAAAGTGTGGCGTGTACATCCCTGGGAGTACACAAAATAATCCTCTGGGTTCAGGTCTTAAAAGTATTAGCACTGCTATTGATATTTTAAAATCTCATTCTGTTTAAATTTATGCTTTACAATGTACGTAACATTAGTGAAATAGTCTATATATGTAATTTATAAATAAATATAACTAGATAGAGATGCATGCTCAAATTTATTTTGTAATGACAGTGTGTGTTGGTGAAAAAAGTTTGGAGCTATTATTCTCTACTGTCAATCAGCGGTTCTTAACTGGGGGCAGTGTCTGGAAACATTTTTGATTGTCATGACTAGGGAGTAAGGGTAGCTTCAGGGAGCTTCTAGTATCTAGTGGGCAGAAGCCAGGGGTGCTGCTAAATGCCCTTCAGTTCACAGAACAGTTTTCTCTGCTAGCACACGCCACCAAACACACACACAAAGAATTATCATTTGGTCTAAAATGAATTTGAGAAACCTTGCTACAGGCTGTATTTCTTCTTCCTTGATAGATGGATAGCAAAGAAGTGAGTCTAGCCCATTTTTCTTTTTCATCTCACCTTAGACTAATACTGGGCTTTCCTGTGTGTATGTCTATATTTTTAGTATCTCAAAAATAGGCACCAAAAGAACTGAAGGTACTTGTAAGTATCCAGACCTTTGTAAAACCAAAAGGGTAATCTAATTAATTAGAGGAAAACAAGTAAGAAAATGTGTGAAGGCCCACATAGTAGTATCTTAAATATTTGTGTGTGATTTTGCACTTCATCAAATTCTACTTTGTATGCTACCAAACCTTTTGATATTTTATAAATGAAATTGGTGTCCTGATGCATTGAAATCTAAAAAGAAAGTAGCTACTGATAAGATTGACAAGAGAGAATCCATCATCAATTAGAATGAACTGTTTTGCAAAGTAAAGAACAAAGACTATATGGTCTAATGATTTTGGTGAAAGTTTCTGACTTGAAATTTTATTTCTGAGTTTATGTGCTTTCAGTACATTATTCTTTGCATATTAAACTTTATTTTGGTTTTTACAGCCTGGGGATAGAAAAAACCCTTTTTATAGTAGGAATAAACATTCACTGTGTGTCTTCCATTTCAGAGCACAAGTTTTTAGATAGTGAAGACCTGTCTTTATTTGCATTTATATCTGAATCAAACGTGTCTTATTTCTATGTGTACTTGTGTGCTTTGAATAAAGACGATTCCAAAGAGGTGCAAGGCTGGCCTTACAAAAGAGTTGTGTAAGGATTAATGGCTTCAAGTATTAGAAAAATGAAATAGAACAGTATTCTATCACCATCTAGTTGCTTCTACTTTTGATAACATACGCCGAAGAATATGAACCAACTGTTCCTCACTCCGCTAAGATGCTTAAGGAGTTTGGTCAGCATAGCTGAATTGTTAGCATGATTCTTAATTAAAATGGATCATCATCTAATTGATATATGAGGTTCTCCCTGAAGTCAGGGGATAAGCCTCTCGAGTTCCCTCTAAATCCAGAAAGAAGCTTAAAAGAGGGAACAACTGGAGAGTTATAGTCAGAATTAGATGCATTTAATAATAGCACTACTCAAACTATCTCCGTCTAAAAAATTTTTTCAATCTGTTGTGTACCAGTACTTTAGCAAAACACAATAAAAATGGATAACTAGAGAAATGAAATAAAAAACAAGCTGTAATTTTTTTATTAGATTCAATAGATATAAAATTACTCTGTCAAATTTCTGTAAAGCTTTAAACACTTATTCTCGATTTTTGTATTCATCTTGACACAGCCTCATAGCAAACAGTTTGTGGACCACCAGAGGTCTGAGAACTAAGCTTTGAATAGGACTGATTTCAATAGAAATTATTTGAAATAAAATTTCCTTTTTTACTGTTTACAACTTAGCCTTCACTAAGTACAAATTCCTGCCTAATCTCAGTTGAAGTATGACCTTCTCTGCAAAGCTTTCCTTGACTTACCCAAGCTAACTTGGGTAATCCATCATCTGTACTCTCACTTTACTTCAAAGGGGCCTTCATTCTATCAACTATTTTATTAATTCATTTATTTTATTTAAGGAAAATGTAAAAACAATCCTTAAGAACTGGGGATCTAGGAAGGTTTGTGGCACATAGCAGGCAATAAGTAAAAAATCTGCTCGATGAATGAAATAAGAATTGAATATATAAATGCAGCAAAATCCTAAGGCTCTAAATGTCAGTACATACTGGATGGAGGAAAACGTCATTTTCTGGAAAGAAAAGAAGACAGTTTATTAGTCTCAAAAGTTAGACTAGTAATTTTATGTCTATGTGAATCAAATTTTTATAAAAATAATTCTTGATAGAAAAGCAGACGAATACATACATCATTTTGTAACTGTATAACACAGACTGGGAGAAAAAAAGAACTTAAACCACTTTAACCCGCTAGCAACACTGTTTTAAACAGTTTTTGGCAGAGGAGGAGGATGTTAGGATGGGGAAGGGGCTTGAAAACTAGTGCCCTAAGAGTTTGAAGGTTACTTTGTGCTATACTGATACCTTCTTCTTGCTCCTCCAACTTGGTATCCCATCATACTCTTTCAATTTATTTTAATATATATTTGATGATACCTTACTCTGCTAGGCACCTTGGAAATTACAAAGGAACTTGAGCGTGAGGAGATTAAAATCTGGTGAATAATTCAAAATATATAAAACTAACTAAAATACAGAGTAAAATGCATTAGATACTGCAATAGAAGAGTGAATGAAGAAATTTAAAATATGTCTAGATTATTTTAAAATTAAAAGTGTTTATAGATGACACATCTGTATTGAAGTGGATTTAATATTTTCTTTAAATAATAAAATCGATAATTTAGAGAAAGGTGGTTGGATAGATAGACCATATTGATCTAGCTTAAGCAGCCCATCAACAAATGGACAAATTTAAATTTAGCCTCTAATCTACAGGAGATGAAAATGGTGAGGAATTTAGAGGTGTACAGCCTTTTGCCTTGAAAGTGTGACTGAGTAGGCAAATGAGTGTATAATTTTCAGGACTTCCTCCTGTGAGGCTGCACAACTATTTCCTTTGCATTCCATCTCTGAGAGACTGGTTTAGGAGAGGGAAGAAGTACAGAAGTCTGAAGTCCTAGGATGCGGGCACTGCCCCCAGGGAAAGTTCAGATCTTGCATCACTTCTTGGGTATGCACACATTTCCAGTTCCCACAGAGAAGCTGATCCTTGGCAGGAGGCAGATAGACACAGCCAGACTGAGTCACAACTTGAGAATCAGGAAAATTACTTTTTAAAGGAATAAAGGCCCTTAGTAGGATCATATTTCTTCAGCTAAACAAGAAGCAATGAAAAAAATATATTTAAATCTGGATCACATTTGAGGGAACCCATCCCAACAATTTCAAATTATTCTGCCATGACATAAATCAGTGTGGATTCATGTGGCAATTACCTTTATTGATGCTCCTTCACAAACATTGACTGATAATCTTCTGTTGTATTTTAACCCCACCTGCCAACTGTGTAATGTTCTCTAAATATGGTTCATAGGATAAGAACAGGTCATGTTATCAAGCGAATGTTGAAGTCCACAATAAATGCCATAGACCCTCTTTTCTATCCTTCCTGATGAGTTTGTTGGAAAAATCTTAAAACGGTAAAAATAAATTGCTTTTGCTTATAATTTTATGAGTCCTCTATATAGAAAAGAACAAAAATTAAATAAGCTAGCACTGTCCTAAAAAACCGAGGACATGGTTTTATGATGTCATGCTTCATAAAAGTTAATTCTGTTTGGAAATTCTTTAACCTTATTTCATTTCTTTAAATTTTTACTTCTATCTCTTTTCTCTCTCCCCCAACCACCCCCCCCCAACTCCTGCTCAGCAGCTAACACAGGTACTTAATATATCACTTCTTTACCTAGATTTAAATGTCCTCTTTGAGAGGGACCTAATCTTTGTTTCCTTGTAGCTAACAACTTATATTGCCTCATACATATATGAAACTGAAACAAATCTAACTATAAGGGCTTGACACAAAGAATGATTTTAAATTTAAATGTAGATATTTTTGGTTCAGTATGCCCAACAATTGTTTGCCAACCATTTTTTCTGTTGTTCTACCTGCCATAGTCAATTGATGAAAAACAAAAATAAAAATAGTTGTGTAGGACATTGTAAGAGATAGTACTTCTGATACTGTAGTCTGAGTAATTTAAAAACTTTCAAGGGTAATTTTTGACTCCACCCAATTTTAACTTTTACTTTGAGACCTAACTCCACTCCTGCTTCCATTTCACTCAGCACAGATACACAAACACAATTCAATTCCACTATAGTCCCTT
Organism: Balaenoptera borealis; assembly: GCF_965194805.1. Taxonomy (NCBI): domain Eukaryota; kingdom Metazoa; phylum Chordata; class Mammalia; order Artiodactyla; family Balaenopteridae; genus Balaenoptera; species Balaenoptera borealis. The sequence continues at coordinate 52,432,580 of NC_138860.1, read as the reverse complement.
TTTTATTTGAGTAAAGTAAGGCCAAGAGATATTAACTGATTTGCTCAGGGTCAGCCAGCTAGACTGTCATGGGTGGGACCAGCTAGACCTCATCTTTTTTCTGATTGTAAAGCTTATATTCTATCCTACAATCCAGACCTCTTCTAATTTGCCAGCAGTCAAGACACTACTTTCCCTATAGTAAAAGTTCATTAAGTATTTGCTATTTAATTAATTTCACTTGAACAGCTGATTATTATCTTTTCAATAATATGCAACTTTGGTTGTTACGAGGGTTACGAGTTACTAGGCTTGTGTTGAATTATTGTTCTGCCTCTTGCTAAATATTGCTCTACTGCTTAATAACTGTGGCTGTGGTACCTAATTGTGTGACTTTGGGAATTAGCCTCATTTTCTTCATCTATAAAATGGGAATAATACCTACCTCATAGGGTGCTGTGAGAATTAAAAAAGATAATATAAGATGTTAAGTATTCAATAAATGGTATGTATTATTATCCTTTAGCATACTTGCTATTTTCCCTCTCAAAAAACTGCTGCAGAAGGTGGATCATTTTTTTACGACGTCAAGACTAAACAGATTTATTCATCAAACTACACATTATTTTCTGGATAGAACTCTTGAAAGCGTAACACATATACCCAGGACAAAAAAATAAGCTAGTTATGGTGGGCTCTGAATTAAATATATTGGATTCATTATTCCAAGGCTGTTATTGTGATCATAAAAAAAATAGGTTACTGACAGTTTCCCCTCAACTCATACCATTCACATATGTATATTCATATTTTTCCATGCGATTAATATATATTGTCCACACTGTTCAGGTGACTTATGTAAATCTTAGGATTCTGTAACATATTAAAGATACAAGTCCACTACCCCAAGATCAAAGACTTAAGAGGATTCTAGATCTCAGAAATACTTGAGGATATCAGTATAATCATAGTAAATAAAAAAAAGGAAAGAAGGATGTAAAATATTATAGGCTTTTAATTTAAGAAATAAAGTATACTCTTTAATTCTCAAAAGCCTTTTCTCTCTTTGTGGTACTTGTTTTCATTGATTAAAAAAAAAGTAAATAGTTGCCGGTGGTATCATATATGCCTAAAAATATTGCTTTGCAAATTTGGGGGGCCATTCACGCTCATTAAAACCATGTTAAAAAGTAACTATAACACTATAAAGAGAAGGAGAAGTCAAAGAAAGGCAAAAGTGAGAGAAGATATTTGCAATGTATCAATATAAAACAAAGAATTAACATCTAAAATAAAGAACTCCTATAAGTTAATAAGGGAAAGGCAAACCACCCAATAGAAAATGAGTAGACTTCAAGTGACATCTCACAAAAGAAGAAACAGAAGTTGCTAGTAATTAATCAGGAAAATGCAACTTAAAATATAAGGAAGCGCCATCACACACCATCAGATCAGTAAACATTTAGAATTAATATTGAAGGAGATATACAGCAATAGGAATTCTTATTTAATACATCTCATGGGACTGTAAATTGGTACAGCACTTTAAAAAACTCTTCGGCTTTACTTGCTAAAGTTAAACATGCTCATAGCCTATTATAGATACTTTTGTAATTTTTTGGAGGCAAAAATTCTAGCCTCAACTACCTGGAGGCTGACAAGAGGGAGCCAGACCCTGCACTAAGCAAATGTAGCCTTCTACTAACACTTTCCCTCTTCTCTGCACCTCTGATAATTTCATTCTGTTCCTCAAGCATATGTAGAACACAGTATCCTCCTAAGGGGGAAATACAAACTGGAAGATTTTTGTATTGTTTAAAATGATCTCCAGAAGAAAGCTGCTTGCTGATCTTGATGGAGGCAAAAAAATGAAAGGGATGGTTCTTAAGCCAAATATTGAAAATTTCCACAAATTAAAAAGTACAACACTGTATTTTGAGAAACCTTGACTTTAAGATTTGATTAAATCATCCTATAGTCTATACAGAAAGAATAAAAGCCCTTTATGAAATTGTTTCATGGGTTTTTCCAATTAGTTTATAAAATGCTTATACAGTTAAAGACAAATCATTTGCCATTTTAATTTCAGTTACAATTTATCATGTACTTTCTTCCAGAAAATGGAATATAATTGTATTTCATAACTGGGGGAATATATAAAGGCTTCCAAATTCATTCCTGACCATAATTAGGGCCTAACATATCCATGATAAAAAGGGAAAAGAAATATTAGAATTACTAGTTAAAAATATATAGTCAAGCAATTAGTAAAGCCAGTTATTTAGAATCCTTTTTGTCATTCAGATACTGTCAAAAATTGGTTCATGTTTATGGAAAAATAGATGCTTATGTGAATTAACAGGCCATATCAGATCTTATAGAATTTTTAGTTAAGTGGTTTTTATCCCTGAATGATTTAGTTAAAGGCCAGAAACAGAGTTACTTCTTAGCTTATTGGAACCTGACATCTATACTTAACGTTTTACTGAAATCACGAAGGTCCTGGTTTCTAAATCTAATGGCAACTTCTAAATCCTGAACATTATTGACTTCTGTTTGACGCTTGACCATACTGTCCTTGAAATTCTTTCTTCTCTGGTTTCTTTAACGTTACTGTCCTAATTTTGTTTTTCTGACTGTTCCTTCCCAGCCTGTTCCTCAGTTCTAGTCCTTTGCCCTTCCCTTAAGTATAAAATTCTCATCAGTGTATTTCTCTTGCTCTGTGTACTCTGTTCTCTTTATACTCTTGTATACCCAAACAAGCCAGCTTAGATGAAGGTTTCAGGAAAGATAGGAATAAAGAAAGCCAGAGAGGAAAGAGGAGTAGCATTCTGTTCTATTCTTAAAGATCTCATTTTAGAGACCAAATGGCTAAACTATACTTTACCTCTACCCTTCCCTTTCCCTTCCTATTCCCTACTAGACCTTGCTACACCAATGCTTTTCTCTCTTGAATATTCAACCTTTCCCTTTCTACTTGGTCAAACTTTCAGCCAAGAGTTATTGACAATACTTGTGTGTGACACTGTCCACAAAAACTCTGAGAGAAGTATTATTTTCATTTTAGAAATGAGGAAACCAGTTAAGTGACAAGCCCAATCAAAGTTACACAGCTAATAAGGAATGGATCTAATACTGGATGTGGAAGGCTGTCTGGCTATAAAGCCCATCCATGTTCTTTGCAATTCACCATTATCTTCTTTTTCAATTTAAGATCCCATCCTAGTCACTACTCTTTGGTAAAAGTCCTTGAACCGTGAATTCTGTTTCTAAAAATCTACTCCAGAAAAGTCAGTATTGGAACAAAGATCTGTACTAAGTTGTTTGTCACAATGTTACTTTTAAAAGCAAAGACAAACCGATGAAAAATCTGGAACAACTAAACGTCCATCATTAAAGAAATGGCTGAATAAATTATGGTGATCTATTCAATGTAATATAATATAGAAAATAAAAGTAATGAGCTTAAAGCATTTTAATGATGACTGGAAATGTGTTATATGAAAACATTATGATTTTGATTATAAGGAAATATACATATCCCTAACACATGTACACATTAAAAATATACCAGAAGAGAATAAACTAAAATGTTCATTGAGTGGTGAGATATTAGATTATTCTTTTATTGCTAAACAGACTAATGTATGTCTATGGTTAATAACTTATAAGGCTTGTAATGAAAAACAACAGTCTCCTCCTCCCTCCGCCTTCTCACTTCCAGAGCAACTACTTTTAAATTCTTTAAATAGTTTACTCTGGGTTTTCTCAAATATTTAATGTGACAATATTTTCTGTTTCTTGATCTTAGATATTATATATTTAATTCTTCCTCTTTTGAGACATTAGGACTCTTATACCACCCACTTTCACTACAGCATCTCCAAAATAGCTGTATATCGTTTAGTCAAATCGGAAAAAAGTGTTTTTTTTAACATGAGACCATACTTTGATTATATTCTTTTCTGCTTTGTGACCTAGTTTTGGGACTTCCTCTGACTGCTTTCCAGGATTAGATACCCTATATCCTAGATCCCATGTATTCCTCTTTCTTGAATTACTTCTCATTTTGCTGAGGCATATCATCAAGTAGCTTCCTAAGAAATGATGCACTGAGATCAAAATTTCTGAGTCCTTGCATGTCATTCTGGTCTAATAACACTTTAATATCTTGAAGGTATTCACTGTGGCTCCTGAAAAGTCCAGTGCTTTTTCATTTTCTTCATTCCTTTGTAGGTGACATTTTTATCCCCCTTCCTTTAAAGTTTTAAGCTCATCTCTTTATTCCCAATATTCTGCAATATTGTGATGATGTGCACTGGTTGGGTCTTTTTTCATTCAATAATTGGTAGGTTCTTTTAATCTAAAGACTTGCATTTCAGTTCTGGGAAATTCTCTTTCTTTCTGTTTCTTTTATATAACAATATCCTCCCATCCATTTTCCCATTCTTTTTTTCTTGGATTCTTATTAATCAAATGTTAGACCTCATAGATTGATCTGCGTATCTTTTTTCCCCTCATTTTTCTGCCCCTGTTTTTTGGTCCTTATTTGTAGGATGTTTTCCCAACTTTTCAAGTGGTATTTGAGAATTTGTTTTTATCTTTTTGTTTTGTTTTGGCTAATTTGAATTCCCAGCAGTTCTTTCTTGTAATATAATTGCTTTTTTTCTACACTGAGATAACTCTGGTCATTCTAACATAGAATAATTGCCAAGATATGTTGGAAATAGTAGAAAAGAAAACAAAGTCCTGTATAGTTTTTATATCATGTTATCACCTGAGAGAAATAAAAAGGAGGCACCTACCTAAATGCTGGGTGTGCATTGATTAGTTCTAAAAGGATATAAGAAACAAGTCATATTGTTGACTCTTGGAAAAAGCACTGTGGGACAAGGGTGGGATATAGACCTCCTTTTTACTATGTGCTCTCTGTAACATTTGATATTTGACCATACACATGATTTTAAAAAGACAGCAATTAAAGTCTTTTTTAAAAAAAATTTATTTTTATTGGAGCACAGTTGATTAATGATGTTGTATTAGTTTCAGGTGTACAGCAAAGTGATTCAATTATACATAGACATGTATCTATTTTTTTTCAAAATCTTTTCCCATTTATATAGTATTCCCAGAATATTAAGCAGAGTTCCCTGTGCTGCACTGTAGGTCCTTGTTGGTTATTTATTTAAAACATAGTAGTGTATATTAAGTGAAGTAAGTCAGGCAGTGAAAGACAAATCATATGATATCACTAATATGAGGTATCTGAAAAAAATGATACAAATGAACTTATTTACAAAACAGAAAGAGACTCACAGACTTAGAGAATGAACTTATGGTTACCAGGGGGGAAGGGTGGGGGGAATGGATAGATTGGAAGTTTGAGAACAATTAAAGTCTTAATGAGGTTGCATAACACAGTTGCCCATTTTTCTTTGTACAAGTGTTTCACCTGTTTTGTTTGTGTATTTTTAGTAGTAAAAATTGAGGCAGGAGTAATATGACTTTTACTTTTGACCCTAAGATTCTTGGGCAATTTTATAAACCAAATAAAGGCTAATTTTTAAAAAATTGCTTTTTTTCTATAGCATCCTGTTTTTCTTTAATGAAGGCAAATATCTGCATGAATCATTCTGAGAGCAGTAATAAGAGGGCTTATTATTTGTCTTAAAGCTCAAAGTTATGTTTCCTGGATTTTTAAAAAAATTATTTGTTTGAAGTTTTCAAACTTCTTAAAGCTGTGGATTGATATCTTTCATCAAATATGGAAAACCCTTAGTCATTACCTTTCAAACAATACCTGTCTTCATTCATTCTTCTTTTGGGGGCTCCAATTTAACGTGTTAAACATTCTCCTTGTTACTTCTAGGTCTCTTTACTCCTATATTTTTACTCCTGAATATTTTCTATATTTTTATGTTTTTCATGTTTTTGTATTTCCATGCTTTCTTCTGGATAGTTTTCTCTGACCTAATTCTCTCTTCAGCAGTATCTAATGTTTTTTCTGAGATCTAGGACTTCTATTTAGTTCTTTTTCTGATCTACTATGACATTTTTATAATTTGCAATGTTTTGCTAAATCTCAAGGCTTGGATTTTATTGTCCTGTATATTGTAGGCATGTAATTATATAGACTTGGCTTTGCAATTCGAGTGCATATCTCTGTTAATGTCTCTGTTAGATATGTATGTTTTTATTGCCTGTTGGTTTTACTTGTTTGTGCTCATGATTTATTGCCTTCTCATGTGCATTGTTATCTTTTATTTTGTGCTGAGCATTATATAGCATTAGAGTCCTTTATCTACAGAAATCCAGAAAGCTCTGCAACTAAATCTGTTTCATAACTGATTTATTGTCCAAACCTGCTGTGAAGTGACATAAAGCTATTTAGTCTTATCCAACTTAGTGTAAATGTTTGTACTTTTTGTGTCAGATTGATAACAGGGTGATGCCCCATACCCTACTGATGATGTAACAATACATGGTGTATGTACCATATTATCTTTCCAAAATGTGAAATCTTCCAAATTCTCAAACACATTTAGCCTGAAAGTTTAGATAAACAATAGTGGACCTATTTGAAAATTTATTTCTAGAAATAATTTGAGGCTTGGGATAATGTTATATTTCTCTCAGTGAGATTTTTATTATTTCCTGCCAAACACTAAAGGTTCTAACAAACTGGAATAATCATATCTAATTTCAATTCTTGAGATTTTTGATGAGCTAACCTAAAAGAGTAAAAGCCAAGCTCTTTACAAATCTGGTTTACTTGTAATTCACTTTAGTCCTAGGGTGACTCTTTGGAGTCCCAGTCCAAAGTGGGCTAAAGAGAAGGGGATTAGTAACCTGGGTTTCCAACCCTGTCTTTCCCTGGTCTCTGACTTTTTACCTCTTTAGACCCTTTGCCTATTAACAACATAGCTCAGTTTCTCAGGATCTCTTTTTGGTAGCAAAGGCTTTCAAGTAGGAACTGCTTCCAGTGCCAGGCTTACTCCTCTGGATTGTTGTCTCATTCAGGTACTTCCTCACCATGGTTAGTTGTTTGATAACATGAAATCTTTGGTAGGTCTTGGAACCAGGAATGGGATCATTAACCCAGTTGTCTCAGTTCAGGTTCTCATTATTTTACTTCCAATTATATCCTAGCTGGTCTCCCTCCATTGAGCCATGTCCCTTGCCATCTAACTTCCTGACCATTACCAGAAGTAGCTTTGTAAAAAAACCCAAACACAATCATATTACTAGCTCACTTAAACTTTTTTAGTTGCTCTCATTATTTATAAGATGAAGACCAAATTCTTTACCAAAAAAGAGTCTCACTAGTCCTCCCTTGGCCTACCTCTACAGTAGTATTGTCTCCCATTGCCTTTCTCTTTGTACTCTGTATGCTAATCTTTGCCTGAAATATTTTATGTCTTTGTATCTTTGCCAGTACTTTTCTCTTTGCCAGGAGTGCCTTTCTTCTACCCTCAAACTCTATCCCCTTGACCTGAAGAACTTCTCATCCTTTAAAACCTGGGAAAATTGTTGTTTTTTTCTGTAGAACTTTCTTCATGTATTCTCTTATCACCTCATTTTCCACAGAGTAGACTATGGTTTCCATTTTGTCCCTATTATATTCCATATGTAGTTAATACTTTTGAACTAACCAACCTATCTTAGCAGTTATTAGTGTCCATGTCTGTTTCTCCTTACTAGACTCCAGGGTCATTGAGGGGATATAGAATGCATTGTAACTTATGCCCATTCCTTAGCCGAACTCTGAGAATACAATATGTGCCTTAAAAATGTCTGTTGAAGTAATTGAATGAATGTTTTGACCTGAGCAGTATTGTAAAATCTTTCTCACTTGGTATTCATAATGAACTATAAAGTGAAGAAGTACATTATATAGTTTCTAAAGTTTTATCTTGTAGAATTCTAGGATCCTATTACATGTTGAGATGATCTACAGTTTGGAAAAGTATCTCTAAAAGTCCCTGTAAAATTTTGGAGGTCACCAAAAACTGGCAGAGTACATGTTCAACTAGTTCAGTTCATCATAAGGTAGTAGGCATTCAGAAAGTGTTTGTCGAATGAGTGAATTACAAAAGAACTCACCCAACAAATAATATGGTGAACCATATAATAAGTTGAAATAACTAAACAAATATAAAAATAGCATTTTCAGATTGCTGTCTCTATGGTTCTTTTATGTGAATTCTATGACCTACTAAATGGCTCATGCCAATTAGCCCATATAGGAACTGGTACTAGGATATGGCAGCAGTATAATAAATAATCCCAAGTAGGGCATTTGAAGAACTGCATATCTGTGTGTGTGTGTGTGTGTGTGTGGTAATTTTTATGTTTATTATTATTTTTTTAACTTTTTATTTTATATCGGAGTATAGCTGATTAACGATATTGTGATAGTTTCAGGTGCACAGCAAGGCACCTCAGCCAATGTATACATTCTCCCCCAAACTCCCCAAGAACTGCATATCCTTGTTGGTTGCTAATAGTCTGAGGGAAAGGATGACTAGGAGAAATAAAGATATTTACCATTATTACTCACATGCTTGAGGTCTGTATGGCTGCCATTAAGAGGTGATGGCCCATCACACTTATAGGTAAGATACAGTTTGAGTGATGTAGCTTGAGTTTTTGGTTTTTTGTTTTGTTTTTTAAGTATGAAACATACCATGAAAGAATAGGAATTAAAAAAATGGAAAAGGGTTGATTTTTAGCTGACAGAAAAAAATGTTGACAATAACTATATAATTGTAATTTAAAAAGCTTAGGAAATTAAGATTTTATTTAAGTGTAGGAATTATGTTGATATTTATATTGACAAACAGTTGTAGAACATTGCTACTAGTTGTGAACTATACCACTTAAGAGTGATGTGGTAAATTTCTGGATGTAAATCCTAGGATAATTATAGTAATAATACAGACCTATGTAAAAGAGAAGCCTGAGGAATAATCTCATGTAGGGCATCAAATAGGTGTTGGCTTTTATGAAATGCATGAGATTTTATAAAATTCCCGTATGAACTAAATGAGAAAATGAGATCAGACTTGGAAAGTGACCATCTAGCCAGGCTTCTCATTTTTGATGGAATTTTCATTATTTTGATCCAGAGTATCAGCTCCTTTGTTCTCGTTCCAGAAGGTGGTTGGTTCACTGATGATAAAGGCAGAGTCTGATGAAGAGGAGCTTGGGCTTCTTTCCATTACCCAGACTATATCTCAATAGAATTTATTGAGTATATAGTTGTCATCACTAATTCCTTATTTGCCTAATGATGTCGCTGTACTTTCAAACACAGATGCAAAGTATGGGAGGAATCTTTTACGTTTAGTTGATTAATGTCAATACTGCTTGTTAAAGGCCCTTTGAGATTTAGGAATTTCAGCTCCATGAATACAGGGATAATCTGACAATCCTGTATTTCCAGGGACCAAATACTTCAGGTTTTCCAACTCCTGTCAGAACAGTACAACTTGGTGGAGGCTCTCCCTAGTGCTAGGATTGGCCTAGCTCAAGGTTACCTTTCTTCCTGGAACTAGATCTCTTTGAAAGGTAGTCTCTCCTACCTCATCTACTGTCTTTATCATTTTATTTTTTTGAGTCATGCTGAGGGTGATATGTCTGATTTAGACTCTTACATAAACCTTTAAATAGCATAATTTTGAAATATTTGAGTTTCACTGTTGCAATAAGAATTATATTTAGACATAACCAATTTGGATTTAATTTCCTCTTCTTTTTCTGTTATCCTAGGTGGAAGCTTAGGTTATTGATTTTAGATCTTTCTTCTTTACTAATATATGCATTCAGTTTCCCTCTAGGTACTTCTTTGTTACATCCCACAAACTTTGATGTCTTATTTTCATTTCCATTTAGTTCAAAATTTAAAAAAAATTTCTCTTGAGATTTCTTCTTTGAGTATTGTTTAATCTCCACATATTTTCAAAATTTCCAACTATCTTTCTGTTAACTGATTTCCAGTTTATTCTTCATGGGTCTGAGAGCATACATTGTATGATTTCTAGTTTTTCAAATTTGTTAAGGTATGTTTTATGGCTCAGACTGTGGTCCATCTTTTTGAATGCTGAATGTGAGTTTGAAAAGAATGTGTATTCCATTGTTGGATGAAGTAATCTATAGGTATTAATTATACCCAGTTGATTGATGGTGCTGTTGAGTTCAGCTGTGTCTTACTGATTTTCTGCCTACTGGATCTGTCCATTTCTCATAGAAGGGTGGTTGAAATCTCCAGCTATAATGGAGATTCATCTATTTCTCCTTGCAGATTTTACCTCATGCAGTTTGACACTCTGCTGTTAGATGCATATATATTAAGGATTCTTATATTTTCTTAGGGAACTGACTCTTTTATCATTATGTAAGCCTTTATCTATCCCTGATTCTTCTCCTTGCTCTGGATTCTGCTCTGTTTGAAATTACTGTAGCTACTTTAGCTTTCTTTTGATTAGCATGTTATATGTTATATGTGTTAGCATAGTACATCTTTTTCAATCCCTTTATTTTTAATATATTTGTGTCTTTATATTTAAAGCAGGTTTCTTATAGACAACATATAGTTGGGCCTTGTGTTTTGATCCCCACTGACAATCTCTATCTTTTAATTGGTGTACTATTTAGACCATTTATGTTTAAAGGGATTTTTGATATAGTTGGATCAATATCTATTATATTTGTTACTGTTTTCTAATTGTTGCTCTTGTTCTTTGTTTCTATATTTGTCTTCCACTTTTTTTGCCTTTTGTGATTTTAATTATTTTATATCATTCTATTTTTTTCTTTCTTACTTTTTTAAAAAAGTTTTTAAGTGTTTGCCCTAGAATTTGCAATATATATTTACAATTAATCCAAGTCCACTTTCAAATGATACTATATTGTTTCCCAGGTAGTGCAAGTATCTTATAATAATAAAATATTCCCAATTCCTTCCTTTGGCATCCCCAATTTTGGTGCTTAGCTAAGTCTACCTTAGTACAAGCTGCTTGGTTATTTATCAGATGTACAATGCCGATATTTATTTCAGGTTATCAGAATGTTGTTCATTTTCCAAGTATATGTTCATTAAAGAATGTATAAAACTTGTTGAGTGCTTGTAGTTATCTTTTTATGCTTTTTTAAGATTTTCTGCAAACAGTGATGCCAAAATTTTTCTTAAAAATAATTTTTAAGAAAACCTAGAAAAGCCAGATAATAGTTTCTGCATCAACTAAATTGACATTTCTGGAAAAAAATTTCTTAACAATTAAAGCAATATTTCCTGCCTCCCTTTTGCCCTCTTCTCATTTCACAGAATTCTTTTATTTTCCTCTGTTAATGCTCCTCTCTGTCCATAACCTTGAAGAAACAAATAGCCACTTGGTTCAAGGAAAACAACTCCCTGGAGTATATCTATCTTCTCTCCCCTGTCCCCCTCCCCCATCGTGTGTATTTTAATGTGATCTTCCTGGTGTCAGAGATAATGTTAAACTCAAACAGTGATCACTGACCCTTCTTACTACTAGTCTGAAGTTAGGTGCTTTTAGTTTAGATCTTTCTCAGATTTTATTAATGAATTCAACAAATATTTATTGAGTGCCTATCATATGTCAAGCATTGAGAACTCTGTAGACAATAAAACAGGCATGGAAATGATAGTTTTGTGGGTAAAACAGTCAGTGATTAATTATCTCACAAGGAAATATCCAAATATAGCTATTACTGTAATAGGGAGATACATGGGACTGTAAAGGCCTATAAAAGGAGATTTGACCTAGTCAGGGAGGTCAGGAAAGGCCTCCCTTAGGAAGTGGTAGCACTTGAACTGAAATGTGAATTATGAGTAGGCAATTGATGAGGAGAGAAAGATCCTTACGTGTAGAGGGAGCAGTGTGGGCAAGAGCCCTATGGTGGGGAAGGAGAGTGGCTAGTATGAAGGACCAAAAGTTTTCAAGGGAGGCTGAAGGGGTGGGATAGGTAGGGACCAGCCTATATTGAGGAATTTTGGTTTGTTTTGTGTTGTTTTCGTAAGAGTATTGGGAAGCAATTGAAAGGTTTTAAACAGTATGCAGTAAATTTGTATTCTGAAAAGATTATTCTGACTATAGTGGGAATGATGGTTTACAAGGGGATGTAGTAGATGTAGATAGACTAATTTAGGAGGCTGTTATAATCTAGGTGAGAAATGATAGTAGGTTGATTTAGAGGAAATGGTGAGAAGTAGATTAAATAATACTTAGGAGGGAAAATCAGCGAGTCTTATGGATTTGATATTAAATGGTAAGAGAGGGAGAGGACTAAGGTTTGGGGCTTGTACAGTGGAGTGGATGCGGTGCTTTTTATTAGAATAAGCAACACTGGAATGAGACCAGATTTTAAAGGAAAGATCATGGGTTAAGTTTTATACATTTTCAATTTGAGAGGCCACAAATTGTCAAATTGAATATATGAGTATGTTGCTCAAAGAAGACAAGATCTGAACTGGAGGTATAAGTTGCTGTGGTAACTGTGAATGATGATGTGCATGGTGAGAATATGGAGAGGGGGTGCCTAGGACCCAATTTGAAGAACTCCTAACATTTAGAGACTAGATAGAGAAGAATGCACCTCAAAGGAGACAGAAAAGGTGTGATTAGAGAGGTCAGAGGAAAAGCAGAAGTTTTTATTTTTTATTTTTTAAAAGAGACTTTAATAATGGCATTAGGAGTCATCTGTGTTTTGGTTTTCATTTTAAAATGTTTTCTTATTAAAAAATGATTATCAATTCCAGCAGTTGTCTGTTAAAAATAATCTTTATTTAGTGCTTTTAGACATATCTTTGTCTCTTAAATGAAAAGCAGTTGTGTACGTGTCAGGTGTGTCTTTGAGTTCTACTACTTAGAAGGGAGGTAGTTTTTGCCACAGGAAGTGTTTCATTGGGAAGCAGATGTGCTCCAGTGATAGGAGATGGGAAGGGGATGTTTTGTTATTAATTACTTAGCTTTGTATAAACAAAGACTTTGTATTTTTAAAAGATGTATTCTTCTGGTTTATAGAAATTAATCCTATTTTTAAAGTTTTTCATGAGTCGATCTAAGAGGTATGTACTCTCTTTTCTGATAACAGAACTCCAGAACTCTTTGTTAATTGTAGCATGTGTTATGTCTTCTATTATAAAAGAGCATGTGGGATTTATAGTATAGAATTTCAGTATAGAAAAGGTGTGTCTTAAGAAAGGAAGTGGTGGCAGACTAGTATTTGTAAACTGAGAAAGCTCAAGTTTTGCCTTTTCATCTCCGCTTGCTTCCCTTAGTTGAAATAAATTTTAAAAAGCCATTTTAATGAGAAACTGATATCCTATTTTAACCTTTAAAAAAGAAAGAATTTTAGCATTTAAACAAAATAACACTATAATGTCTGGCCTTAATGTCACAATTATGCTCTGTAAGCCTAAATTTCTCAGCTACGTTCTGTGGATCATAATTTGGAAAATGCTAATTTAAAGAGGTTTTGGAATCCTGAACTGGGAATTAAGATACACCTGTGTTCTTCCTTTTGTTTGTTTGTTTTGTTTTTTGCTGTTAACTAAGTAGTCATGGACAAGTTCTTTTCTCTGATCTTGTTTGATTATATGAAAGAGTTGGTTAAGTTAATCTGTGATGACTTGTTTAGTTCTCTGTTCTCTAATTCTGATTCTGTGAGTTAACATTAAAGCTTCCATTTTTACTCTGGGTAGATTTAAAAATATATTTATTTAGGGACTTCCCTGGCGGTCCAGTGTTAAGACTCCACGCTTCCAATGCAGGGGGCGCGGGTTCGATCCCTGGTCGTGGAACTAAGATCCCACATGCTGTGTGGTGTGGCCAAAAAATAATAATAATAATAATAATTTAAATTTTCTGCATTCAAAAGGAATAAAAATACCCACTCGTAAAATTTCATATATTACAGAAATTAATAATATAAAAATTAAAATCTCCTGTAGTAACAAAAATAACAACAGATTTTATTATTGTTAAAAAAGAAAATATTTAAAAGAAATAGTAACAGATTTTTCTCTCTGTGCATATTCCACCATGTACATACTGATGTATTAATGATAATCTTCAATAAAAGTGGGATCATGATCTACTTTTTTATAGTATATATTGCTTTTCTACCTTCTCTCTTAGACCTCTTACCACATAAATTTCTGTTTAAGTTTTTTCTTACTATTATGACTATAGTATATACTTACAATTAAAAAATAAAACTTTAAGGATCTCAGGTGATTTCTCAGTTGTACTCCTCACAGGCATCACTCTTTAAAAATGTGTCTTTGGGGCTTCCCTGGTGGCGCAGTGGTTGGGAATCTGCCTGCCAATGCAGGCGACACGGGTTCGAGCCCTGGTCTGGGAAGATCCCACATGCCGCGGAGCAACTAAGCCTGTGAGCCACAACTACTGAGCCTGCGCGTCTGGAGCCTGTGCTCCCCAACAAGAGAGGCCGTGACACTGAGAGGCCCGCGCACCGCGATGAAGAGTGGCCCCGGCTCGCCACAGCTGGAGAAAGCCCTCGCACAGAAACGAAGACCCAACACAGCCAAAAATAAATTAATTAATTTTAAAAAAAATGTGTCTTTGTAGCTCACCTAATATATGTGTTTGTTTTTACATAGTTCTGTACTGTGATTTATTTGTCACTCTCCTATAGATGGTCATTCGCATCTTCCTCCCTTGCTTCCTTCCATTAAAAAAATGCTGCAGTTCATAAAGTGCAGAAGATTGTTCAGTTTTTAATTGTGCTTTATTTATATATTGTAGTCTTTGCTGTCTCCAAGGAAGAGGTTTGGATTACTGTATATTTGATTCTCAGTACACTACCATGAGCTAAGTCTCTACGTGATGTATATGCTCTCACAGAATATTTCAGGCAAATGTTCTTGCTTTACCCTCAATCCCAATACAATTTTTTTATTTTGGTGAACTTGACTGAATCTTATGGGAGCCTTGAGAATTCCATTAGTCCTTTTATTTAAAAATCTGTCTGTAGTTTTTTATTCAGAATTTGGCCCATGGATCAGCATAGGTATCACCTAGGAGCTGGGTAGAAATGTAGAATCTCAGACCCTCTTCCACATGTACTAAAGCAAGATCTATATTTTAATTCAATCTTGGGGTGACTCATCTACATGTTACAATGTGAGAAGCACCAGTTTAGAAGCAGATCTGTTGCATTATCTTTTTATGCTTGGTCCTCTGTGCCCACATCATGAGTTTGATCCTTTGGTTCTTATTGTTCTGATATAGAGAGGAGGAAGAAAAGAAAAAAATGAAAAGTTTGAACTAAAGAGTGGAATTTACTAAGGATAAGAGCTATTTCCCCTCTGCTTTTATTGTGCCTTCCAATGGTAAGGTCTCCTGTTGATTTTTACCTGGTTTTTTACCATACCAGTTATGTGGAGAAGAGAAAATATAGTCAGTTCTACTATCATGCTTGGTTTTGTTTTGGTTTTTGGTGTTTTAAAAATAAAATTATTTTATTTTATTATTATTCTTTATTACATGTTTCAGGTGTTTTAAAAAAATTCTTTAAATTTAATTTTATTTTATATCACACATTTTTATATATTTTATATTTGTTTTGAAAATGAGGATTTGTACCATATGATTGATAGTAGGGAACAATTTGAGCATTACATGAATTTTGTGTTTGCTTATGTGCCATTTGTTTGAGAAACGTTAGCTGAATACAGAAAACTGTATCCAAGTAAAGCATCGTGCTGTAGCAAATACTGAAAGGCAAACATCTTGACCAACTACCGGCTACCTCAGTTCCCCATACTTGTTATGAGCCACATCCATCCACTTAAGTGTTATAGCTGTCCTTCAGAGTTTAGATAACCCTCCTTCCATCACTTCACAAAAACACAAAAGCTACAACCCTTCTGATGCCCACTGCAAACTTCAGGGTTTTTTCAAAGTAGCGTGCTGTATTTATTTTAGCGCTTAGGTGTTTCTTAACTATTTAACCTGTGTAAAATGGTCTACAGTTTTTATTAGCTTCTTATCTTTTTTTATGTGTCATTGTTTCTGAACGTTGCTTCCCAACCCCACTTCCTCATAAGCCTTGAAGTTTTATTATTCAATTTGGTATAGTGTGATGATTTTTAGAAATGCATGTCACATTATAGCAGAATTGAGTATAACAATAGACTCTCAAGATTAAGAGAATCTCAAAAGAAATAGGTTCCATCCCTTATGCCTTAGACATGGTTAAAAATTCCCTTACAAATCACTTCCCTAACATTCTGTAGACCCCCCCCTTCCTAATGTCAGCCTTTCACAGTCAACTGGCAGTTCCAAGAGGGCAGGGACAGTGTTCTATTCTTTTTTGTTCCTCTAGTCTTTTTTTTTTTTTTTAAATAAATTTATTTATTTATTTATTTTTGGCTGCATTGGGTCTTCATTGCTGCACGCGGGCTTTCTCTAGTTGTGGCGAACGGAGACTACTCTTCATTGCGGTGCACTGGCTTCTCAGTGCGGTGGCTTCTCTTGTTGCGGAACACAGGCTCTAGGCGTGTGGGCTTCAGGAGTTGCGGCTCGTGGGCTCTAGAGTGCAGCCTCAGTAGTTGTGGCACACAGGCTTAGTTGCTCCGCAACATGTGGGATCTTACCTGACCAGAGATCGAACCCATGTCCCCTGCATTGGCAGGCGAATTCTCAACCACTGCACCATGAGGGAAGCCCCTCTAGTCTTAATACAGTGCCTGATACATGGCAGGTACTCAATAACAATTTAAAATATGGCTCTGTGTGAATATAAGTACTTGTATGTTTATTTAGAGAATTCAGATATTTCTTTTGACTTAGCAACCGAGTGGTTCTTAAAGCTGTGCTTTAAGTATTACAAATTACTATTAAGAAAATTAATAATAATTAGTTGATACTTGAGGTGGCAGTAATGTTCTTGTTATGACACTTCAATCAGCAGCCAATTTTTATATTAGGATTCATAATGAATGTGGTAGTTCAGTGGCACTAGTGTCATTGTTTCTAATTTTAAAAATTATAAAACCTGTGAATATTTTCTTAAAAATTATAAATTCATTATATATATTTGATAAAATTCAGAAAACGAAGAGTGTCAAGTTGTCTTATATTCAGATGAAAGATAAAACTTGGAGAAATAACTAACATAAATGATATTAGGCTTTCATAATGATAGAAGATAATTTGAAGCATTTGCCAAATCCACCTTTAGCCAACTGTGAGAGAGATGAATCTCTTCATTTCTTTGATTATTCCTACTTAGAGACTGTCACTTCCTCAATCTATAGTTCTTTTGCTTTCTGATTTCGCTTGAATGTTTTTCTGTGCTGTTTAATATTTTCCATTTCCATATTCCTTAAATAGGGAAGTTTATGGTTAGAAGAATTGTAGTAGTTCCTTAGAAACTATGGCAATTATTTTTACCTTACCTATTTAGTGTGTAAAAGTATTTTCTCATTTAACACTGAGTCTCTGAATTTTACAGTGTTGATTATGGGGCTCAAGTTCTACTCCTATGGTGCAACTTTTCTCAAAATTATAGTTTTAATTTAATTTTTCACTGAGGTATTTTAATAGGGTGATCTTGATTAAGTTCCCTCTCATGAAACCTGTGAAACTAGATACTTTGTTATATGTATTACTCAAAAGATACTCTGAAATAGGGACCATTACAGTATTAATAATAAAAATATCTTACAGACCCAAAGGAAGTAGTTTGAAATTTAAAAAAATTTTGCTTGTGTAATGTCTTATTTTGATGAAATTTCAAACCTATAGAAAATTTGCAAGCGTGCAAGAAACTCCCATATACCCTTTACCTAGATTCAATAATTGTGTACAGTTTGCCCCATTTCTTTGGTCATATTTTATCTACCTTTATATGCATAGTTTTTTCCTTGAGTCATTTGAGAGTAAAGTGGAAACATCATGCCTCTAGATCCCTAAACACTTCAGTGTGAATTTCGTAAGAATTAGAACATTTTCTTTCATAATCAAAATCAGGAAGCTTAATGTTAGTATGATTCTATTATCTAATCCATAATCCATATTAAAATTTTGTCAATTGTCCCAATAATGTTCTTTATAGCTTCTCCCCCCCCCACTTTAGGATCAAATCCAAAATTAGGCGTTATTTTTAATTGTTTCTCCTTAGTCTCCTTTGATTTACAACAGTTCTATTGCCTTTCTCTGATTTTCTTGACCTTGACATTTTTGCAGCAAAGGATACAGTTATTTTGTAGATCTTCTTTAATTCAAGGTTATCTGATGCTACTTGTGATTAAATTTAGGTTATGCTTTTTTTTTTTTTTGGCAGGAATAAATCACAAGCTATTCTTTCACAGTTCATCATATCAGGAGTTGCATAATATCGGTTTGTTCCGGTATTGGTATGTCTGTCTGTCTGTCTGTATGTATGTATGTATTCATTCATCCATTCATTCATCCTCTCAATGTATTTACTCCTTTCCTCAAGCCTAAAATACACAGAAGGGGCTTTCAGAATTGCTAACCCATTACACTGGATAAGTAAACTTACTAACTAGAGTATAGTATTTACAGTTTTTTAAGGTAAAATTTAATTATGGAAAAATGCATAAATCTTAAGGGAACAGTTGGATGAATTTGACAAATAAACACATCCATATTCACATGTATATCAAGACTTAGAAAGTTTCCATCACCCCAGAAAGCTTCCTGGTGTCCTTTTCTTGTTAGTAATGCCCTCCACCCCTGACAACTGCTTTCCTGATTTTTTTCCCCCATTGTAGATTAGTTTAGCCTGTTTTAGAACTCTGTAGAAATGGAATCATACAGTATGTGCTCTTTTGTGTGTAGTTTCTTTTGTTGGCATTATATCTGTGGTATTCATTCACATTGTTTTGTTATTAGTAGCTTATTCTTTTTATAGCTGAGTTGTATACCATTGTATGAAAACATCACAATTTGTTTATCCATTCTACTGTGATGGATATTTGGGTGGTTTTCAGTTTATGGGTATCATAAATAAAGCTGCTGTGAAGATTGAAGTACAAGTTTGTATATTTTCATTTTTCTTGAGTAAGTGCCTGTGAGTGGAACTGATGTGCATTGGGTAGATGTATGTTTATCTTTGTAAAAAAATATTGTCAAGTTTGTTCCATAGCAATTGTATCATTTCATACTTTTATTACTAATTATGAGATTTCTGGTTGCTCCACATCCTCACCAACGTCTGGTGTTATTAGCCCTTTAAGTGTTAGCCATTTTGGTGAATGTGAGTGATATCTCATTATGGCTTTAATTTGCATTTCTCTAAATCCTAATGAGGTTGAGTACTTTTTCCATATGCTTATTGACCATTCATATAGCTTTCTTTATGAAGGATTTGTTCAGCTCTCTTTGCCTATTTTTAACAATTGGGTTTTCATTTTATTAATAAGTTGTGGGAGTTCTTTATATCTTGTGGTACAAATTGTGAGATGTTTGTATTGTGTATATTTTCTCCCATTTTGTAGGTTGCTTGTTGATTTCTTAATATGTCTTATTAGACATATTAAGGTTTTGATTTTTATGAATTCATATTTATTAATGTTTTCCTATCATGGTTATTACGTTTTGTATTCTAAGAAATCTTTGCTTACCTTCAGTTCACAAAAATATTCTCTTGTGATTTCTTTTACAAGCTTTATCATTTTATATTTTACATTTAGGTTTATTTTCCATCACAGATTAGTTTTTGTGGATTGTGTGATGTGCCATAAATAGAGATTAGAACTTAATGTTTATTGTTTTTCTCTTTATGCAGATTGACATTTCTAAGTATTTTTTTAAAACAAGGGAATATTTTACGATTGTAATACGCTCTAGTTTGATATATTATGCTTTTGGGAAAGCCAAGTTCTTCAAAATTTCCTTAATATAGAAATGTATAAATTTACAGACTATATAAACAAATGAAGATGAGATTATTACTTTATGATAATGGAAATAACTAGAACATTTTAATATGTTTCAAAGAATAGGTATGTTACCAACTTTACTATTTGGCAGTAATAAGAAAGAGACTTAGTGTAAGAACTGTTTTTCATTGTACATATTCTACAAATAAATGGATGGTTTTTTAGTTTTCCACATGAAATCATCATTTTTTTATACAACTTGCAAAGTGATTTGATTGCCATGTTATATGTCTTTTATTGGTGGTCTAAAGTCTGTCAGGCTTTCCATTCGAAACCCCTATTTTCAGGAGTTTATGAGCAGACAGTTGAAAAAAAAATTAACCAGCCAAAAACTTGGCATTCATGATCTTGGTTCAATATAAGGTACTTGCTTTAACAAAATTTTAGGTAGTCAGCTCTTTTTTTTTTTTAAGTTGTAAATAGCACAAAGAGGAATAAAGGAATTTCTATGGTTAAATACATAGGGAATATTTTTCCGGACAACTTATCCCAATTAGATTTTCAAAGCAAACTTTTCCCTTCTAGAAATCATTTAAGTATGTACTTTCCTGTGTTCCAGTTTCCACAAGATGTTGCCTCAAGACTTTCCTTTTCCTTTGCTATAGTTCATAGCAAATATCCTCTATCCCTTTTCTTTTTTTTTTTTATCCATTTGTGCTTTTAAAATTCTCCCTAGTATGTTTACATTAAAAATGGCTTTATATTTTGGCATTCTTTTGTCCATTTTTCCTTGTCTTTGCAGTGCCTACTTGCACAAAACAGTATATGACTTTACCAATTAGTTGAGAAACAGTATTAACTTTGAGAGAAGTTGTGGTATAAATAGCAAGGATTTTCTTGAAATGCAAACTTTAAAAACTATTCTGAAGAGCTGTCACTTAGAGAGCAGGCTTTTAGGCAGATTTTTTTCTTCTTCTTCCGGAAAGTGTGGATGTCAGCTTGAGTACTTTCACAATCTGTTTTTAACCCAGTGTCATTCACATAGTGAACACTTAACTGCTATTGGTCCATAAAGGTGTTTGTGGGTTTTTTATCGCTTTATTTCACTTCTCATTTTTTAAAAACACCATTTCCTGAAAACTCAGTGCAGAAATATAACCTACTGCAGGAAGCGAGATGATCTTCTTTTGCTGTATTATGAAGATAATTTGCTTCAGACAGGAGGTTTTTGGGTGCTTGCTGAAATTTCAGAGATCTGGGAAAACGGGGTAATAACATGACACCAGCTCTTAAGCAGCAACATCTGCTGTGGTTCAAAGCCGCACAAAGAAAGCTGCTTAAGCAGTTGAATGTTTTGGACTGCACGGACAAGTGTGGTTCGACTGCAAAGACTGCAGAGCAGTGGAAATTTAAAGTTTCGAGAAGTTGTTAAAAAATGGAGTCATGGAAGATGAGCATCTTTAGGAGACAAACATCACCGTGTCCTCCGAGCTATCGAAGATCTTTGTCAGAACCTGATTATGCACATTCAGAGATAGGAACAAGCGTAAAGAGTTATCCATGGTGTGGTCCAATGAAAAGCAAGAGGAAGAAAAATGAACAGGCTGTTTCCAATCTAGGAAAGCCACTGGGTGCATATCGGTGGCAAACACATCCCAGCTTTAGGTGGAAAGGGGGCAAAAGGGAGCAATTGCAAAATAATAAAGGAGGCTTGGATGAACCACAACAAGAGGTCCTGCCAAAGATGGTTGGGGATAATGTTTCTTCCTCTGCTAATGAGGTCCTTGGAACATCAATGGAGAAGCAGAACCTGGTCAACACTCGGTCACTTCGGGTTCCATTCAGCAGATCTCTTTCAGAGCCAGAACACCGCTGCAGTATCAGATTTGTTAGACGGTGGCCGACTTCAGTGGGGTCAGTGGAGTCTGAGCAGCAGGGATATTTCATCCGTGGCATTTTCTCTACTCTTTCCAATGGCTTCTCCAGGATGCTGAGTCTAAAAGGAGAATCAACCAATGAGCCAGTAAGAGAAGGTATATTGTGATGAATAAGGGGAAAGAGGGAGGGCTCAGATTTAATGACTATTGGAATTTTAATATTTGTGTTTTATAATAATTAAACCATTATTAATAATTTAAACCATTCTATTTGCTCATTATAAACTAATTTACTTAATTAGTACAATTTTTAGAAAGTAATAAACACTGCTTTAGAGACTCAGTGAATGATAGTAATTAATAGTAAAAAATGGATTTAGAAGAAATTTTTTATTACGTTATACTCTTGAACCCTGTTTTGGGGCCTGTGTAAAACTATTTGTTTTGTTTTGTCTTTTACCCTTTTTAATCCCGTTGATCTACTTTTGTACATTAAATGCAATTTAGAGGGAGAAATTATCAAATCATCTTCTCCTGACACAGTTGAGAATTAAAAGGTAGAATTTCTACTATTATCTCTTCATAAAAATTGACAAATGTTATTAGAGAGAACTATTTAGAGCTGAAGTGTATTGATAGCTTTTAATAAGTGGGGCTTTTGATTTGCTCATGTCATAGTAATACACAATTTGAATGTGGAAGCAGAAGATGCAAATCTTGAATATTTCTTTAGATGAGAAAATAGAAATTCGTGTTTGAGGCATTTCAGGTAACAGAGTCGTCAACATTTAAAAAAGCTCATTTAGGACTTGTTTAAATTTTTAAAAGTATGATATTGATGATAGCATTTTAAACTACAGAAAGAACTTAAATTTTTATCTGATTGCCTTGGAAATGATTGATCTTATCTGATGAAGTATTCCAATTATGAGTTAGGACCTATGTTTGTTTGTTTTTTGTTTTTGAAAACCTTAACACTGAAACTTTTGGATATGCTCTTACCGTTAGAAAACTTTATCTTATCTTTATTATGAGATTGACCACATCAGCAGAAGTTTAAACTCTTTCTAAAACTGTGGGAATTGTTGAATAATTTTCTTATTGGAGTACAATTTAATTTCTTTAAAAATAATAACAGTAAAAAATTGAGTAATTTTCCAAATATATTTGTGCCAGAAATTCAGTATTTCTCCTAAACCTTGTCCTCCCTTAGATTTCCCTTTGCCCGATGAGTTTTAATTATACTATTAAGTAAATATGTTTTCTTCTTACCCTTGGCTTGTAGATAATTACCAAAAGAATAAAGTCTTTCTTGATGTGCCTCTATTAACATTCTGCTAAAATTTTTGAAAGGCTAGGTTGTTGCATTTCCTTGGATACTAGTATGTCTGTTTCCTTGCCAGGTGATCATAGGATGATCTAAGTAAAGGAGCATCAAAGGAAATAAAGAGTTTAAAAGAAATTCTTAGAATCAGTGCCTCTCAGTGGTTAACATGTATACATTTGATAAAAGAAGGCTATAGGTTTTTGGGTTTTTTTTGGTATTTGTATTTACAAACGTTTTTGGACTTTTGTAGTTAACTTTCAGTTTTTAGCAACTATGCCAACCTATTGGTAGCCCACTTATGTGTGAGGTGCTCTGAGAATGTGTCCTTGCTTCTTACACATTTATGGTCCACTTAAAGTGATATAAAATATTCTATATTTATTACTTCATAATATCTTATACATTCTAATCATATATAATAATTATGCAAATGGAGGCTTAAACAGAGTTTAAGGTGCTATTATAAGGAATTTCAGGTCCAGGAAGTAAAGAACAGTACATAGTGTTCCTACCAGTCAGATCAGCAGTTTTTATTTAGCAGTAACTATGATATCTCCTAAGTGCTTCACTAGTGGACAGTCAAGCTCTTAAGGCAGAAATATACTGTTTAATACAAAGACTGGAGCTAGTTCTTGTGTAGAGATTTCCTTTTCTCTTTGCGCGGTAGCTTCTACCCAGCCTAGAGTCTACGTAAGTGGTTTTCGAACTTTCTGCAGTTGTAAACCTTTCTTCATTTCTCATTCCCCACAGGGGAAAGAATACATTGACCCAGGAAACCTGAATTCTACTTCCA
This sequence comes from Balaenoptera borealis, assembly GCF_965194805.1. Taxonomy (NCBI): domain Eukaryota; kingdom Metazoa; phylum Chordata; class Mammalia; order Artiodactyla; family Balaenopteridae; genus Balaenoptera; species Balaenoptera borealis. Next base: position 52,408,704 of record NC_138860.1, on the reverse strand, counting down.
TCTATGCCAATTCTCATTTTTAAAATTTAATCTCTGAATTTCTCTTTACACTTTTATGGGATAGTAATTTCTTTCTTACAAAGTGATAAATGAAATTTGGAAATACTATGTAAATTATAGTTTATGTAGCATTTATTCACAAATGCTGTGTGAGTAGAACGTGTTCTTATCAGAGTTGCTATTATAGTATTATGGCAAGGTGTGGGATTATTAAAATATAGATGTCTTTAAGCAAATCAATATATTTTAAAATTTGAAACCCACTAGTGTTTGTTACTTTTCTTGTTTGATAGGAATTGCAGCATATGACGGGCATTAAATAATATAGTATGTATTTAAAACATTTAAAATAGTGTTTGGCACATAGCGGTTGTGTAGTATATATATATATATATATTTTTTTTTTTTTTTTTAATGTTGTGTTTTCATTTTTTTCAGTCAAAATGTTTTTTTTCCTTTTTTTTGAAGTATAGTTGATTTACAGTGTTCAGTATATATTTGATATTGTTTCTATTAAGAAAGTGAGCTTATAGGGATATAGTTTTAAAAAAATAGGAAAGAGAAAGAGGATACCTGATCATTGAATTTGTTATAATTACCAAACATAAATAAATTGTAATGTGCTAGTCTTAAATTCTGTGACTCTGAACTTGTTCTGAGCATGTGTATGTTCTGAGCATATACAAGTAACAATTCCTTGTGTCACAGCTGAATACTGTTAATCTCATGCTTAAAGCAATGAAATATATCATACTCAGGATTACTAACCAATTGAAGAGGTAAAAGCTCAGAGGTTTCACTACTGTACTATGTTTAACCCTCCAGCTGTACAGTATATATTCCTTCACCTGCTACAATATAAAAAATAAAACTTGTGCTTCTTATAGCTAAAAGTAATTCCAACTGCTTTGGGCCCATGTCTAATGGTGTCACCATGCTTGCAATAGTGGAAATAAATTGAAACACCCAATAAAAGAGGATTAACTAAACAGATTATGACATATCAAATCAACAAAATACCATATAGTCTACATAACTGTCACTTATTAGCTGTGTGAAACTCAGAAGAAACTTATAAAATATAAATATACATGGGATGTAAACTGTATATATCCCATGTGTATAACACTTAAAAGGAGAAATTACTGGGAAGCAATTTTATTCCTAAATTATTTTTCTTCCTCTGTCAGTAGGTATAGATAGGACTGAAAGCTTAAAGAAAAAAAAGTAGGAAAAGAAATTAAATATACCTTATGTAGTTCTCCTTTCTGGTTACAGTTAATATGTTGTCTTTATCTATAATGTCATAGTAATAACAATATCCTCTCTCCCCCTGTTACATTTTTAAAGACCTCCTAACTTGGGAATTAGAAAGCTTTACTTTTTTTTCTTCAAGATAATTTTCTTTTAATAGTGTCATTCAAATTTAATCAACTTATTAATAAAAAATCTAATTCAAAAAGACCTTATACATTAAATCAACAGACACTGCTCTTGGTACTGGGAACACAGCACATTATTTAATTAAGTAACTAGTGACTTCCTCACTTATTCTAGGGAGTCAGTACCTAAATTAGAAAAAAAATAGAGTACTCAGTTCGTAAGATGTACATATAGTAAATAGTGGTAAGGTCTAGTTATTATAAGAACTTATATAATACCTCAGATCTTCTCTATAATTGGACCTTCTATTTGCTTTATATCATAATGAATTAACGAAAGAGACCTCTTTGCAAAATACAGAGGAATATATTCCTTTTCTGCCATTTCTCCTAAGAATCATTGCATTTCAGTATGCATAACCCCTACCCAGCTAGCAGTTTGTCACTCATCTGTTGCTTTTAAGCTGTCTTGCAGTTGTCAGTCCAGCATTTTGTCACTTATGATATTTATGATGTCTATTGTTAAGCAACTTTGAAGTTAATAAATATATTTTTAAAAACTTAGGCAATGAACTTTAATAATTTATACTATTTACATATAACTTTATTGTATTTAAAATTATCCAACATATCAGTATAATTCTTCTATTTTTAAATAAATGTATTCTGGGTGTATTAGTCTGCTAGAGCTTCTATAACAAAATACCACAGACTACGTGGCTTAAAAAAACAGATGTATTTTCTCACAGTTTGAGAGGCTAGGAGTCTAAGATCAAGGTGTGGTTGGGCTGCTTTCTCCTGAGGCTTCCTCAGCTTGTAGACAGGGCTATCTTGTATTCTCACTTGGCCTTTACTCTGCACAGGCAACTCTAGTGTCTCTCTCTCATCTTAAAGGGACACCAGTCCTATTAGATTAGGGCCCCACCCTTATGACCTCATTTAACCTTAATGACTTCCTTAAAGGCCCACAGTCACACTGGGGCCTAGGGCTTCAACATACGAACTTTAGAGTCACACAGTTCAGTCCATAACATCAGGGAACAAAGGTCTCATCAATTATGAGGTCATTAATGCAATATACTAGCATAAATTTTAAAATGTTATATGACATAGTCATATATATGCTCAAACTTAAAATAATTTGTTATGAAGTTAAGGAGCTTTAGAGAAAAATAGGCTATGTCACTTTAAATTTGTCTTATTTTTCTCATTGTATATGTATATTTTTAAAATGGTTATAAACAGTATAAGTTGTATTCCTTTTTTTCATTTAAGACTATTTCATATATATTCCCGTCTATTGACCAATAATAAAAATGTTGAGGATGTGGGATACTCTACTAATCTATTATATTGAAATGTTGAAGTAGGCTCTATTGGACACTTCAGTTGTTTATAGTTTTTTTCCATTACAGTTTCTCCTTATGGATATGTGCCCCACCCCCCTTTCCCCGATTTGGCTTATTTCTTTGGGGGTATACTAGGAATGATTATACTGCAGAATATGACTATCTTGTAGCTCATTATATATTATAAGATTTTCCACTAGAAAGATATAACACATTAATAATGCCCATAACAATTTATGAGTACAATTTCCCCCCATGACTTTACCAAATTTGGGCTTAAGCATTGCTTTATTATAGTTCTGTGATTTGTGTTTTACTCATAGCATAGGGTGAGGAAAAGGAAAAGATCTTTGGAGTTGGATGAGTAGGTTCAGGTTTTTACCCATGTGGTTGTCTAGTTATATGACTGAGAAAGTTTCACATAACCTTTCTGAGCATCCATTTTCTCATCAGTAAAGTGTGGGATGGTGATAACATCTTGTAGGGTTATTATAAATAGTAAATGAAACAAGATATCTAGCTCTTATTAGGTACTTAGTTAATAAAAAGTTTTTATGGTTATTAGTTTAATAGGTATATAATATTACTATTGTATTTTTATTTTATTAGTGAAGTGGTATATTTTTCCATAAAATAGTTTATATTTGTAATATAATATTTGAGTATTTTTCAAGTAGCCTCTCTTGTTTCTTTTGACTATCAAGTGGAATCTGAGTATATGTAGCAATATTTCGTTTATTTTCAGTTACTCTACGTTGTAGGTTTTAAAATCATTTACATTTATCCCAGATATTTTTGTTTTCAAATAAAATTTGTGCAGTTTAAAAGACTTATTCAAACCTTAAAGCATGTTTGTGATCCTTCTTCATTTCTTGACTATTTAGAAAATTTATCTTAACAGTTAGTACAAATATATCCTTATAGTTCATTATTTTAAAAATTTGTTTTGGAAATGCTTAATTATATTCTATCTGGGATTGATTTAGTTGTATGAAATGAGGTATAGAGCTAAGCAAATTATTTGTAACTTAAAACCTTTGTAACAAATTATTTCTTTCTACATGATTTCAGTATGTGTTTGAAATATTTTTTTTTTATTAAAAATTTTTAAAAACTGAAGTATAGTTTTCTGGGTTTTTTTTTTTGCTGCGTTGGGTCTTTGTTGCTGTGTGCAGGCTTTCTCTAGTTGCGGTGAGTGGGGACTACTCTTCATTGCGGTGGCTTCTCTTGTTGTGGAGCACAGGCTCTAGGCACACATGCTTCAGTAGTTGCAGCATGCGGGCTCAGTAGTTGTGGCACACGGGCCCTAGAGCATGCGGGCTTCAGTAGTTGTGGCTTGCGGGCTCTAGAGTGCAGGCTCAGTAGTTGTGGTGCACGGGCTTAGTTGCTCCGCAGCATGTGGAATTTTCCCGGACCAGGGATCAAACGCATGTCCCCTGCATTGGCAGGTGGATTCTTAACCACTGCGCCACCAGGAAAGTCCCTAAATTGAAATATAGTTGATTTACAATGTTAGTTTCTGGTGTAAAACAAAGTGATTAACTTTTATATATATATATAAAGTTTATATATATATATATATAAACTATATATATAAGCTTTTTCATGTTCTTTTCTATCATGGTTTATTACAGGATATTGAATATAGTTCCCTGTGCTATACAGTAGGTCCTTGTTGTCTATCTATTTTAAATATATTAGTTTGTATCTGCTAACCCCAAACTCCTAGTTTATCCCTCCTCCACCCCCTTTCCCCTTTGGTAACCATAAGTTTGTTTTCTATGTCTGTGAGTCTGTTTCTGTGTTGTAAATAAGTTCATTTGTATCTTATCTTAGATTCCACATATAAGTGATATCCTATGGTATTTGTCTTTCTCTTTCTGACTTATGTCACTTAGTTTGATAATCTCTAGGTCTATGCTTGTTGCTGTAAATGGCATTGTTTCGTTCTTTTTTAAGGATGAGTACTATTCCATTGTATATATATACCACATCTTCTTTATCCATTTATCTGTCGATGGACATTTAGGTTGCTTCCATGTCTTGGCTATTGTAAATAGTGCTGCTGTGAACATTGGGGTGCATGTATCTTTTTGAAATAGAGTTTTCGTCTTTTCTGGATATATGCCCAGGAGTGGGATTGCAGGGTCATATGGTAACTCTATTTTTAGTTTTTTAAGGAAACTCAATACTGTTTTCCATAGTGACTGAACCAATTTACATTCCCACCAACAGTGTAGCAGGGTTCCCTTTTCTCCACACCCTCTCCAGCATTTGTTATTTGTAGGCTTTTTAATGATGGCCATTCTGAGCAGTGTGAGGTGATACCTCATTGTAGTTTTGATTTGCATTTCTCTAATAATTAATGATGTTGAGCATCTTTTCATTTACCTATTGGCCATCTGTGTATCTTCTTTGGAGAAATGTCTATTTAGGTCTTCTACCCATCTTTTGATTGGGTTGCTTGGTTTTTTGTTATTGAGTTGTATGAGCTGTTTGTATAGTTTGGAAATTAAGTCCTTGTTGGTTGCATTGTTTGCAAATATTTTCTCCCAGTCCATAGATTGTCTTTTCATTTTGTTTATGATTTCCTTTGCTGTGCAAAAGCTTATAAGTTTGATTAGATCCCATTTGTTTATTTTTGCTTTTATTTCTATTGTCTTGGGAAACTGACCTAGGAAAACACTGGTACGATTTATGTCAGAAAATGTTTTGCCTATGTTCTCTAGTAGGAGTTTTATGGTGTCATGTCTTATATTTAAGTCTTTAAGCCATTTTGAGTTTATTTTTGTGTATGGTGTGAGGGAGTGTTTTAACTTCATTGATTTACATTTACATTACACCACTTGCTGAACAGACTGTCTTTTCTCCGTTATATATCCTTGCCTCTTTTGTCAAAGATTAATTGCCCATAGGTGTCTGGGTTTATTTCTAGGCTCTCTATTCTGTTCCTTTAATTCATATGTCTGTTTTTTGTGCCAATACCACGCTGTTTTGATTACTGTAGTATTGTCTGAAATCTGGGAGGGTTATGCCTCCAGTTTTGTTCATTTTTCTCAGGATTGCTTTGGCAATTCTGGGTGTTTTATGCTCCCATATAAATTTTAGGATTTTTTTTTGTTCTAGTTCTGTGAAAAATGTCATGGGTAATTTGATAGGGATCACATTAAGTCTGTAGATTGCTTTGGGTTGTATGGCCATTTTAACAATATTAATTTTAAGAAAATTAATTCTTCTAATCCAAGAGCATGGGATATCTTTCCATTTCTCTGAATCATCTTCAGTTTCCTTTAGCAATGTTTTGTAGTTCTCAGCACGTAAGTCTTTCACTCCTTGGTAAGGTTTATTCCTAAATATTTTATTTTTTTGATGTGACTTTAAAAGGGATTCTTTTTTTACTTTCCCTTTCTGATGTTTCATTGTTAGTGTAAAGAAATGCAGCAGATTTCCATGTGTTAATCTTGTATCCTGCTACCTTGCTGAATTCATTTATCAGTTGTAGTAGTTTTTGTGTGGAGACTTTAGGGTTTTCTATATATAGTATCATGTCATCTGCATATAATGACAATTTTACCTCTTTCCTTGCAGTTTGGATGCCTTGTATTTCTTTTTTCTTATCTGATTGCTGTGGCTAGGACTTCCAATACTGTGTTGAATAGAAGTGGTGAGAGTAGGCATCCTTGTCTTATTCCAGATTTTACCAGGAAGGCTTTCAGCTTTTCACTCTTGAGTATTATGTTGGCTGTGGGTTTGTCATAAATAGCTTTTAGTATGTTGAGATATGTTCCTTCTATACATACTTTTGTAAGAGTTTTTAATCATGAATCGATGTTGAATTTTATCAAATTCTTTTTCTGCATCTATTGAGATAATCATGTGGTTTTTGTCTTTTCTTTTGTTGATGTGGTGTATCACACTGATTGATTTGTGTATGTTGAACCATCCTTGTGACCCTGGGATGAATCCAACTTGATCGTGGTATATGGTCTTTTTTATGTGTTATTGGATTTGGTTTGCTAATATTTTGTTGAGAATTTTTGCATCTATATTCATCAAAGATATTGGCTTGTAATTTTCTTTTTTGGTAGTTTTTTTGTTTAAAATATTCTGAATGTCTCTATGTCTGTTTTTAAATGTTCCCTGGAATTTCTCTTATTTCACAGATTTTTCTATTTCTAGAAGCAATAAGGTGTTTTTTTTCCTGCAAAATGAAATAGCCTTTTCTCCAATTATAAAAGTAAAAAAATTTTTCTGTTTAAAATTTATGCATAACCTATCTGATTCTCTATTTTCTTTACGATAAAATAGAGCTAGTATTACAAATGTCATGAAGTTGTTATAAGGATTAAATCAGATAGTATGTGTCAAGCACATTACCTAACTTATAGTAAGAGCTCAATTAATGGTTTAAAATAATAATAATGCTGTATGTTCATGAAGATACACCTTGGAATCTTTTTTCAGTAGACTTAATAAATAAAAATATTCCAATCTTAGTTATATATTTATAAATCAGTTTTGTCTAAGTGTTATTTTCTAAATGTGTTCTTAAATTCTGGGAATACTTGACTTTAGCTTCCTATTTGTTAACTGTTTAATTAATAGAAGAACGATTGCAATTTTTTACAGTATGTAGTCTTCCCAATCAAGAGCACCGTGTGTGTGTGTGTGTGTGTGTGTGTGTGTGTGTGTGTGTGTATACACACTTCCATTTGTTCTTGACTTCTTTAATTTTTTCCATTGGAATTTTGCAAATTTTTTTTAATAAGAGAAAAAAATTAACCTTCAAATATTATTATACTTATGATTGGGCTCTGTTTTTATTGCATATATTACAGTTAATTTTAAAGATGGTAAGGAGGTACATTGATCTTTATCGTGAGCTCTAGTTTATTACTGATTAATTATCTGATATTTAAAATCACCTTATTTTTGAAGCAGAATATTTTAGTGAAAAGATCGGTCTTTGGAGACATAAAGAACTGTTTTCAAACTCTTTTTATGTCATCTATTTGCTAAGTAATTCTTGGTGAGTTTGTTTGACTTTTTTGAGCCTTACCTTCCTCATATTTAAAATAAGGATAATATCTATATTGAAAGATTATTAAAAAGCAACGTAATGCAGTTGTCAAGAATCTGAGGTTTTCTTTAGAGATATTTAGAGATAAACCTGGCTTTAAAGAGAATAATTAACACCAACTTTAGGGTTTACCTTTGCTGGGGAGAACTAAGCAGACATGAAGGGAAGGAATGCATAGGTTGATGTAAGTCACTGGAATTTTTTCATTAGGGTTTGAATTATGGTTTTACCAATATATGTTGCAGTACAAATAAGGAGATAAATGGATGAGTTGATTAATTTACAAATCAGGCCATGCATGACCCCTTAATAACAATAGGTCATGAATGAAGAATGATAATTAAAGTGATTAAAGATATTCTTAAATTCTGCCTCTACCACTCATTAGTAATGTGACCTTAGGCAAATTACTTTATCTCCCTAAGCCTCAGTTTCCTTATTTGTAAGATAAAGTAATATCCACTTTGTATGTTGTTGTGAGGGTTAAATGAAAGGGGATGTGTAAAGTTCATAGCATGTGCTCGTGAGATAGTAAGAGCTCAATAAGTTAATACTCAGTGGTTTGTTGGAGGCAGCAAGCAGAAGCCAGTTTTGTGCATCTGTTCCCAATTCCCATAGTGACATGGCAATGATAGCTTAAAATTAGACACGGTGGGACTATTTATACTCCAGAAATGTTACAGATCAGAGAGGGGTGATGGTTGGGGTGATGGTGGTGTTTCAGGAACTGCAGTGTTAAATGTTTAACAACAACCACTGTTAACTCCTATTATTATTTAAATATTTAGAGTTAATAACTAGCATTACTGCAGAAAATATGATTTTGACTCTAGAAATAAATATGCTTTTTCTCACATGAAGAACTTTTATATTTGATATTTTATAGTATCAATTAAAGTTGAATACTGAGTTGTTATTAAATGCCTTATTGTCATCTACTGAGATCTATTTTTTTTATCATTCTTTTTCTATTATTTTACTAGCATTGAAAGTCTAGGATAACCTATGTATGGTGGATAATTGGTTTGAGGTATTTTTTTGCTGAGGTATGCTAGCACTTTTTTTTTTTTTTGGGTAAGTCATCTGTAACTATGTTTCTGTCTTTGAGATTGCACAGTAATTTTTTAAATCTTATTTTGAGTGATTTTGTGGTCAAAACTATGTATTAGTTTTTAGCCCCTTGAATAAAGTGTAATCCTTTTCTGAATATTAGAATGATATATAATACTTTGGAAATTATCTCTAGTGAATTCATTCATGGTGCCTTAATTATTCAGTGATATTTTTAAAAAGGTGATTTAATATTTTGCATTCCTTATTATTGATAATTGTTTTTCTGCCTCTTGTTTCATTTTGGTGCTTTCTGTTTTTAAATTATTTTCACGTGAATTTTCAGTATATTAATATGTGCTAAGTAAAATAACCTCCAACATTAATACAATTTGTATTTATTTTTGCTTCATATTTAAGTAAATCCAATTAATATAAATGCAGCTAATTATTAGGTATAATCAATAAAAAGAACTTCCTTGAATATTTTAGTTTATTTCCCTCAATGAATTTGTATCAAAGGCTTCAATGAGTCTATTCCTTTTTAAAAATTTTATTTATTTTTTTATTGATTTACAATGTTGTGTTAATTACTGCTATACAGCAAAGTGATTCAGTTATACATATACATACATTCTTTCTTATTTTCAATCTATTCTTGAAAGCAGAATTTTCTTGTCCTTTTTGTCTCATGCTTAAATGATCAGATTTCACTCTTTCCATGTGGTTATGTAATTTCTGAGCAATCGGAATAATAAAATGAAAAAAATATGTGCTTTATATGCAAAGACTTTCCTTAACAAATAACTGGTTTGATTTTCTTATCTAAAACAAAGTAGTTTAACTTAAATTCATCAAGTCAGTAAGTAAATCGATAAATTTATAGAGAGCCAACATCCTAAGGAATAAAATTTCCTAGCTATTTATTTATTTATCTAAAATATCCTAGCGTGTTTTCCAAACAAACAAACAAAAATTATTCAACTGTTTTCCCACCTTCTCCTGGCTGCCAGTATCTTTTTTCAAGCTCATTTTGTAGAAATTTAAGTTAGAGAGCCATTGATTATCAAACCCTTAGATAATCAGAAGATATTCTTTACTGAGAGTTAATGGTGCCATCAACCATATAGCAGTTTTTCTAGTCTATGCCCAATAATCTTGAGTGCTGAGCTACCTCTAACCTTGAATAGAATTTATCACTTCATAGGTATGTAATCTGGACCTGTCTTTCAGCGTTAGAATTTGTTGTTAATCTCAGTTTCCAAAATCAGAGATTCTAATTTTGGACATAAGCTGAAAGCTAGTAGAATTCTCAATAACCATTCTAAAACTTGCCTAGTCATCCAAGTAATAATTTTTTTTATATAGTTGCAGCGGGGTCATTTTTTTGCTCCTTAAACCTATAAAGATTAGTAATTCCTTAGTTTTCAGTTGCTCATAGTTTTCCAGTAAAGTCTTAACAAGTAAAGTAAAGCAAAAAGAAAAAAAATCAGAAAGGATTTGGTTTTAAATATTGTGATTAATAGTTTATTTCACTGGTTGGAACTTTATGTTATGACTTGCACTGAACAGTAGGATGTCTGGCATTTACCTTGGAGCAAAATTAACCTGTGACTTTTTATATTGGGCTCTGATACCTTAATGTAACTGGATCCAGATCTTCCTTTCTTTATTGACTCCCTTCATTTTTTCTTCATCACTAGCTGCTGAGGATGATACAGAAAGGAATATAGCCCATTATCCATACTCCACACTAGTTTACAACGTAGTGAAGAGGCAGATATGTAAACAGATAAATAATAGTCCCTGAGAAGATGTCATTTGAAATAGATTTGGATTAATAAAAGTCTCTCAAGTTAAGTAAAGGAGTTAGGGGTATTCTAGACAGAGGGAACAGTGTGAAGGCCAGGAGTACATCTAGGGAATGGTGAGAAGTTCACAAGGTAAAAAGTGTAGAGTATGTGAAGATGAGTAGATGTGACTGGAAAGGAAAGTGGAGGGTCAGTGTTTGAAGCGTTCTATGCTGAGTACCAAGCTAAAGTTTGAACAGAGATTTTAAAGTAGGAGATAAGCAGGAAGATAATTTTATGTTAGCATGGAGGGTGGACTAATGATGGAGAGATACAATTAAATTGTGCCAGAATGAGACATGAAAAAAGCCTAAATTAAAGTGTTGATAATGACTGAGGGTAGAGACTTAAAAAGACTTTTCTGAGGTAGATTGATAGAATTCGAAGAATAATGCAGAAGACAAATAGGAATCAATAGTAACAAATTATGTAGATTTAGAAAATGGTGACCCTTTTAACCAAGTTTGAGAATAAAGCAGAACAAGTTCGTAGGGGAAGGCAGTGAACATGTGTTCAGTATTTTGTATATGCTTGGTTTTTCAACCTCCGGGTACTTTATATGCATTTATCTGGTTTAATCCCCTGAATAATCCTGTGAGGTAATTATTCTCATTTTAAAAGTAAGGAAGTAGAGGTTCAGAAAGGTTTAGTTACTTCCCTTAGACTACGCAGCTAAGTGGTGGATCCAGGTCTCTCTGACTCCAGGCTCCTGTTCTTACCCTCCATTTTGTGATGTGATGTTTGAGAGGTTTTCAAAAACCTGGGAATAGCTGTCCAATGAGCATTGAGGAATAAAGGGGCAGGAGTTCAAAAGTAGAGACGAGGTCCCATATGAAGATATACAAGGACGTTGAAGTCACAGGAGAGTATGAAATCACTCAGTGGAGGATGTAGTGTGAGGGTAATGAGTGTGTCAAGACTAGCACCCTGACCTTGGCACATCCGGCCATCTTACTCCAGGCTAACCAGAGTCTATTAGCAGAGCCACTCAACTTTTACAATTATAGACTTGGAGTTAACCTATCATGGTGACAAGTTTAACATTCTTACTTTTATACCCACACAACTTATTTATTTAACAGCTTATTGAGATATAGTTCACATACCATAGAAATTACTCATTTAAAGTTACAGCTCAATTGGGTTTTTTTGAATTGTGGTAACATATACATACCATAAAGTTTACCATTTTACCATTTTAAACATTTTATTTTATTTTTTAACAGTTTTAAGTGTGGAGTTCAGTAGAATTAAGTACATTCACCTTGTTGTGCAACCATCACCACCATTCATCTCACAGTATTTCATCTTTCTAAACTGAAACTCTGTATCCATTAAACAAATACCTCCCTATTCTTCTGTCTCCCCAGCCCCTGGTAACACCATTCTCCTTTCTGTTTTGATGAATTTGACTACTCTAGGTATTTCATGTAAGTGGAATCACACAATATTTGCCCTTTGGTACAGTTTAGTTGTTTTTAGTATATTCATGGTGTTTTGCAGTCAACATGGCAATCAATTTTATAACATCAAAAAGAAACCCTGTACCTATTAGCAATCACTTCCCAATGCACCCCCTTCTCCCCCTGCCATAGATAACCACTAATGTGCTTTGTGACTATAAATTTGCCTTTAGATTTCATATAAATGGAATCATTCAATATATAGCCTTTTGCGTATAGCCTCTTTTACTTAGCATAATGTTTTCAAGGTTCGTCCATATTGTAGCATCTATCAGCACTTCTTTTTATGGCCAAGTAGTATTCTCTTATATGGATATATCACATTTTATTTATGTATTCATCAGTTGATAGACATTGAATTGTTTTTACTTTTTGGATATTATGAATTATGCTGCTTTGAACATTCATGAACAAGTTTCTACGTGGACATGTTTTCATTTCTCTTGGGTATTTACCCTTCTGTTTTGTGAAGGACACATCCTGCGTCCAAGATAATGAATTAGTGTTTTGAGACTTTAAGTTACATTTAGTTTCCCATCTTTTATCTAAACATGTAACAATTTTGCCATTTTATTTGTGTTTTATATCTGTATATTTACTCAATAAATATTTGTATAAGGTATTTATAAGATTTTAGTCTTAATTGAATACTTTCATTAATTGGCAATTTCCTACATGGCATATCCTACAATTACTTTCAGTAACTGGCAATTTCCTACATGTGTAATGAAAACATAAACATAAGTATGTTTTTAGTTTAGTGTGATCTAGAGTTTTCTTTTGGTAGCTTGGCTGTAATGAACATGGTGATTTGTCTTCATTGCCAGGATGATTGTCATATTTTTATCTGCCTGAGGCAGTTTTCATTTAATTTCTCACACTCAAGGTCGGTATATCTTTGTGAGGAAGCAAAGAGAAGAGTAAAATGAGTAATGACTCTGAATCTATGATTATGAAACCTCATCCATATGAGTATACAGGTTCGTAGTTACTGAGCTTTAGTCAGTAAACCACAGGCATTTTTCCTGTCATTTCTTGTGAATTTTCTCATTGAGATATCCTTAGTTTCTTTTTCTCTTAGTTTATTTCTGGATTCGATGATGATTATTCATTTGCCTTTACAAAACAAATCCTGTGTTGTATCCATGTTTTTAGACATTGTCACCAAAATGTCAAAGTAGTTTGAAGCTTAAGGGATACCAATTCAATTATAATTTAGCACAGTATAAAACCATAACCACGGTGAAAATAAAGGATATTTTGAATGCTATGTGTGTGGTTTGTTGTTCTGGAGAAAAGTGGTATCTGGTGGTAAGAACATATGAGTTGTTGTCAGCATTTGTGGGTTTATTCTCAGATCCAAGCTTTTTTTTTTTGAAGAGAGACAGAGATCATGCTTGGTATATGTTTAGTACAGTGCTTTATATACTGCAAATACATTGTAACTAGTGAAGATTTTATACTATTGGCAGAATAATATACGACAACTTACTGATAGTATAGGTAAAATAATGATAGCTGTCATGGGTCCTTTGTGATTCCATTCTTTAAGCTGTCTTCAAGAAAAACATGATTAATATTCCTAAGAAGTAGTGATGGTATTTTAAGCAACTTATAATGAACTTTTTGTTTTTCAAAGTATTTAGACATTACTCTACCCAAGGGACTGCTCAAAATTCTACCTAGTAGAACTCATCCATTTCACAGTATTACTTTCCAGAATCTCAGAGTAAGAAACATGCTTTAAGATTGTGTGATGATTCTAATATGTGGAGATGAGGCACTGACATTCTAGTATTTAAGTTTTATTTACCTCCATCCTCTTGACAGCATCCTAAACCAAGGGTTTTAAAAAATAAGCCTTCTTGTATTACTACTGGTCCTTGAGCTGGATGGAGGTGTTGTACCCTTAAAATAAGATACTAAAGATCTCTTTCATTGAAAGATCTTTCATTGTTCTAATTTAACAACATTGTTTTAAAATTAAAGTGCAGGACATCAAGCACAAGGAAAAATTCTGAAGAAAGAATAGTTTACAATTTATAAATAAAATTTTAAAATAGAATGAATTTATGAATATATCTGAATATCTAGGTGTTGATAATCATGCTTCCTTCTGGAGTGCTATGTATTTAGAACTTACATATCCTAAAGGAGTATTATTGATATAAATCTTGTCTGTCCTTGGTATAAAATGCGGAGTGCTGAGTAACTGTATTAAAGAATAAAGTGCTCTCTATGTACAGACATCAAAAGATCTCTGAGCTGTATTGCAACAAAAGTACTGTATATTTTGGGGTTCTTTGTAGTTTTCAAACCCTATCACATGTGTTATTTGATAAGTACATTGTGGAGAAAGTAGTAAGTTCACTTTATGTATGGGGAAAAACACTTTATATATGGAGATAAATATTGTATTTCCAGAAGGAAGCTCTTTCCTCTTAAAAATGTGGCTGTGGATTTAGAATTGAGAAATGGGAGATCCTGAGAGTTAGACCTGAATCCTCTACCAACCTGATATCTCTATCCTTCTATCTTTACATTAATTTAACTAGAATAAGTCTAGCGTTGATCATGAGTGAGATTCAGTAACCTTTACTAATACCTTTTCTTCCTCTGCCAGAGAAGGATGACCAAGGATTGTACTGGGCAATGAGCCAAGGGTGGCAAGCAGCCTCCTAACTTATCATTGCAGTATCTTGAACAACTTTACTCTTCATCTGGTTAACTACTAAATGCAGATAATAGTACAGATGAATTACACCCCCCACCCCTGTCACATACATACATATGTAGAGAGGTACATGCAGAGGCTACAGTTGGACTGCTTCGTCTGGAAACTTCTTTCCATATGAAGATTTTATATTCTCTTGCTATGGTGTTTACCTTTAGCTGTCTCCTCAGTTCACCTGGTCACTCACTCATGGAGCACTATTCGAGCACTAGGATAGAGAACTGCCTTATTTCACCCACAGGTTGTTTCTTGATTTGTTCATGGTGTTTTTGAGTGTATCTCTTTGTATAGTTTTCTTAGTGGTTGCTCTAGAAGTCTTACAATATTCATATGCGACATCACAGTTTACTGGTATCAACATTTTACCACTTTGAGTGAGTGAAGTGTGGAAATCTTACTTCCATTTAAGCCCCTCCACTTTAAAATAACATTTTCTTGAGTATCAGATGGTATTGTAATTTTTGCTTCAATCAATAAATATTTATAAAACTCATGAGGAGGGTAGACTATACGTCTTCATGTTTCTGCACTTACCATTATTTTTTTCTTTCTTCCCGATGCTCTAAAATTCCTTCTTTTATAATTTCCTTTCTGTTTGAAGAATCCTCTTTTGCTGTTCTTTAAGGGTAGGTCTGCTAGTGATTTTCAATTTTCTTTCATCTGAGAATGTCTTTATTTCCCTTTCATTTCTGAAGGATAGTTTCACCAGGTATAGAATTTGCATTGACAGTTCTTTTCTTTCAACGCTTGAAACATTTTGTCCCACTTCCTTCTGGCCTCTGTGATTTCAGATGAGAAATCCACTGAATTCCCTATAGGTAATAAGTCATTTTTCTCTGGCCGCTTTCAAGATTTCTTCTTTGTCATTAGTTTTCAGAAGTTTAATTATGATGTGTCTTGTCTTGGATTTTTTTTGGATTTATCCTATTTGGGTTCGTTTAGCCTCTTGAATCTGTAGGCTTATGTCTTTGCCTACCCTTTGGGAGGTCTTCAGCCATTGTTTCTTCAAATACTCTTTTATCCCTACTCCTCTCCTGGGACCCTGATGATACAAATATTGGATCTTTTGATATTATCCTACAGGTCTTTATTCCTTTTAAATTATTTTTTTGTGTCTATTTTATCTCTTGTTTATTTTCAGTAAATTCTGTTGATCTGTCCTCAAGTTTGCTGATTCTGTCTTCTGTCATCTCCATTCTACTGTTGAGCTATTCTAGTGAGATTTTTATTTGTTATTGTATTTTTCAGTTCTGTAATTTCCATGTGGTTTTTAAAAAATAATTTTGATTTCTCTGTTGAGATTTTCTATTTTCTTAATTTGTTCTAAGAGATTTTATAATTGTTTGCAAAGCATTTTATGATGGCTGCTTTAAATTCCTTCTCAGATAATTTCAACATCTGATTCATCTCAGTTGATTTTCTTTTCATATTTGAGTTGTGATATTCCTGTTTCTTGGTATGATGGATGATTTTTTTTTTAATTGAATCTTGAGCATTTTGACTGTTATATTAGGAAACTCTGGGTCTATTTAAATCTTTTATTTTAGCAGGCAGTCACCTTATTTAGATTTACCATGTAGTTTTAGGCCTACCATTGAGGGGCAGGTTCCAATGACAATTTAATTTTCAGATCCTTTGCAGCACTGTTTTAGTCTGCTTGGTTTATCTGGACCTCCTGCTGGTCCCTGCTAGTGCTGGTTGCAGGGAATGGAATGAGCTTCCCCAGAATAGGCTATCTGTGCTTCTAGAAGGGAGAAGGGAGTCTCCAGCCAGTGGATACAGAGGGGCTTTCTGGGCTGGGCTGCTGTGGTAAGATCCCACTGTCTGTAGGAGATGGAGAACAATTCCCAGGCTGAGCCCTTGTTGTGGTAGGTCTCTCTTTCCAGTGCCACCTTCAATACCTCGACCTAGTGTTTCAGTGGGAGAGGGGAGGCTCAGGTCTGGGGAGGGGAATGAGAGTGCTTTCCTTGGCTGCTCACTGTCTGTAGTCCTCCCTATCAATACCCCCTTACCAGTGCTGTTGGGCTTGCCTAGTGTCATTGAAAGTAATGAGCCTACCTAGGGCACTTCCTGTTATTAGGTTTGGGGCAAGGTCTGGGTCAACTTCTCTTGTTGAACCTGGGGTTGTAAGATGTTCTGCCAATTCAGTGAAAATTAGAATTATCTACCTTACATAAATAAGTCAAAACATATGAACCAAACAGCCCTTATACTTACCATCAGTTCCACAACCCCAGAGATTTGGGAATATCCCATACCAGAGCACCCATAGGGCACATCTTGTCCTTTAGGAGTTCCTGCATCTCTTCTTCCTGGGCCCATCCTTTTTTGTGATACCCTATGCTGTCCTCACTGCAGCATGGAAGCTAGACTGTCTGCGTTCACCTGGTTGGTACCAACTTATGGCTTAATCCAATTCCTGTAGCCTTTCTCCCATTTCTCACGCCACCCCTTTTGGGACATACTTGAACCTTTGTTACTGAAGCTAATCTGAGAAGCATTCCATTCCGAAGACACCTAACAAGTCAGCCTTCTTTCTATTTTCAGAGTCCTATGGCTACCTTTTCAAGTTCCAAAGTTTATAGTTGTATTTAGCAGGGAGCAGCAGCAAGACAGGAGTCTGTGTCATCTTGTCTGGTCCAAGACTCATTCTTAATCCTTTGTTATTCACATTTTTGTTTAGAGTGCCTAACCTGTGATCATCTATGTCAATTTTCTTCAGTTGTTAAACAATATAAATCTTCTGCATCCTGTCTTATAAGAACTTTTACTTGGGATCTGAGTTCTTTCCCAACATAACTCTCATCAGCTTTGTGAAATCCTATCTCTTTTTAACAAGATTAGCAATTTGACTCTGTAGTTATTTTGCACTCATACAGTATTCAACAGTGATCAACAAAGGTTTAGCGATGGATACTGTTCAAGTGGCGATTGAGTTTTATAAGGAGTCAGTTAACTAGTGAACATTTTTGTGTTTGGTAAACTTTTATTTCTCTATAAAAATTTATAACTGTGAGGACTACAATGAATACTTATATAAGCAAAAACCTTCCTGTATATGTCGTTTTACTTTATTTATTTTGTTATACTACTTTAGAATTTAGAAAGACTTTAAAAGTCCTCTTGTGTCTTTATTTTACACATGGGTAAAATATTAAAGACATGCCTAATATTAAGATGACCTTGTAATTTGTAATCTAAACAGAGAGACTTTTGAAGATTGAAAGGGGGCATTATTAACAATTCGGGACAACAGGTATAATCTGGGACATGTGGTCATACTAGTAATGATCAAATTGCTAGTAAGTACATAACTTAGTTTAATGAGATCCCAAATCTCCTGACTTCTGTTGGGTAGCCCTGATGTAGCATAGCATTATGATTATGATTGTGGGCTACAGAGTCAGACTACTTTGGTTCATATCCTGACTTTACTCCCTACTAACGGTGTGACTGTGATCAATTTATTCAAATTCTCTGTGCCTCAGTTTCGTTATGTGTAATATGCCAGTAATTATAATTCCAACCTTGCAGGAATGCTGTGAGGCTTAAATGAGATTATGCATATAAAGCCTTTAGTACAGTCAGTGGCTAGCACTTAGTAAGTATTATGTTTGCTGGTGTTATTACTACTGTTATTTTGTAAAATCCTAAGATCAGAAAAGGTAAGGGTTAAGTGAGGTCTGGTAGCTTCAGTGTGAGATTAAGAATCAGGAGTTTGGGGTTCTATTTCTGTTTTGTTCCTGACTCACTTGGACTCTTTGGGAAACTGCTTAACCTTTTTGTGTCTAAATCTTGCAATCTAAAGCTAGAAGAATCTTGCCATCTGCTCACTTCATGGAAGATGGTAAAAAAATTTTTGGAAAATGCTTTGAGATCTGTGGGAGAAAGGTGCTATATAAGCTTATAACTTTATTCATCTCTGCATTGACATTCACTTGCTCATTAAATATGTATACAGTTTTTCATCAGCATAACTACTAGTCCAAAGTTACTATATATGTATAATGTGTGGGTGATGATAGTTCTGTTAGAACATTTTCTTTTGTGTTTCCTTCATCATTTAAAAACATAGATCCTCCTTGCCACATTATATTAGAAATATATATATATATAAATCGGATGTATAAATTATGGATAATGACCAAACAATAATTTCTCATTTTTATACTTAGTTTTAATTATAATGTAGGTTTCACTCTTTTCAAAGAAATGAAAAAGTATGAAAATGGGGGCAAAGAGTGGTAGGTTGATTAATTATAATGACAATAAAATATGGGCTAAAAGGTAACTTATAAGAACATTTAGTCTCTTCTTCTGCCACAGTAGAATTGTATTTTAATTAATTCAATTCAGTAATTATTGATCAACTGGCTATTATGTGCATGCAGAAAGGTAAGACAGTTCTTTTCCTTACATGCTTACATTCTATTAGGGAAAATTAAAATGTAACTATTTACCTTATTCTTACATTATCTTTAATGGTGTAGCTGATAGTGGTTGCAGGTAGAGGCAGTATATGAAATGAAATGTTACACAAGATTTTGACAATTTTAAATTAGTGAGATTTAGCTAAATATTTTTATAAGGTTCAAAAAGTCAAATGGTCAGGTCAGAAAAGGCATTAAATTTGCCAAGTTGATTTCTCATTGTAGTCCAGAATCAGTGCTAATTTATATTTTTTAGATAAAGGAAAAAGTTATATATTCAGGAGAATAAAATAATTGAAAACTTGTGCAATCTGAAAAATTATTTTAGGTGGCTTTTTGTTCCTTACAATTCACTTTGAGATTTAATCTGAACGATTTTCACTTCAAAAGTAATTCTGAGGAATTGAAAGAAATTCAAGATTTGAAAATAAAATTAAGTGAAAAATTATATTCTAAACCTATGAATTATTGCATTTTAAATGTAAAATTGGAATAATCCAGGTATAGATTATGAATATTCAGATAGTAAACTCACCCTGGGATCTTGCTACTCACTTATTCTTGGAGGAGAATATTAGGATAGCACTATCTTATCCCAGCAAGATCTCAATATGAACACTGATATTTAAATAAAAAGTAAACTCTATATTTTAATGTTTGTAGTTACATGAAGATTAGAAAATGAACGATAAGTTATATTTTATTTTATTTTTTAAACATTTTAAAATTTCCATTGTAATTTCTTTTTTTTTTTAAATAAATAAATTTATTTATTTATTTATTTTTGGCTGTGTTGGGTCTTCGTTTCTGTGTGAGGGCTTTCTCCAGTTGCGGCGAGCGGGGGCCACTCTTCGTCGTGGTGCGCAGGCCTCTAACTGTCGTGGCCTCTCCCGTTGCGGAGCACAGGCTCCAGACGCGCAGGCTCAGTAGTTGTGGCTCACGGGCTTAGTTGCTCCGCGGCATGTGGGATCTTCCCAGACCAGGGCTCAAACACGTGTGCCCTGCATTGGCAGGCAGATTCTCAACCACTGCGCCACCAGCGAAGCCCATATATTTTATTTTTCAGGGGACTTTTTAGTGTGATGTTTAGGAACTGGCAACCAGTTTCTCTTAGTCATTTTCCTTCAGTTGCAGATCTCTGAAATGCTACATAGAAAGAGAAATGAAAAAGTCTATTAATTATTAAGATTAGAACTCAAGCATTGGCTCAGAAAGCTCAAGAATGAATTTTTAGATAAAAGTTAAAGGCAAAAAGTTTACAATAATATTTAGAAAAAGGATCAAATGCTAAGAAGCATTATGAAATCACAATCTACCATCTAGTTTGGTAGTCCAGAAACTGAGGATTCTTCAGTAACACCTTGTTTTCCCTTTCTGTCACCAAATCCAGTTCATCATCAAGTCATGTCTTTTCTACCACTTAAATATTTCTCTAATATGACCTTGCTTTATTTCTTCTACCACACAATGACCCCAATCTACCATCCCTTTTGCCTGGATTACCATAATAGTCTCTGTGTTGGTTTCCTAGGGCTGCTGTAACAAATTACCATAAACTGTGTAGCTTAAAACACAGATGGCTCTCACACAATTCAGGAGACCAAAAGTCTGAAATCTAGGTGTCAGGGAGAATTTGTTCTAGGCCTTTCTCCTAGCTTCAGGTGATTGTTGGCATTCCTTGGCTTTTAGCTTCATCACTACAGTCTCTTTCTCCATCATCACATGGTCTTTTTCTTTGTGTGTCTCTTCTGGGTCTTCAAATCTCCCTCTCTTTATAAGGACATGATTCATACTCCAGTATGACCTCATCTCAACTTGACATTTTACTAGAAGTCCTAGCCAGGGCAGCTAGGCAACAGAAGGAAATAAAAGGCATTTAGATTGGGAAGGAAGAAAGGAGTAAAAATATCTCTATTTGAAAATGAAATGCTCAAGTATAATATCCTAAGAAAGCCACTAAAATTTTGTTAAATAAATGAGTTCAGCAGAATGCCAGATAAATATACAAAAATCAGTGGTATTGCCATAAACTTTCAATGAATAATACAAAAATGAAATTAAGAAAACAACTCCATTCACAGTAGCATCAAAAAAAGAGCAAAATACTTAGGAATGAATTTGACAAAAGAAGTGCACAACTTTTACTCTGAAAAACTTCAAAATGCTATTGTAAGAAATTAAGGAAGATCTCAATAAATGGAAAAATATCTCAAGTTCATGAATTAGAAGACTTAATATTGTTAAGATGGCAATACTCCCTAAACTGATCTGCAGGTTCAATGCAATCCCTATCAGAACCCCAGCTGACTTCTTTGTAGAAATGATACGCTGAATCTAAAATCTATATGGAATTCTAAGAACCAGAATATGCACAACAATCTTGAAAATCAAAAATAACAAAGTGGGAGGACTCATGTTGCCCAATTTTACCACTTATTACAAAGCAGCAATAATCCAGACAGTGTGTTACTGGCTCAGGGACAGAAATATATATCAATGGAATAGAATTGAAGTCCACAAATAAAATCATGTGTTTCAGGTCAACTATTTTTTCACAAGGGTGCTAAGACCATCCAGTGTGGGGGAAGAACAGTATTTCGAACAAAGTGTTCTGGGACAACTTGATAGGCAGATACAAAAATTGAAATTGGACCCTTACCTCACACCAGATACATCATTTACTCAAAATGGATCAAAGACATACACATAAGAGCTAAAACTATAATACTCTTAGAAAAATTAATATGGAGATATATCTTCATGATCTTGGTTTAGCAAAGGATTCTGAGAAATGATACCAAAAGTATGAGCAACAAAAGAAAAAATAGATAATTTGAACTTAATCAAAATTAAAACTTTGGTGCATTAAAGGATACCAGCAAGAGAGTGAAGAAAAGACAACCCCACAGAATGGAAGAAAATATTTGAATATCAACTATTTGATTTGGGATTTTTATCCAGAATATATCAAGAACTCTTACATTTCAAAAATAAAAAGACAACCCAGTTTTTAAAATGGGCAAAGGAATAGACATTTCTCCAAGGAAGATACACTAATGATAATAAGCATATGAAAAGATGTTTGAACAAACCCTAATACAGGGAAAAAAGAAAGATGTTTGACATCATTAGTCATCAGGGAAATGCATATCAAAACTACAATGAGAGAGACATCACCAAGATAGCAACATAGGAGGCTCTAAATTTCTCTCACCATGGACACACTGAATACACAGCTACACACAGAATGATTCCTTCTGTGAGAAATCCAGAAACTAGCTGAGTGCCTCCTATATATTGGGCAGCTGAGAAAAACTCATATCAAAACAGGTAAAAAAAGCTGAGACAATCCTTGCCATAAATCTCATCCCAGACATAGTACCATATAGTTGTGAGGGAAGCCTCAACTCCCAGCCTCTCCCTGAGGAGTGAAGGGTTTAGATCATATATCTAGGACCCAACTTTTAAAGCTGAGGGACTGGCCCCCAAATCACCTAGCTCTGAAAACCAATAGGGCTTCCACAGGAGTATAGCAGACAAAGAAGTAGTTACTAATGAGTGTGTGAGCACTCACTGCAGCTATTCCCCTGGGGCTCAGTGCAAAGGGAGCAGGGGAAAACATGTCCATCTCCCAGTCTTTCCCTGGAAGGGATTTGACTGCATACTTTAAAAGCTGCTGCCTGAGGGTACAGCTTCTAATTAGCATGCATAGAGATGCTGACTGTGATCCTACTGGGAGACCAAAAAAGCCAGTGGGTACTTGCCCTGCATTCTCCCACTGGCTTACTCTTATTTAAAAAAAAGAAAAAAGTCTCTAGTTTCTACCTGGAAGGAGCGTGTCCACCTGTCTAATGCCCCCATTTTTACAGCTGCCACCTGAGGTACCAGCTATCATATCTCCTAGCCCTGATAACCAACAGGACTTGGCATTCATTAGTCCCACAGGACCATATTAAGCAAAACAAAACAAAACAAAAAACAGTTTTCAAATGGGTGCATATGCACTTCTTGCAGCTATCCTTATCCCACCCCTCCACTGTTAGGGTGATGGGGCTCAGCCAGAAAGTCAGGCAAAAATGCCAGTTTCCCAGTTTCTACCTGGAAGGGATTTGACTGCATACTTTCCTAGTTGTTGCCTGAGGTTCCAGCTTCTAATCAGCCTGCATGTACTAAGTGAACTACTAGAGGGGGCCCGACAGACCTGGTGGGCACATCCCCCGCTGTTTCCAACTGGCTCATTCCAACAGTTAAATCAAGTTGCCAGCATCTCCCTGGAAGGAGCCTGTCTACACATCTAGTACCCCAACTGTTAAGGCTGCCACCCAAGGGACTGGCTCCTAAATCACATCGCTCTGGGAACAGGCTTGGCATTCACAGGTAGCCCAGGACTAAAACCGAGCAGGACCCTGTGGGGCTCCTGGGCACAGAAACCTTTCCGTGTCCCTCGTTTCTTGTAGGAAACAGACTCCATCCTCCATGATGTTCCCTGAGTTCCAAAGGGCAGATTCGAACAGTTGCTAATCTGGGAACGGAAGGGAGCCAAGGAACAATAGTGCAGCCTTGGGGCATCATCCTGGTTCCATCTCAAAGGATACACATCACAAATTCTTTAAGCTCTTTATGGAATTAAAACCCAGCAAATGGAAGCTGTCAGCATTCTTCATACCAGAGAAGACCACCAGAGGCCAGGAACCAGAGAAGCTCATCAAGATTACCTGAGACCAGATTAGAGGAGTGCAGGCCCTGCACACACCCTAATCTTATCAGCAACCCCACCCTTGAACCATTGCTATAAAACTCCTTATCAAATCCTCCCAGGTTGGGACACATAGTTTTTTGGGACAGAAGCCCACTGTGTCCCCATTTGCCTGGCAAAGCAATAAAGCTATTCTTTTCTACTTCACTCAAAACTCTGTCTCTGAGATTTGATTTGGCACCGGTGCACAGAGGCCGAGCTTTCAGCGTCAGGACCACAAAAAATGTAGAAGTGGTTGTATTTGAGTGCACAAGCACCACAGAGTGAGTAAGCAAAAACGCACAACTCCCAGCTTCTCCTTGATTGGAATTAGATTATTTATTGAATGTCCTGATTCTCCCAGCCCCCACCTGAAATGTTTCTAATTAGCCTACACTGGGGAGCCGAAGGGTCAGTCAGTTTGTAGTCACTGGGAGCCTGTATGGGCAATTCTCACACCTTGGAGATACTGATGGGTCTTGGCACACCCTCAATTACTGGGAGCCACTAAGAAGAAAAAAGGTGCTTTGGACAATCACAGAGGTTCAAGAGAAAACCAGGAGCTGATTGACAAGATTTATCAGATTGGGCTGATTGACAAGATTTATCTCTTACACAAGGCCAGTATGTTAAGACTTTGAGGAGTGGCTTGAGAGGTGGCTGTTTTATCTAATGTGCAAAAACCAACACGGAGAGTCAAGGAAAATGAAGAAACAGGGAAGTATGTTCCAAACAAAAGAAGAAGATATATCTCCTGAATCTGATCTTGTGAAATGGAGATAATTGATTTACCCAATAGAGAGTTCAAATTAATGGTCATAAAGATGCTTACTCAGGTCAGGAGAGCAATGCATGAACAAAGTAAGAATTTCAACAGACATAGAAAATACTAAAAAGTACCAAACAGAATTCATAGAGCTAAAGAATAAAATAACTGAATTGATAAATTCAATAGGGGGGTTCATCATCAGACTAAATCAAACAGAAGAAGGGATCAGCAAACTTGAAGACAGAGGAAAAAATAATGAAAAAGAGTCAAGATAGTTTAAGGGACTTATGGGGTACCATCAAGTGGACCATATATGCATTATAGCAGTCCCAGAAGGAGATTAGTGAGAGAATAGGACAGAAAGCTTATTCAAAGAAATAATGTTTGAAAACTTCCCTAACCTAAGGAAAGAAATAGACACCCAGATTCAGGAAGCCAAGAAGGTTTCAAAGAAGATGAATCCAAAGAGACCCACACTGAGACATGTTATAATTAAATTGTCAAAAGTTAAAGACAAGAGGAGAATCTTAAATGCAGCAAGAGAAAAGCATTATGGTACATACAGGGGAATCACCATAAGACTTTGAACAGATTTTTAGCAGAAATCTTGTCAGCCAGAAGGTTGTGGGATGATATATCCTAAATGCAGCAAAACTTAATGGGTTTCAGCAAAAGCAGTTCTTAGAGGGAAGTTTATAGTGATAAACGCTTATATTAAGAAAAAAGAAAGAGCTTAAATAAATAACCTAACTTAATACCTCCAGGAACTAGAAGAAGAAGGATGGAAATAACTAATTAGAGTGGAAATAAATCATATAGCTACTAGAAAGCAATAGAAAAGATCAATGAAACTAAGAGCTGCTTCTTTGAAAAGTTAAACAAAATTAACAAACCATTATTAGCTAGATTAAGGGAAAAAGAGAGAAGACTCAAATAAAATCAAAAGTGAAAGAGGAGACATTACAAACGATACCACAGAAGTACAAAGGATCAGACGAGGGTACCAAGAAAAATTATATGACAACAAATTGGATAACCTAGAAGAAATAAATTCCTAGAAAGATACAACCTACTAAAACTGAATCAAGAAAAATAGAATATCTGAACAGACCAATTACTAGTAAGGAGATTGAATCAATAATCCAAAACCTCCATACAGCAGTCCAGGACCAGATGACTTTACTGGTGAATTCTATCAAATGTTTAAAGAATTAATCCCAATTCTTTCCAAACTCTTCCAAAAAATAAAGAGCAGGGAACACTTCTAAACTCTTTTAACAAAGCTAGCATTACCCAGATATCAAAACCAGACAAGGACAACACAAGAAGAGAATATTACAGGCCAGTATCCCTGCTGAATATTGACGTGAAAATCTTCAACAAAATATTAGGAAACAAAATTCAACAGCACATTAAAAGGATTGTATACTATGATCAAGTGGGATTTATTCCTGGCATGCAAGAGTGGTTCAAGATATGCAGGTCAGTGAATGTGCTACATCACATTAACAAAATATAGGCTAAAAAATATCATCTCAACAGGTGTAGAGAAAATATTTGACACAAGTCAATATTCTTTCATAATAAAACCTCTCAACAACATAGGTATGGAAGAAATGTGCCCCAACATAATAGAGGGCATATATGACAAACCCACAGCTAACATACTCAATGATGAAAAGCTGAATACTTTTCCTCTGAGATTAGGAAAAAGACAAGGATGCTCACTTTCATCACTGTTATTCAGCATAGCACTGGAAATCCTAGCCAGAGGAATTAGGCAAGAAAAAAATAAAAGACATCCAAATTGGAAAGGAAGAAGTAAAATTGTGTTTGCAGATGATATAGTCTTATATATAGAAAACTCTGAAGACTCTATCAGAAAACTGTTAGAACTAATAAGCAAATTCAGTTAAGTTTCGGGATACAAATAAATATACACATACCCCATTTTATTGTGTTTCACTTTATTATGCTTTGTAGATATTGTGCTTTTTTCAAATTGAAGGTTTGTGACAACCCATGGCAAGCAAGCCTATTGGTGCCATTTTTCCAATAGCATTATTTTAAAATTATGGAATATACATTTTTTTAAATTGCATAATGCTATTGCAAAGTCAATAGACTACAGTATAACATGAACATAACTTTCATATGCACTGGCAACCAGAAAAATTTGTGTGACTCACTTTATTGCAATGTTCACTTTATTGTGGTGGTCTGAAACCAAACTTACAATATACGTGAGGTATGCCTGTATACAAAAATCAGTTGCATTTCTATACACTAACAGTGAACTATTGCAAAGAGATATTAAGAAAACTATCTCATTTATAATAATAGCATCAAAAAGAACAAAATGCTTAGGAATAAATTTAACCAAGGAGATAAAAGATCTGTACATTGAAAAATAGAAGAGATTGCTGACAGAAATTGAAGAAGACAAAAATAAATTGAAAGATATTTTGTGTCATGGATTGGAAGAATTAATATTGTTAAAATGTCCATGCCACTCAAAGTGACCTACAGAGTCAGTGCAATCCCTATCAGAATTCCAATGGCATTTTTCACAGAAAAAACAGTCCTAAAATTTATATGGACCCACAAAAGACCCCCAATAGCCAAAGCAATCTGGAGAAAGAACAGCAAAGCTGGGGGACATCACACTTTATGATTTCAAACTATGCTAGACAGCTACAGTAATCAAAACAATGTGGTATTGGAATAAAAACAATGACATAGATCAATGGAACAGAATAGAGAACCCAGAAATAAAACTGTACATATATGGTCATTTACTTTTCAACAAAGGAGCCAGGGATATACAATGGGGAAAGAATAGCCTCTTTAATAAATGGTGTTGGGAAAACTGGACATCCACACATAAAAGAATGAAACTGATCTTCTATCCAACACCATACATAAAAACCAACTCAAAATTGGTTAAAGACTTAAATATAAGATTTGAAACTATAAAACTCTTGGTAGAAAACATAGGGGATAAGCTCCTTGACATTGGTCTTGGAAATGATTTTTTTGGATTTGACACTAAAAGCAAAGGCAACAAATGTAAAAATAAACAGGTAGGACTGCATCAAACTAAAAAGCTTCTTCTCAGCATAGGAAATCATCAACAAAATGAAAAGGCAACCTATGGAAATGGGAGAAAATATTGGCAAACCCCATATCCAATAAGGGATTACTATCCAAAATATACAAGGAACTCATACAACTAAATAGCAAAAAAATTAACCCAATTAAAAACTGGGCAAATACTTTTAATAGGTACTTTCCCAAAGAAGACATACAAATGGACAACACATATATGAAAAGGTGCTCAGCATCACTAAAAATCAGGGAAATGCAAATCAAAACCACAATGAGATATTGCCTCAGACCTGCTATGATGACTAGCATGAAAAAGACATGAGGTAACAAATGCTGCTGAGGATGTGGATAAAAGGGAACCCTTTAATACTGTTGATGGGAATGTAAACTGGTACAGCCACTAAGGAAAATAGTATGGAGGTTTCTCAAGAAATTAAAATTAGAACTGCCGTATGATCCAGCAATCCCACTTCTGGATGCATATCCAGACGAAACAAAATCATTTTCTCAAAGATATATCTGTACTCTCATGTTCAGTGCAGCATTATTCATGATAGCAAAGGTATGGAAACAACCTAAATGTCTGTCTACGGATAATGGATAAAGAAATAAATAAACACACACACATACACATATATATAAAATGGAATGTTTTTCAGCTTTAAAAAAGAAGGAACTCCTGTTATTTGCAACAATATGCATGAAGTTGAAGGGCATTATCCTAAGTGAAATAAACCAAACAGAGAAAGACAAATACTAAATGGTATCACTTATATGTAAATCTAGTTTAAATAAAAAGAAAGTTGAGTTCATAGAAACAGAGTAGTATTATGGCTACCAGGGGTCAGGATTGGGCTAAATAGGGAGAGTTTGGTAAAAGTATACAAACTTTCAGTTATAATATGAATATGGTCTGAGGATCCATGTATAACATGGTGACTATGGTTGATAATACTATATTGTACAATTGAAGTTTGCTAAGAGAGTAGAGCTTACGTGTTTCCGTAAAAAAGAATTAAAAACTCAGATAATAACAAATATTAATGAGGATGTAGAGAAATTGGAACCCTCATATACTGATGGTAGGAATGTAAAATGGTGCAGCTGCTTTGGAAAACAACCTGGCAGTCCTTCAAACAATTAAACATAGAATAACCATATGACTCAATAGATGGACTTCTGGATAACTACCCAAGATAAGTGAAAACATATGTCTGTATAAAAATGTGTACATGAATGTTTTTATAGCAGCATTATTCATAAGAACTAAAGGGCAGAAACCACTTAAATGTGTATCAGCTGATGAATGGATAACCCAATTTGTATATACATGCAATGGTGTACTAATATACGCTACAACATAGGTGAGTCTTAAAAATGTTATGCAAAGCCCACATATTATGTGATTCTAGTCATGTGAAATATCTAGAATAGTGAGATATAATGGAGGCAGAAAGTAGCTTAGTGGTTGCTTAGAATTGAGAGGGTAAGATTGAGTATGATAGTTAAAGCATGATGAAACTTTTTTTCGAGGTGATGAAAATGTTCTAAAATCAATGGAGATGGTAGTTGCACAGTTCTGTGAATATACTACAAAGCATTGAATTATACATGTTGATTTTATTCTATGTGAATTATATTTCAATAAAGCTACTATAAAAGAAATGTCTATCTCCCCAGGTAAATTACATGTGTTTTGGTATCACAGATACTGTTTATTTTATAACCATTATATTGCTTTTTAGACTTTAGAGTGTAGCGTACAGCCACAAACAGCCTTTTAGTGATTTGAGTTCCTGAAAAAAAATCTTCCATTTTAGACTGAGTGATACAAATTGCCTGAAATGGGAGGTTTGCTTTGCCTTCATAGTAGATGTTAATTTTGTTATTTTAAAAATAAATTTATAAAACTTGTTTTAGCACATTTGGAGATCCAAGAAAGATTGATGTCTTTTATCTTGTATGTATATGTTCTAGTTTTATCTTCCTCTACAGTCTTAACTTTTGTTAACATTTTTAGAGTTCTCATTAAGACTTCTGCTCAGTATAAATCAAATTGTGTCAAACAGTGACATGAAAAATGTCTTTTGCCAGGTAGAAATTTAAACCTGAATATGAAATATGATATGATAGTAAACCAACGAAAGACATATGAAAGACAGTTGTTCTTTAGAAAATGGACTTAATAGGGAAGTTTCCTTCTTAGTTTTAGTTTTAGGGAAGGGAGAAATGTAATGGCAGGTTCTATGATTTTAGGATCCTTTTTCTAAATCTCATTCTTTTTTTAAAATTAATTAATTAATTATTTGGCTGTGCCAGATCTTAGTTGCAGCACACCAGATCTTCATTGCTGCGTGCGGGATCTTTAGTTGCAGCATGCAGGATCTCTTTTTTAGTTGCGGCATGTGGGATCTAGTTCCCTGACCAGGGATCGAACCCGGGCCCCCTGTTTTGGGAGTGTGGCGTCTTAGCCACTGGACCACCAGGGAAGTCCCTCTAAGTCTTATTCTTAATTAAGTTGATTAGAATTATATTATTTCAATATTTTAAATATTAAAAATTTTCATTTTGTTTAACATTATGACTTTTGCCGTCAGATTTTAAAATCAATTAATGATTTATACAAAGCCTTTTTTAGAATCTTCCAAAGAAGAAAAAACAAGTTAGCTTACATATAAAATTATTTTTCATTATTTTATTTCTTCTATAATTTAAAGTCTTTTTGTAACCTCAATAAGTAGCATTGCTAAAATAGCTGGAGCATTTTATAAAAGACTTGGTGGATTAGGTGATATGATTAATCCCCCAAAACTCCCCATTCCTTCTGTGAAACCTTGTGACTGTCGCTCAGGATGCCCTGGACATTTGGGGCTAAAAAGCTGCTCTCCAACATGCACCCTCACTTATATACATTTCAGTGAAGTTGGAAGCTTACCAAGAATAAATGATGTTTCTTTGCAAACCTGCCAGTTTTATTTTTGTTATTGGAATTACATTAAATTTTCATGTTTTGTAAATTGATGAAGTATGAATGCAAAAAGTTTCCATTAAATTAAATTTTCATATTTTGGAAAGAATAAACAGAGGTTGTTTACAAATAATTGTTCTTAATCTGATGATCAACTATAAAAAACTGGGGAAAAAGTTTGGAAAGACTTTGTGTTCCAGTTATTTCATCAGTGTCTTCAGGTTTTCATTAAGTAAAAAAAATAACTGAAAATCATAGTTGGTATATAATGGGTGTGGTTTGTGCAGAAATACTGTGCAGTCTATGAATCAATAGACTTACATTCTAAAATAAGGCTTGGCTCTGTAACAAAATATTGGCCAGTGGGTTTGTGTTTATATGTGTGATTTTAAAATATACTTTTTAAGGCATGCAAGTACAACTTTAAAAAAATTCTTTATTTAGCTGACAATGGCTTTCTAAAGTTAAAAAAAATGATCACATAAAAAGGCATCTAGTATACTTTGGACCTAGTTTGCTAATAGTCATACATACCATCATTTACAAGAAGTTTGCAGTCAAGTTGTTGTCCTCCCCATCCTTAACCATTGATAAGAGTAAAATATCTTCTGTTCCATCTCTGGATACCTGCAACTGTTAAATTTAATAATTATTCCCTCTGTCTACCCATAGCACGCACTTCTTGTTTTTCTTTGTGTGTATCACATTGTATTGCTAATATCTGATTATGTGTCTATCACAATGGACTCTGTACTTTTCTTCCTAATGTCTAGCACAATGATTTGCTTAAAGCAGTACTCAATAAATGTTTAAGATCATACATTTTTCTACCCTTTAAAATTGATAGATTTAAATGACATGCATTTACTTTAAGATGTGTCGAGATGGATGTCTTCATTTTCTGCATTGGAGAGTATAAATTTGTACATACATTTTTCTGAAGGATTGTTTGGAAAAATGTGTATAAGAGTCTTAAAAACTGTAAACCTTTGATTCAATGATTACGTTTCTACAGCTTATTCTAAGAAACAATCAGAGATACATACAAACTTTGAGTGTATATTTGTTGTGAAATTATTTATAAAATCGAAATATTGGCACAAACCTATATTTTCAACATAAGAAATTCACTCAAATTTTGGTACATCTATATGGTACAATACTACATTAAAAATAATTCTCAAAGATGATAAAGGACATCAGACAATGCAAACAATATATTATCAATAAATTATAGCTTATTATATTTAGCACATTTTTTTAATTGTCATGATAATTTTGGACCCTTATTGTGTGTCCATCATATGTACCATTCCACTCAATTCTGTGTCATCAGTAAATTAATATGTATGCCATCTTGTTTATCTAATTTATTGTAGGACTGAGAGTTTATATAGTAAACCACTAGAGATTGGGCAGGTTCATATGCTTCACCCTCTTGATGCAGATAATCTTCATGTGCTTGTTCTTGGCATAGTTATGAAAACATACAGTTTGGTCTTTGATCTGCAATGCTAGAGAAACATACAGTTTGGTCTTTGGTCTGCAATGACTAAACTATAGTAGTAGTATCCTGCCATTTCTTTCTTTGCTCTCTGCTTCAGTGGACATTGCTTCTTCCATTTGCCCTGCTATAGGCTCCTGGCCATTTTGTCCCACTCTTCCTTGTTTCCTACTTGGATATAATGGAAAGTATGAAATTATAGGAGTTACTGAGTAGCTTCTTAGCTACTTATCTCAAATTCTTGACTAGATTTGACAATTTGAAAGCACTGTCATTAATGATAAAACTGGCTTTTAATCAGTGAAATTAGGTACTTTTACAATAAGGTGAGATGATTCCACTTAAAGAATTACTTTTAGTAGATGCCCATTTTGACAGAATAAATTGTGATTTATTATAAGCAAAATATGTTTAATCACATCTTATGATCGTCATCTCTTGGACAAAGAAATGCACCTACGTGTAAATCTTGGCTTGATACAAGATGTACACGGTCACAAAATTCAGTTTTATGGTTGGAAGGCACAGAACCCATGATCTGGTTCTTTGTTGTAATTATTGCCATCTAGAATTGTACTTTAAACTTTCTTTTGCTTCAGATTTGCACCAATGCCTTGCTAAATTTAATAGATAACTTTTCTCTACCCTTCCTCGTTAATTGTCATGTGGACACTGATGACTAGGCAATATTTCTTACTTTTGGAGGCTCTAAGGGACTTATATAAAGCTCAAGGGGCTTTCTAAAGTTAAAAAAACTTTAGATTTTATATCTCTATCCTGTAGTTTGAGCATGATGTAGTTGAGCCTTTACATACATCATTCTTTACATTACTTTTATTAAAAAGGATTTTATGAATGGTTAAATAAGTCACTTGCATAAATAATTTTTTTCTTCACTAAGATTATGACTTTTCTAAGGATTAAAACAATGTAATATATATCTTCAAAAGTACCAAGCAATGTATAAGCGCCCTAAAATAAGCTCAGTACTTAATAACTTGAATTAAGATAAGTAGGCATCTAATAACTTGAATTAAGATAAACAGGCATCTAATATTGGGTTGGCCAAAAAGTTCGTTCGGGGTTTTCCATAACCTCTAACAGAAAAACTCGACCAAACTTTTTGGCCAACCCAATACAACCTTCCCCGAGAGGAGTTATTTTTTTAAAAAATAATGATGTTATTTCTTTAAAAAATCATCAACAATGTTATTTTTTAAAAAAATACAAAAATGACTAAATAGAGAGTCTCTTTCTTTGCCCTGTAATCTTGGCATTGTAACGGTCCAAATGTGAGGTAGTATAATGGAGAAAAACTACAAGGTATGGCTTTTCATTCTTACAGCTTCGAACTCCCTGCTTGCTTCCATCCTCGGTAAACAGCTCTTGGGAACTCTCTAGCTGCAGTCTTCGTGAGTTCTCCCAATTTTCCTTGTACGTTTCCAGCCTGCATTTGGAGAAATACTTGCTTAAAATATTTATCTCCTAAATAGAAAAATAACTCTGGAACTGTTCAAAATCTCAATGGCACACGTAATTAATGGAAAGCATTTCACAAAGTTGATGTAAAGATAATATAAGTATTTAGGTTTAACTCTGGATAGACAGATATTAGAGAAGAGCTTAGTATAGACCTTTTATAACAATGTAGCCCTAAACTACCACCTTTTTAAAGAGTCCTTTATAAAAGATTATAAACTTATTTGACTTTTAACAATAATATAGTTAATCATAATCACCTCACACTTAGCCTGTGTTTCTATTTTGCTGTAGTTATTCTAGCTAGAATAAACAAGTTTACATACTAAAGTCATATGTGTGAGCTAAAGGCTAATATTAAGGAAAAATAACTTTTCCAGGAAAGGCACACAAGGAAGAAGTTATTTTACTTTTACTAAAAGAGTACTCTGTAACACAGAGGAACATTACTGTAGAGATTAATCAGAAGTGTTATGTGCATTGCATTTTAAAAATCGGTAGTGTGGTTTCATTAAAGATACCCTAGGCTGGCCTTTTGAGAATCTCTCTATTAACAGGGCTATGTAAATTCTTAATCCTCTTTTTTGTTGTCATTATGTTGAGAATATAAAAATGAATAATTAAATGATTGAGGAACGTTCTTGAGAATATTACTTGGAAGTATTATTGGGGCAGAATCAGTGCCTTTTCTCTGCTGGAAACAGTGACTAAAAAGAAAGTGTGCAGGCTCCTGGTATTGTTATGAAGGTCGTGCTCCTGGGCTTTGTATAACTGCAGGGTATTTAAAGTTCCTGGTATCCTTGGAAACACAAACTGTGATACCAATTGGTGCTTGTGTTTCAATGATGTCACACAATTTACAGATCCACACAATGGATCTCTTGTTTGTGGACCTACAGAGGAGTTCAGATAGTTTTGGAAAAGCACCTGAAGAGAGGGAGAGTTTTCTCTGAGGCTTTAATTTTAAGAACCAGTGACAATCTTACTATCCATTCCTTAATCTTTTGAGTTTGGATTCAACTCTTTTAAAAAAGAAAAAAATATCACCTGCTAAATTTCTTTTTATATGTGTGTATATATATATATATATATATATGTATATATATGTATATATAGAGAGATATATATATCTATATATATATATTTTTTTTTGGCTACATTGGGTCTTCTTTGCTGCACTCAGGCTTTCTCTAGTTGTGGCGAGCTGGGGCTACTCTCTTCGTTGTGGAGCACAGGCTGTAGGCATGCGGGCTTCAGTAGTTGTGGCATGGGGGCTCAGTAGTTGTGGTGCACGGGCTTAGTTGCTCTGTGGCATGTGGGATCTTCCCGGCCCAGGGCTCGAACCCGTGTCCCCTGCACTTGCAGGTGGATTCTTAACCACTGCGCCACCAGGGAAGCCCTAAATTTCTTTTTGTTTTACATTCTTGTGATTGCTTTTGAGGAGTATATACATGTTTTTGTGCTAATTGAAACATGTAGAGAGACAGATGAGGATTAATTGCTCCTCTCAAGTTTAGCCATCAGCTGTGCAGTGGTAAGAGGCTTATAGAACTGAGAGTATTTGAACTAATTGGTTAGAATAAAACAGTGCCATTAAAAAGATTATCTTCTTTTTTCTCCTCCCTCTCTTTCTCCCTCCCTCTTCCCCTCTCCTCCTCCCTTCCTTCCCCTCCCCCCGCTACCCCCTCACCATTGGTAGGCTGACTTAAATGATGTACATTAATTTGACCAAACCAGTCCAAAAACAAGTATGTGTTTCTTCTCTTACATTCACTTCTGCTTATAATTGTTTCTATGGCCAAGTGGCTATAGGTTTATTGGCTCTTCCTTTGTAAAGTTTGCATCAAGAATATTGTGTATATTCATGGCACAGTGATCTATCAGAACCTGTCCAATGATAACAGATGCAAACCTGTGTAGTTTGGTTTTTTCCCCAGAATATTTCCAAGGAAAAATTTATTTATATATATCATATAATCCTGAAGATCATTCATAGTTTAAGTTGTTTTTTCCCCTCATTTTATTTCAATATTTTTAGCATCAGTAGTTTTGAATTGGATTAAGAAACGACTCCATTATTTCAGATACATGATGTAAAAAGAATAATAAGAGCTTACATTTACTGAAGTCTTACAATATGCCAGACACTGTCTAAGTGCTTGACATTTCTTATTTAATCCTCACCACTTCCCTGTGAGGTAGAAACCATATTGTTCCCATTTTAAAAGTAAGAAAATTGAGAGTCTGAGAGGTTAAGTATCTTGACTAGAGTCTCACAGCTGGTAAGCCATGGGATTCCTTATCAAGCAGTCTTACTCAGAGTCTGTGCTCTTAACCGCTCCACCATTATGTCTCTCAATAACAGTAACAATAATGAGAGCTAATATTTATTGAGCCAGAATTTCTTCCCTGTGCCAGAAATTGAGAAATTGTTCTCAGCTTTTTCTAGTGTGTTAACTTAATCAAATAACCTACGCTGGGGACATGGGTCCTGCCATGATTCTGAGCCTTACTGCCAAATTTCTGGCTTTAGTAGTCTCTTCTCAAAGATCTTTGTAAACAATTCAAATCTGCTGAAAATCAGGGTTGAGTTATGCTAAGCAGCTCTATATAAGAATCCTAGCCGAGGTTAGTATGTGCCAGGGCACTGTGAGTTAGTATCACCTTCCTGTATATTGAAGTACTTTATTACTTTTCTTTCAGGGGAAATTAAAACCTTAGAGAGTCATATGAGGAGTATAAGTTTCAACTCCATGTTCCAAATGCTATATATATATGTTAAAGCCTTATAGCCGGCATTTGTTTTTTTGATTCCTAGGGTCTTTAAGTAGACTTGAACTAGTTAAAAATAGGTGGTTCCCTAGTAACAGGTGGTTCTCTATTTTCTTTTTTTTTTTGGTCCTCTAACTATATTAATAGAGGAAGTTAAGAATCTGTGGACTCAAAGTTAGCATTTCTATGCCACCCACACTCTGTACCACGATAGAGAAGTTGAATTATGGATGTATTGAAGTGCTTTAAACTTTGTTTTGTTTCTTCTACATCAGCTTGATAATTGATCAACTTAAGTTTGGAGCTTACCTTTAATCATTTTTTAATTTGGTAGTACCTAACTATATATTTTTTATTGAATAAAGTTATTTTAAAATTTAATCTTTTTTAAATTAATTTTTATTGGAGTTAAATTTTAATCTTAAAGTAGTAGATGTATATAGTTACAAGTGGGTACTACAAGGATTGAAATGCAAAAGAGTGGCTAGCTTCCTTACCCATTGCTGCAGCTAGTTTCTGTTCCATGCAGGCATCCACTTTCAGCTCCTTTAGAGGCTTTTTCTACTACTTACCTTCATATTTTAAAATAATTCATGCATTCACACATACTCATATGAAAATATAGATAGACTTACATAGTTTCAAACACTCTTTGTTTGGAACTATCTTCCACTTTTAATCTATTTTAAAAATTATCTCTAAACACACACACACACACACACACACACACACACACACACAAAATACCATGATCTTATTCTCTTTTATAATTGAGAAAAGGAGTATCAGAGACGTTAAATCATTTGCCCCAAATCATGGAAATAGTAAAAAGCAGATTTGAATATAATCATCTGACTACACAGCTAAATTCATGTTTCATATGAGTTAGATTTGTTCAAAATGGGACCATATAGTGATTTCCCCTACCTTTTTAATGCCCAAGTGGTTAATAATAATACTAACAAATAAACTTTTATTCTGTGCTTAGTATGTGTGAGGCATTTGTGAAGCACTTGATGTGTATTATCTCATTTGAACCTCACAGAAATCCCTAAGAGAATAGTTGCTTTGTCATCCTTATTTAAAAATGAAGAAATTGAGGTTTACTTAGGCTGAGTAATTTGACCAAAGTCACACAACTTATAAACAGAAGATCTAGAATCTTTTTAAAGATAATTTTTATTGAAATATAATATACACAGAGAAAAGTGCACAAATCCTATAGCTTGGTGTATAGCTTGATGAATTTGCATAGACAAGATACCTGAGTAACTTGGACCCTGCTGAAGAAACAGAACATTACTAGCATCCCAGGAACTCACTTATGTCCTTTCTCAGTCACTGTACATCCAAAGAGTAACAATGGTGCTGACTTTAATATTGTAGGTGAATTTTACATTTTTGAACTTTCTATAAGCCATTATACAGCTTTTATGTCTGAATTCTCTTG
This sequence comes from Balaenoptera borealis, assembly GCF_965194805.1. Lineage (NCBI taxonomy): Eukaryota > Metazoa > Chordata > Mammalia > Artiodactyla > Balaenopteridae > Balaenoptera > Balaenoptera borealis. The sequence goes on along the minus strand of NC_138860.1, from coordinate 52,370,581 downwards.
CTTAATATTTGTGAGCTTTATATATGGTGTTATATGTAGTTGTTTTTTCACTCATTGGTATATAATATTCCATTTTCTAAATTTTCACAATTTATCCATTCTGTTTGTGGTCATTTTGGATTGTTTCTAGTTTTTACTATTAAGAATAGTGCTGCCGTGTGCATTCTGACACGTCTTTTGCTGAATAAGTGTCCACATTTCTCTTGGGTATGTATCTAGGAGTAGAATTGCTAGATATGTATATGTTCTGTTTTAGTAAATATTGTCAGTTTTCCAGAGTGATTTTACCAATTCACACTCCCACCTGCAGTTACTTTACATCCTCACCAACACTGTTATCTTTTTCATTATAGCTATTCTGGTGGGTGTGTAGTAATATCTCACTGTGGTTTTAATTTGCATTTCCCTGATGATTAATAAAGTTGGGCAACTTTTTACATGTTAAGTGGACATTTTGATACTCTTTTTTATGAAGTGGTAGTCATGTCTTTTGCCCATTTTTCATTTGGGTTGTCTGCCCCTTTCTTAACAGAATATATTGGTTTTCCTTACCTCTGTCCCCTTTTTCTGAGACATGAACTTCTGACTCTTCTAGTTTTTATTCTGGCATTTATACTTCTCTTTATTCTAAACAATATGCATATACTGCTGCGTTTTTATTCATCAATTTTAGAGCTTTTTGTTGATTTTCTATTATGATAGATGAGGATTTAGCTATCACATACAGTCATCCCAACTTCCTTATCATAGTTATCTATATCTATATCTATCTATCTATATCTATCTATCTATATATATATATTTTAAAATCACTATTCAATATTCCTTTTTTCTTTTCCATCTCTTTGTCTTTTTGTTCTGCTTACTGGGATTATTTTCTGAACCTTATCTTCCACTTGTACTGTTGAATTTTGTTTTATATTTTTTTCTATCGTGTTTTTAATATCAGAAGCTCTTTTTAGTTCTATGAATGTTGTTTTTTATGAAGAGTATCCTGTTTTTGTTTCATGGATGCCATTACTTCTCATGTCTCTTTGAGGATAATGGTGGCTGTTTGGTTTTTTCCCTCCTATATCACTTGTATCTCCTTCAAGTTGCCTTTTTCTGTTTGTTTTGATCTCTATTTTCTCATGCTAGAGCCTTTCCTCTGATCTCTGGTAATCCTTGTTTGTCTGCTCCAGATTAAGAATGGATTATAAGAAAATTGCTTGGAAGATCTGAGTATGAAGTTGGGCCTTGTCCACTGAGGGCTTTACCGTAAGGTGATCCGGGTGGGCTGTTTGTTGGGAGAGCCCCTTTGGTTAGTATCTTTGGTTCTTTCCTCATGAGCTGATCTGATTCCCAAAGAGTGCTCTTCTAATTGCCTGCCTGGTGAGTACAAGTCTATCTGCCTGTTATGAGAGTCAAATGGGGGGTGAAAAGAACTTTGGAGGAAGCACTTCTAAGCATTCCTTGAACGTTTCCAGGATGTTCTTCTCAACTGTGACAGTCATCCTTTAGTCCACCCCTTATTTTACCCTTCCAAGCAAGCAAACCTCTGTTCTTTTACCTGGGTTGGGGAGATAGTTACCCATTAAATAGTCAGAGAGAGAATCTTGGGACTCTGATTCATCTTTTTTTTTTAATTGAAGTACAGTTGATTTATAATGTTGTGTTAGTTTCAGGTACACAGCAAAGTGATTATATATATATTTACATATTATATATATATATTCTTTTTCAGATTCTTTTCCCATATAGGTTATTACAAAATATTGATATAGTTCCCTGTGCTAAACAGTAAGTCCTTGTTGTTTATCTGTTTTATATACAGTCATGTGTATATGTTACTCCCAAATTCCTAATTTCTCCCCCTGCTCCCCCCGCCCGCCACCTTTCCCCTTTGGTAACAATAAGTTTATTTTCTATGTTTGTGGGGACTCTCATTCTTTTTTTTTTTTTTTTTTTGGGACTCTCATTCTTAAATCAGTTTTACCCAGTTCTTGTTTTAGACCACCCCTTCTCCCCATTGAGAGATACCTAGTGCTGGCCTATCCCTGAACTTTTTGAGGATTCTCTAGTATAAATTGGGTTGGTTCTTACCTTTTCTCACTCTTACCTCAGGATTCAATTTTCTCAGGCCTGGTTAAGTCAGTTACCACTTGAATGTATTCTTTATAGCTTCTAAAATTGTACTTATTTCCTCTCTATTTCTGTTTTCTCTGTCATTGTGGGTTATCGTCACTGTCTCTACATATAAATATAAATTTATCTTTACTGTAGTTTCAGTGGGGTTTTGAGAAGGACTGAAATTATATGTTCAGTCTGCCATTTTATCCTAGTAGCTGCCATGTATTTCTTGAAATGAAACTTGAATAAGGCATTTGTGGACCTCTTGAAGTAATTCTGGGTTCTTTTGTAGGCCAAGGTTAGAAGTTTTAGACCTAGATAGACAGATCTAGCTTTTGACTGATTTCTTTTTTTCCTGATATGACCCAAACTAAATTCATCAGCTTCTCCCTCAAACCTAATCTTCTTCCAGAATTCTTAATCTCAGTAAATGAAACCCCCATTCACCTCTTCACACAAATGCAAATCAGTGGTGTCACTCTCCTGTTAAAACCTTTCGGGGGCTTCCTTTCCTTCCTAGGATCAAGATCAACGTCCTTAACTTGGTTTATAGGTCTCTGGGTGTTCTTGGCCTGGACTGTTTCACCAGCCCCCTAACTCTGCACTTACCTTCTTGTTCCCCATGCATCAGTCATAGGGGCCTCCTTTTCAGATTGTTAGAGGAGCAGAACCACTTTATTCCTCAAGGGCTTTTGGGCCTGTGATTTCATTTGTCTGAAATGCTAATACTTATACTCCTCTCCATACTGACACACCAGTAACCATGCTCCCAGCTGCAATAATGCCCCAGACTAAGTCCATAGCTCTCATTCTGTGCTCCCACAGCACCCTATACTGCTTCTTTATAGTGTTTATCATAATTGTTTAATCGTATGCTAATTGTACAGTATTTGACCCCTCAACTAAATTTAAATTCCATGAGTTCAGTGGCTTGGTCTGTCTTGTTCACTATTAGATCCCCAGCATTGAGTACAGTGCTTTACACACAGTGCATAAATACTTACTGAATTACAACCAAAACCAAATGAAACAAAAAAACAAGGAGAAGCTTTATGATATGCTAGAAAAAATCCTAGTTTATATATCAGACTAAATTCTAAGATAACTGTGCTAGATGTGTCACTTTGAACAAGTAATTTTATATCTCTGAGCCTCATTTTATTAATCTATGAATTGAGGAAGTGTGATTTACTGACCTTCAAGATCTTTCAACTCTGATTTGTTTCCCAAAGGGTCTCCTTCTTCCTCTTCTATGCATTTCTTATCCTGTTGACCTTTATTTTTTAAATTTCTTCTCCCACTTGATTCTCATCATTATTTGCTTCCCTATATTCTTTTTTTTCTCTTTACTGTCTATAATGTGAAATGTATCCCTTGATATCTGAACTCTCACCATTTAAATATTTGCTACTATCTCTTGGAAATTTTTAACTTAAAATTGACTATTCACATTGAAATATCATTGAAAGAAACTTGCATGTATGTTCCGGCCAAAAACATTAAGTTGCACGTTAATCTGAGTGAGAGAATATGGAGTAGACTATTGTCCGTGAATCAGTTGTTTTCACAACAGGATTGTGTTTCGTGATAATGTTGTTTAAAGGTTTCATGCAATCTAAATTATCTTTATCTTTTTTTTAAAATATCTTTTTTTAAAATAAATTTACTTATTTACTTTTGGCTGCATTGGGTCTTTGTTGCTGCGCACAGGCTTTCTCTAGGTGCGGTGAGCGGGGGCTACTCTTCGTTGCGAAGCGTGGGCTTCTCATTGTGGTGGCTTCTCTTGTTGCGGAGCACGGGCTCTAGGCATGCAGGCTTCAGTAGTTGTGGCACGCGGGCTTCAGTAGTTGTGGTTCGCGGGCTCTAGAGCGCAAGCTCAGTAGTTGTGGCGCACAGGTTTAGTGGCTCTGTGGCGTGTGGGATCTTCCCGGACCAGGGCTCGAACCCGTGTCCCCTGCATTGGCAGGCGGATTCTCAACCACTGTGCCACCAGGGAAGCTCCAATTATCTTTTAAGATAATGGAAAAGGCTGTGAAAAGTAGGTGAGCCTAGGAGGATTAGAAAAACTTATGTTAGGAAATGATAAAGGCTGAGAGACAAAAGACAAAAAGTTAAAAGATATAAACTTGGCTGTGCACATGTTCTGATGTACTATACATATGATTTTTACCTATTTGTGAGAAAAAATAAAATTATGAAAGTGATGTTAGTTTTTGAAACCTCATAGTTAATTTTATTTGTTGCTATTTGCATTCATTATGCATCTTTAACAGATAATTGTTTCTTTAAATTATAGAACACGTTTGCAGTAGAAAAGGAAAATGTAACTTGTATCTAATACCGTATATATGCACAAATGTATTCACTAACAAGTTTATTAAATATTAAATGATTTTGTATGTTTAGTTTTAATTTAGAAATTTTTGGTGGATTGTATAGGGGGGCTTAAGAATACTTAATATTGGGGGAAATTAATTGGGAGTTTTAGATGGGCCTGAACTGAATTATTCTTTTTCCACTTAAAATCAGAATATAGTCTCCGTTATGTGAAAATTTGCCATCCAACACATTTTCAGAAATGGACTAGATTTAGACAAGAAGGATGTACGTTCTATTTGTGTTGATTGTATTGAAGAGAAAATGCAAAATGCTTCCTTTTACTGCTTTATAGTCTCATATTTTAGTTGTTTGTTTCCCCTTACTCATTTGAGGTCATTGGTTTTTTGATAACAAGAAAGGTTTTTCACCTCTCATGTAAGTCAGCTGAGTTGTGTCAGGACCTAGCTGACTGAATTGGCTTCGTGACTTAGCAGTGAGTGACTGATAGGATTCTTTAGAGAAGCCTGCACATATTATCTCCTTGATAGTTTTCACTGTAAGCTCAGTGATTTGTGGTTCAAACAGGTCACAATTCAGAAAAGATGCAAATTTAGGTCTGTGTTCTATTCCATTTGATACTGTGGAGAGAGGTAGAGCTATTAAAAAAATTTTTAATGCTGCCAAACTCTTGATAAGTTTTATTTTTTAATGCAGTCTGCCGCCTTCTACTCTCGTATAGTGAGATAATGACACAGTATTGGCAGTATAACCAATTGTGAAAACCCCAGAAACTGATCTCTCAATAGTGGTAAGCTATTTACTTTTTTTTTCCTTTCTCCTCTAAGAATCACATTCTTTTAAAAGCTCTACTTCTTTCCCCACAGCAGCTGCCCCTAAAGGAAAGCGATGAGATTCAATTCAAAAAGAGGCAGGCATGGGGGGTATATTAATATAGGAAGAGGTACTAAATATAACAAGAAGATAGAGTATTACATAGTGTTTGAGATTAATTCTTAGTATAGTTTGTTTTTCTACCAGTAACAGGAACATGAGATACAAAAAGGATCTTGAGTTTTGATCATTTATACAACACCATGGCTATGTTTTAAGTGCCAGACTTATATTTTCTTACACTTTTCTTAAATTTGCACAGTGCTTGACTGTTTAAGAAAACTTGCATATAGACCCCCTTTTTTTCCTTCTAAGGATGAGTATATAAATGAATTATTTTATTTTGAGTATTTTCTGTTTTTCTGTTTAGGTAAGAGTATGAACTGTAGATGTGAGTGGACTATTAGGATTGAAGAGCAAGCTGTGATTGACTGCCATTTGTCATCTTAACATGGCATCATTCATAACATTCCATTCAGTTACCCAAACCATATAGTTGCTTTAGCTGTGCTTGGCCCAATGTGGCAATTATGGGACTTATTTCTTCTAATGCATATCTAAAAAGTGAAGGAAAACGAAATGATCTGCTCTGCCTGCTGTTGCATGGCACAAGTGATCAGGTGCAGTGCAAACTGTGTACTAGTGATGTGGAAGGGAGAAGCAAGGTGGAACCATCATAGGAATTGCTTCCCAAACTAAAATTAGTTCTTCTGCAAAGAAAAGTGTTACCTTTATCAAGGAATAGTTGATAAAAAATGTTAAGTCAGTCATGCCTTTAAGGAACTTATTATGTTGTTATCAGTTAAGTGTGATGGAGCAGAGTTAGAATAACCCCTGTGCTTAGCCCCTGGTGCTGCTGAGACTGAGAGTGAGGCAGCAGAAGGGCTGTTTGCAAACCTTAGGCTAAAGGAAATAATTCACCAGAAAGAAGAGTCATATGTTATCTCCTGCTTGTCTTCTCTTCTCTTAAAAAGGGTGATGGTGAGCATAGGGGATTTCCTGACTAGCCACAGGTGATCCATTTTCTGGAAAAAAAAGACACAAACCTGTCTCTTAAGGGGAAAAAAACAACAGTATTTATTGACGATGATAAAATTTAAGATCCAAAACAAAGATCAGTATTTTGGAAAACTTGAATCTGCCCCATGGAACTTGACAGCTTCCCAGTACTTAAAGACTTTTCTGATGATCAAGACTTTCTGAAGATTAATGAATGTGAATTTTTGATATTATGTAATGAAAAGTGTCAGTGTTTAGAAGATCTGCAAAACTAAGTGAACCATTTTTTCCTAAATGATCAATGCAGAGTGCCCCAAAGTCATGCATATGGGTAAAAAGATCCGTTCAAAGGGCAAGGTATACCAATGATTTTTAACTTAACAGAGTATGAAAAGTTTATTGAAGTGGTGTCAAATTCCACAATTTACTTACTTTTAAGGAGCAACTGCATGCCAGTTTTTGGTATAGTATTAGAAAAGGCGAGCCACAGTTACCTGAAAATGCTATTAAAATACTCTTCCCTTTTCCAACTATATATCTGTGTGAGTCTAGATTTTCTACTTATACTTCAACCAAAACAACATAAAGCAAGAGATAAAAAGTTGAAACAGATACAAGAACCCAGCTGTCTTCTATTCAGCCAGATTTTAAAGAGACTTGCAAAACTTCAGTGTCACTCCTCTCACTAATTATTTTGTTTTGTTTGGAAAATAGTTGCATTTCATCAAAAATGTGTTATTTATGTTAACATGCAGTAGGTTTGTTATTGTTGTTAAACGAATAAATATTTTTAAAATTTCTCAGTTTTAATTTCTAATATGGTAAATATTAGTAAATATAACCCACATAAACAAAAATCTCTTTGAAAACAAAGAGAAACAAAATCTCAATTTTAAAAGTCTAAAGGGATCATGAGATCAAAAAATTTTGATAATTACTAGTCTACATGGTAATATCCAGTCTCAAAGAAGCACTTTCCAATGGGATTCATTGAGTAACCGCTGATTCTTTTTAATATCTCTAAAATTATTCAATTTTTGTAATAAGGCCAGCATCCAGTATCCTTATAGGAATGGGACAGCGCAAATATAAAATTTTTTTCCAGTTTTGCTATTAAGATTCTTATTTGTAATTCTAAGGTAGTTATCGTATTCTGTAGTGAATTTTAGATACTAAATGTAATTGGAAGTCAGAAATTAGATGTGTGTCACCAGAGCAGGAGAGAAAGAGGGTGGGAGGGAGGAAAGGAGGGAGGGAGAGGAGGACTGGTAGAATTGGTAAAGTGAAATAAGGCAATAATCTGAGTTTGTCCTGTCAATATAGTCTCAGTAAACAGGCTTTACAAGTGTACTATTAAACCTTCATTTAGCCACGGAAATGAGGACAAGATAGAATGAATAAATTAAATTTATAGGTTTAAAAAAATTTATTTAAATTGTTACTTAAAGTGCCCTTCAAACCTTAATCCAGAAATGCTAAAAAGAACCAAAAAATCCTACTTATTCTAACTTCTTTCTTGTTTTCTTCCTTTTATGCATTCTTATAAAATGATCAAAATGTGGATAATAGAGAGTAGAAAAAAATGTGAAACTATAAAATTTATAACATGGCTAATCAACCTCATAATTTAGACTGACAGAAAAATGTAAAATATAGAAGTATTGCTCCCTATTTCATTCTACCTTTAGCCCTGGAGAGGAGTAATTTGGGGTCCCCAATATGCTTTATGAGACATTGTCTTGTTTCACAATACCATGAAGAAACTAGGAACAAAGCTCCAGTTGGAGAAGGGGAGAGCATTAAGGGAGACTGTAAGAGAATTAACTCAGGATGACACAGGGAAGATAATTTAGGTTTTCTTAAATTCAGTGCTGATGCAGATTTATATTTTATCAGGAAAACTGGGTTTCCTGCTGTAATACAGTTTACTGTATTCTAATTTTATGGACAGAGTCTGTCAATGTCTTCTTGCTCAGTGTGGATCATAAGATTACTATTCAGATTAAATTGCAGGGGGCAGTTTAGGTCACCCACGGCCAACTTACATAAGAAGGTTAGTCATTTGAATGAAAACTTGTCTAGGCCACAAAACCACCACATTTCTACATAAAGTAGGTACATCCCTCTCTGTTGAAGTGGTCTTGGTATTTGACTCTAAAAATAGGCCTACATTGTGGTAAAAATCTAACCCATTTGTTTATCCAAATCATGTGAAGAAAATCAGCTTTGACATGGCTTTTAAGTTCAGGCAAGAATCTTTTATCTGTGTCAAAAATGATTGAGTCAGTTCCTTTAAAGCTTTTTGTGATAATTTTAGGAAAATTTGAAGTATAAAGAAAACTTTAAATTAATTTAAATTCTTGAAATAAAAGAGTTAAGGGTAGGGAAGAGAGAGTTGACGTGGAATGGAGAAGCTATCCACGCAGCATGTACTGGTTGTGCGAGGTTCAGAGGCGATAGAAGCGGAAAAACAAGGGGAAAAAGGAAAAAACAGTGAACTTCTAAGAGTTAGTAACATGTCAAGCCAAGCCCTGGTAATGTTATTAGTTCTTGAATTTTGAGTTATTTTGGAGGGTAGTTGATAAGTTCCCCAAGCATGCAGAGCAACAAGTTTAGATAGACTTTTAGAGAGCAAGGAAGTTAAGCCAGAAGGAGCACTGAAGATAATATTGGGTACATAAGGGGATGCAAGAAGAGAGACATATACCTAATGCCCTAAGTACTAACTTCTTTACTTTCTACAGATCTCCAGCTATAGGTATGCATATTTGAATAATTATAGCATAAAAACATCTAGGAAATCATTTGAATTTCCTTGAAGTCAGTCAATACCAGGAATACCTATCATCCTGTGATAAAAAGACTAAAAGTCCTTAGAAAGTAATAGTAATGAAGATTCTCACCTAATAGGTAAAATGTGCTTATTTATTATTTACAACTCTCCTGCACTCATGGGTGTTTGTTTTCTAATTTCTTCAGTTTGAGGTGCTCCTCTAGTGTAATATTTAAATAGTAAGAAGTAATGTATTTTAAATGTTTCCTGCAGTATATTCCTGAGAGGAATTAGTCCTTCATGGCTAAAGAACTTTTTTTTTTTTTTTAATTTATTTATTTAATTTATTTATTTTTGGCTGTGTTGGATCTTCGTTTCTGTGCAAGGGCTTTCTCCAGTTGCGGCAAGCAGGGGCCACCCCTCATCGCGGCGTGCGGGCCTCTCACTATCGCAGCCTTTCTTGTTGCGGAGCACAGGCTCCAGACGCGCAGCTCAGTAGTTGTGGCTCACGGGCCCAGTTGCTCCGCGGCACGTGGGATCCTCCCAGACCAGGGCTCGAACCCGTGTCCCCTGCACTGGCAGGCGGACTCTCAACCACTGCACCACCAGGGAAGCCCTAAAGAACTTTTAATATATACTGAACTGTCATAAAAGCCTTACTCAATGGATCTAATGTGTACTTATGGTTAAAATATGTTCCAAGTTTTTCAACAGCCCAAATGAACAAACAGTTCATATTAAAGAGTTTTTAAGTGATTTTTTTGGATCTGACCCCTAAAGCAAAGGTAAAAAAAGCAAAAATAAACAAGTAGGACTATATCAAACTAAAAAGCTTCTGTACAGCAAAGGAAACCATCAACAAGATGAAATGGCAGCCTTCTGAATTGGAGAAAATATTTGCAAATCATATATCTGATAAGGAGTTAATATCCAAAATATATGAAGAACTCATACAACTCAGCAAAACAAACAAACACCCAAAACAGTCTGATTAAGAAATGGGCAGAGGATCTGAATAGACATTTTTCCAAAGAAAACATATAGATGGACAAGTATATAATAAGGTGTTGAGCTTCCCTAATCATCAGGGAAATGCAAATCAAAACCACAATGAGATATCACTCACACCTGTTAGAATGGCTATTATCAAAAAGACAAGAAATAACAAGTGTTGGCAAGGATGTAGAGAAAAGGGAACCCTCGTGCACTGTTGGTGGGAATGTAAATTGGTGCAGCCACTATGGAAAACAGTATAGAGGTTCCTCAAAAAATTAAAATGGAACTACCATTCAATCCAACAATTTCATTTCTGGGTGTTTATCCAAAGAACGTGAAAACAGTAATTGGAAAAGATATATACAATAGCCAAGATATGGAAACAACCTAAGTGTCCATTGGTGGATAAATAGAATACTACTCAGCCATTGAAAGAGATAAAATCTTGTCATTTATGACAACATGGATGGACCTTGAGGGTATTATGCTAAATGAAATAAGGCAGACAAATACTGTATGACCTCACTTATATGTGGAATCTAAAAACCAAAACAAAACTCACAGATGCGGAGAACAGAATGGTGATTTCCAAGAGGAAGGGGGTGAAGGGGGGGGTGGGTGAGAGGGTGAAAGGTTTCAAGAGGTACAAATTTCCACTTATAAGTCATGGGGATGTCAACTATAGCATGGTGATTATAATATTGTAGTGCATATTTGAAAGTTATCAAGAGAATAAATCTTAGAAAGTTTGCATCAGAAGAAAAAAAATTTTTTTTGTAACTTTTTATGGTGACAGATGGTAATTAGACTTATTGGGGTCATTATTTTGCAGTATATACAAATATTGAATCATTACGTTGTACACTTGAAACTAGTATAATGTTACACGTCAATTATACCTTAATAAAAGAAAACAAATTAAAGTAACAGGAAATGAGACGTTTAGAAGAGTTGAAACGTTTAACTTTGATATTGTGTGCCTCCACCTTTAAGAGACATGATGGTAATATGTTTAGATCTTTCCTTGAGGAAATTGCCTTCTATGTTTTTAAGATCTTACTGGCCTCTAGTGGTAATATGATGCTGTAGTTTAACCATTTCTAAATCTTACAACTGACTAGAAATAAAGTTATTTTGAAGACATAGGCTGCCAATAACTCACTCCTTCAGTACTGGATCAGCAGCACTCTTGAGTGTACATGCAATATCATCTTCTTCCTAAAGACTGTCTATCTTTTGTTCTTGTCTCTGAGTCACGCCCACCTCTTTCTTTTGAATGATACTAGTTTTGCTCTGAAGTGACCTCCCATTATTTTAGTGCATGTACAGTGGTGATTACTGTGTCAAGTTTGTACTAACAATTCTTCCTAGTGTCTCAGCCCTCTTTTCTTCAGACTATGGGGCAAAATTTTCCCTCTGTATATAACTTTTTATTTTCTTCAGAGGAATTTAAGTTTTCAGTTTACCATTTAGATTTATGTTTAGACCTCCTTACTTTGATTTTGAAGAATCTTACATTTGAACGAGGAGTTTACCAAACATGGCAATGATTTGTCACTTTTGTTTTTTGTGTTTGTCACACAGATGTGAAAGGGCCACCTACCCATCGTCTGTCTTGTGGCCAGTCACCCTACACTGACACAACAACATGGGAGCGGAAGTACTGCATCCTCACAGACAGCCAGCTGGTGTTGCTCAACAAGGAAAAGGAGGTGAGGTGGATATTACTGAGAAAAGCTACTTCCCTTTTCTGACCAAATTCCTGAAATAATCTAGTTTTTATTTGCATCTTGATGAGTTGCATTTATGAAAATGGAGACTTTATGAAGGATACACTCTAAGTGGGTCTAAGGGGCTGCTGATGTCATCATGATGATACGTGATTGCCGCAAAGGCGTGATGTCAACAAGACAGGGCTGGATTTTCACTAAGGAATAGTGAAAGAGATATTGAGTTGAGTAATTTGCAATGCGAATGGGTTGGATTGTGTAGACCTGGCCCTGAAAGTGGTCCAAAGAGGCTATTGGAAATTATATCAGTCTAGCTCCTCGCAAGTAACAAATAGCACAGTCAGCAGATTAATTGAAAGAGGTTTAACAAAGGGACTATACAGAGGCATGGGCAGCATAGGGGACCCATCAGATGGGGATAAAGTACCCATGAACTGGCAACAGCAGAAAGCAGTTATCACCCTAGACCTTCAGGGCAAGGGAAGGGAGCAATGTTTCTGGAACCCAGAGAACTGTAGTTGCATGAAAGGGCTGCATAGCAGTTGCTATGGCTATACACAAAAGAACACAGCCTCTACCAAAACAAAAATGACCAGCAGGGAGGAAGCAAGGGAGAACAGACACACCAGCTCTCTTTCCTGCTTTCTGATTTCTTGCCAGTGTTACCTACTGGCCAAACCTAACTTGAAGCCAAAGGAAAAGATTGCTTTTGATGTGTTCTGTAGAGATTTGTTTCCTGAAGTACAGCAAGGGAGAGAAGGGCAGAGAGTAGATCTGGAGAGGCAGACAGAATGTAATTAGCACAGACATCTAGTTCTAGGTAAACTTTCTGTTCTTGTAAGTGAAAAAACCCTTGAACTTATCATATACTATTATTGCTTTACTCCTCAAACTATTACAGTGTACAAATCCTTCCACATCCAAATAATTCATTTGCTTATTGGTGGTTTATTGGATAGTTGACTTGGTAAGGCCAAAAAACCATCCTACTCCCGAGCTCCACAACATAAAAAAATTAGTATGATCTTGACAAGAAGAGGGATAATGGGAGGGAAGGAGAAGAAGAGATCTCATTCAATGATGGAGAAAGATTAATTGCCAAAAATATATATAAATAACTAGAAAGCTGTAGGTAGAATATCAATTTCATAAGCCATCCCTCTGGAAAAGTTAGTTCAGAGGAAGCAGTGCACAAAAAACACATTTCTTAATTCTAGTCTGTGGATCTCTACCTCCCTTTTCTCTTCTCTCTCTCCTCCCCCTCTGTCCCTTTTCTTTTGCATCTCTTCTCTTACTCAGCATTCTTTAACATCGTAAAGGCAAGATCATAGCAATAAAGCAATTTCAGTTTCTTCTTTTATTTTCATAGGCAGTTCTTCCTTGCAAGGGCCTGGCTAATGTGCCCTCTATGAACTTGGTTATTCTTTTTCTCCAACCATTGAAAAATGTCCCTTACTTTTGTTACCATCTCCCTACCCATGACCGTTTTCCAGTATTGTAATATAATTAAACTTAATTTTATTAAAATAATTCAATAAAGGTCAGCCCTTTCTGGAACAGTATAGTACATGTTGCTTTGTTTCTATTAAGTAGATACATAATAAAAATTGGTAGAGTGAATATTAGTGTAGAATATTTCTAATTATCCAATTTGAATAGACAGATAATTTAACACGTGCATTTAAACCAATCGACTCTGTCAGCAGTCTTTTATCAGAGCTATTAATAAGGAGTGATATGAACATATCATCTGCCATCTTTTTGCCCTTACCTACATTTTATTCAATTAGTAATGTAAGAAATGATATAGCCTAAAGATAGATAGCATAAGGTCAAGAGCATTCCTTATCTAGAACCAAGATATAATACATGAATTAAATATTACTGATCAATTGAGTAATCCAGGCTTGGGCTCCCTTTAGTCCCATAAAATAACTGTCCATGATGAATGATTTCTAAAACAATTTCTTATGTACTTCATCGCTTTTTATGCCAGCCATCAAGAGTAGCCCTAGACATCTGGGGAACCCCTCATTTTCTCTTCTGCATATCGCTCTGTAAATCCTCTTTTCTGTCCCTGCCTTCCACTCATCCTTTCCCACCTCTTGAAACCCTTTGTCTATGCCCTCTGCAACTCACAGTCCATCATCAGCCAAATCAGCTGTTTCTTCCACCCCTTTTCTGAAGCAGTTCCTTAACTTCTTGGTCTCGTGAGAACCAGTAGCTTTCCTGAGGACACTGTCATCTGTGAAGTCCTGTCAAGTGATGGCTGGTTTTTTCCCACAGCCTTCATACCATGCTGCCTGTAGTAGGCATCCTTCTCCTTTCATGGCTGCTTCCTGTCTATTCTCCCTCATTTTCCCTATAAAGCCCAGACTCTGAGTCCCCTGTTGTAGTCATCTTCCAGCCCCACCCCCGGCCCCTGTCATTTCTCCTCATTTCTTGTTGATTTTAGCTCCTGGCTCATTATCATTATTTCCAGCACTACTCCAGCCTTAACTTGTGAGGATTCCAATATCTGCAGAGATGATTCTTTCAACACACTGGCTCTAAGTTCCTTGAACTCCTCTCCTCCAAGAATCTTTTCCTCTACCCTGCCTCATTGCTACAACTTCTCAATATTCTCAATTGTGTGCATCTTACTGTCTGACCTCCTATCTTTCTAGCTCATCCCTTTTTCCAACAGTTTTTCAATCCTTTGGGACCTATAGGCCATTGATCCTGTCACCTTTTCTGCCCCTCATACCTCTGATATCCTCTCTTCCCTCTTCTCCCAGCTTGAATTCCATGGTCAGTCATTTTAATCTTTGCATACTATTTCCTTGCCCTTTTTTTGCATCATCATACTCGCTTGGCAATGTGATAGGTCAGTTAAATCCTGCTCCTCATCTATCCTGCCCTGCTTCCATGCAGCATAATGTGTCTGGAGAAAATCACTCCACCCTGCTGACAGTCTTTAAACTAATGGCTACAAATCTCATGTGAGCCTCTAATGCTGCTTGGCAATCACAAAACATTTCCTAGTCCAATTACTTTCCAACTCTACTGGACTAGTGCTTCTCAATCTATGCGTGGTAAAGGACCAAGTTTTTCCCTACCTCATCATGAACAATAAAATACAATAATATGAATTGTAAAGAAAAATGAAGTTTTAAAAAGACAAAAGTCTAAGTCCAAATTTTTTATTAGATTGAACAAAAATGAAATTACAGTTCAATAATAATGATAACATAGGAAAAGAAGGAATAGAATTACAAAAATTGTACATGTTCATGGAGAGTGTGCTGTGCAATGAGATGAATCCACTGATCACACCAGGCACAATTCTCAATTTCTGTGTTGCTAAATTGTTTATTGTGGACCATTAACAAACAGTTTGCAGAACAGCACAGGACCTTGCACCACACTTGGAGTAGCACAATCCAGGATGATTTCTAAGATGATTTTTCATGCTTCCTCTTCTATTCTAATTCCTTGTCTATTACCCTCACTTATAGCTGATTACTTTGCTGCTTATTTCACTGAGAAAATTCAGCCACTCAAAAGAGAGCTCTTTTACCATGTCTACCCATCCGCCAGCAACTATTTCCTTATACTCTGATTTCCCTCTTTTCACTGTGGTTGGATTGCCTACAATCCAACTGTCAGCCCCTCCCCTTGTGCCCATTCTTGCCTATTCAAGGATGTATCAATAGCAGTTCTCCCTTACCTCTTTTACATCTTCAACTCTCTGTTCTCTACTAGATCATTCCCATCAGCATGCTATTATTTCTCCCATCTTA